>NC_142729.1:12823739-13189231 GCF_055471065.1 Atractosteus spatula
TGTTACTTTTACAAAGACGGTCAATGAAAAAAAGAATGTGGACCAGGGCAATACTTTGAGTTTACAGCTTGTCCAAGGTCATTCATTATTAATACTATTAGTAATATCTTCGTTAAAGACTTTGATGGCGACAGCTCAAACATGAGAGGTTGAGCTTTATTAGCTCCACCTTGTGGAAATTCCAGATACTATTATTTTACTTGTGGTATTATAGGATAATTTACGGTAACTCACGGTAGACTGCGTAAAGCGCACCGCAAAATAATGTGGTATCGCCTGCTTGTTTTGAATGGCTGCATCTGTAGCTGTACATGAGTTGGAACTTATAAGGAACATTTTTCCTATGACTAAAGGTGATGACAAAAATGCTAAATAATACACACAAATAAATTGAACATTTATAATTATATTCTTTGAAAATATTTGTCCAACTTCCACACAAATGGCAAATATATGTTAATAAAAGGAGGGTTACTTTAATTAAATATGAGTACATTAATCTTTGAAAAATCAAATTGAGTTTGAAATTATTTTTATGACATACAGACAGAAGCTTCTTTATCTTATGTCTGACCCTGACACTGAGTCCAGTTAAACACCCAGGAGAAGAGTGAAAGGTGTCAAGTCGGCCTTCAGTCACCCTCTGAGACACAGATATCCTTCCACATCACAGCTTGTCCAGCACACATCTCCTCCATGATGACCGATCACCATCTCCCACTCAGCCTCTCCAAGACTGAGCTAATCCACATCCTCGCCAAGCCTTCACTTCAGAGTCGGCTTTCTGTAACCCTGGGGACACCCACCTCGTTCACCAGTGTAAACCCCACCAAGACAGACAAGAGCCCTGGTGTCGTCATTGGCAACAAAGTCACTTTCCTCTTAAAAATATATAAAACTAAGTACATGAAATGAGTATCCTGCTACTGTACATGACAGGGGACATGAGGACAGTTCTTTGGTCCTCCATTGCAGCACCTTTAGAATGTTGGAGCTGCTCAGGAAATAAATAGTTAAATTTCAACAACAAGTAAATAAGGGAAGGCCTGTTTGGCATTGGTGCCCAGTAGTACTGAGGCCCAGGGTTCAATTCAGAAGCTGGGGTCCTGCCTGGAGTTTGTATTGTAGTATTTTCGGGTTCTGTGAGGACGGACACAGTGATTCAGACACTTGTTGACTGAAAAGCGGCGCTTTTATTTTTCGCACAGCCAGCACAACACCCTCACCCACACGCTAGCAGAGAGAGAGTGAGAGAGTGAGAGAGAATGAGAGAGTGCCAGAGAGAGCAAGAGAGAGAGCAACACACTGGGGTCTATTCGGGTAGCTACACAGGGATAGGGGTGAGGGGGTTAAAAACCAGGGACCTATTTAGAAGAATCCGAGCGATCTCGCCAAACTGTACGTCCATTTTACAGTGGGTCAGCTGCACTTGTCAGTGGCTTTCCTCGTCCCCTCCCTGACCTCTACTACTCCCATCCTACCCCTCGCCACGTACCCCAGCCTGGCGGTCTTCAGTCGCAGCGCATGGCGAACGCGCTACACTATGTTCTCTCTGTTTTTCTCTAGGCTTCTTCCGGGAGGTCTGGTTTTCTCCCACAGGTCAAACACATACTGGTAAGTTAATTGGTTTCAGGGAAAATTGGCCACAGTTTGAGTAGGTTTGTGTGTCTGTGTCTGTCTGAGTCCTGCAATGGACTGGTGTCCCATCCAGAGTGTATCCTGTCTTGTGGCCATTTACTGCTGGGAAAGGCTCTGGCTGCCCACAACTCTGTATTGGATAAAGCAGTTAGAAAATGGATGGATAGAAATCAATGAAAAGGTGACAGCTTAGGGGCTGTGCCAGTATTTACATTAATTATCATAACGTATAAATATTTCGATTTAAAATTCATCTTATTGTGTCATTCATATTTATCTTATCATACAGATTAGACAGTTGTGATATTCAACAAAACTTTTAGCTTACTCTTTGACTGGGGTAGAACAGAGTAAATTCAAAGACACAGACTCCAGTAAAAACTCCATCTGTTTTCACAGCTCAGATCACATCTAACAGTCTGTGACAGGATTTGTATATAGGAAAGAGCTTTGCATACCTATGCCGCCTCACTGCTCCAAACACTTAAAGACTCACAGTGTTGATCAGTCACTGTTTAGCCCTTTCAGAGTCACTGACACACACAGGACAATGATGCCAGTGTACTGCTGGGGACACTGGGGCTCTTTGCTCAAGGTGGGGATTAAAGATGATTCTTGCATTCTGTGATTCAGATTATTCTGAATTTTGTGATACAATAAAACTTACAGATAACTGAAATTTAGCAATGTTCTTGTTTCTCATGTAAAACAATACATAACTGTTCATAATGACCAATTATTAATAACCTCTTATCTATAACTATTCCCTCTCCAGGGTCTAGTGGGCAGATTGTTCTGACTCAGTCTCCAACTCAGTCTGTTCTCCCAGGAAGCTCCGTCTCTATCAGCTGTACAGCCAGTAAGTCTGTTAGCAGCAGCTACCTGAACTGGTACCTGCAGAAACCTGGTCAGGCTCCACAGCTCCTGGTTTATGGTGCAACAAACCGTTATTCTGGGGTTCCTGATCGATTCACTGGCAGTGGGTCTGGAACAGCCTTTACACTGACAATCACTGGAGTCCAGGCTGAAGATGCAGGAGACTATTACTGTCAGAGCTACAGGAGTGGTGTGTTCACACAGTGATACACGTCTGTACAAAAACCTCCCTCAGCTCTACAGGAGCTGCTCTGGCTCATCATCAGGTCTGAGACTGAGAAGCAGCAGAGGTACTACAGGAGAACTGAACAACACTGAGTTTGTACACAATGTACAAATCTATATTATATTTGAATATATATGTAAGTGCTGTAGATGTTTGTTATTTTATACTTTTACACATACATCTCTAATGTATCTAAGTTAATATATATGGCAGCATGATGCCACAGTGGTTACTATTGTGCCTTGCAGTGCTGGTACCCTGGGTTCAATTCTGAATCTGGTATCCAGTCTGTGTGGAGTTTGTATGTGCTGGTGCTGGAGGAAATGGAATGACATTAGTTCAATTTATTACAAATCATTAATCTTAGATTATCAAAGTGATTAGGAAACGAAATGTTAACCTTTGGCATTTTTAAGTATCACAGTTATACTAGAATAAGTTATTATGCCATACACTCCGCAGAGATGCAACAAGTTACAGCACAGATCAGCGATGGTTTGAAAAGGGTTTTAATTCATATAAAAAAAGTCCAGAGAACATGAAAGACACACACAAGGTGTATCCCTGTGGTGCTCTGAATCCCAGCAGTTTTGCAGGATGTTTTATAGTCTGAGTACAGCTCTGGCCAGCCTCTGTTATTACATCAGACTCTTTTCTTTTCCTCACCCCTTTCTCTCTGGCTGTCTGGGTAACTTTTCTTTCCCTCTTCTTTCTGCTCCCCAGCAAAGCCTTTTTATTCATTCCTAGGGAGCCAGGCATCCTGGTTCTGTTCTGATGCCTGGAGACCCTCACTCCATTAGCCTGAGCTCCCTGAGGATTCCAAGTTCCTGGGCTCTGACTGGGACCTCTCCCTGCAGCTGTGCTGAGCCAGGGCTCTGAGAGTTTAGAGGAGACTGAGATCGGGATGTGTAACTCTGTATAGTAGTTTACATTGTAGAAATCCATATCTGTGCTCCAGAAATATCAAATTGAATTTTGTTACACATCTCATCTTAGAGAGAGTAGTGGGGGAAAATCTGTCAGTTGTTTGTTGTTGGGAGGAATTCCTCAGATGGGAGAGTTGAAATTTATTTAACTGGGTCCAGCTCCTATAAGACTGTCTCTATGTTTCTCTGACAAACCAGGTACACAACTCCCTGAACCCTGGTGGTGTCAGTTCAATCTCTTTGTGGCCTTTTGCTTGTTTAGTTCCTTCTGCAGTGTTTAAACTTCTCATTCAGTATCTGAAATGTGTGACGGGTACCACAGATGTAGTTTTACTGCAGAAGTGTTTCCAGGATGCTTCACATGTCATAGAAACTGTAGATGACTGGTTTAAACAATGAGGTTTTAGATTTTAAATGTAAACTGTATCAGAAGTGCATACTGTATCTAAATACTGTAATCCTTTCTACCTACAAATAGCTTGCTTTCAGGTATTTGTGAGACAATGTGGCCTTCAAACATCTAACAGTTGTCAATCAGTGCAAACTGTATTCACATTTCCACTACACCATTAAAACTCTTACAATACAATTTTCTTTTTTGCAAATAAATTTAATCATTGACTACAATGCAATACACTACAGTATATCTATATAGAGTAAATATACATAAATAGATCAATATACAATACTAAATCTGATACTTATCAGTATATAACCCATAAAATCCTAAATGTGATCTGTGTGTGGATCTGAAGTCTATTTTGTATCATTATTTGTTGACTAAGATGAGCCACACTAAGTGTGAGAGAAGGGGAGCCAAAGTACTGAAAGAAGCTGACAGTGTATTTCTAGTTTGCAACAGTTTCAGTTTCCTCTACTGGAATTACTGGAAAACTGCATTACATTTTATAATTTAACCTGGTGTTGCCTGGTAGGCAGCACTATCCAAAACAATGAGCAACATATCTATGAAACTATCACGTCATTAGAATACAACAAGATCACAAACTGAATTCCATCAGATAACATGAGCTACATCTGCAGGAAAACATGAGGTACTGTAAACTGAGCCCTCAGGTTTGTTAACAAAGGGAACTCCTAGAATATTTCTGCTATGAAGTTGAGTTTATTGTGCATAATGAGGCAGAACTAGGTTCCAGCAGACATTTCTTCACAGACCTCAGTGCACAAACGTGTTAACAGCTCAGCTTGGTTAATTAATTAAGGATAACATTTTGCATTGGCTGTACATGCTTCAGTGCTCTGGGAGTGTTTATAGCCCTGTGAGTTTAACACTTCATGACTGACAGCTGCCCTTCATGGCAACAGAACCCACAGCAACAATACATTTTATCAGTGTCTTCATATGGACACTTGTCTGGACTCGTGGCAAGTAGCAAATTAATTAATACAAGAAGATTTGTAATTAGCAGAAATGTAATTTTAAGTGTTTCAAATATGAAACTGTTTATAATGTAACCCTGTACAAGAGCTGCTCTGGCTCATCAACAGGAACCACAGAAAACTGAAGCAGAGGACAACTGTAGACCTACCACAGCTGGACGGGCTCAGTACTGTATGTCCCTCAGTGACACATTTTTTAATCATCACCTGCCCCAGTTTTTACTTTTGAAGACTTTGATTAGGAAGAGGAAACAGACACATTGGAGAAAGACAAACATCCCTGAACTGAAAAAATCACTGGTCACTATATACTGTATTCAAACTCAATTGATCTCCTGAGCCTTTGCCTTTCTTCAACTGCTGTTACTTGTGACATATATTTTTCTATTTTTTAGAGATCCTTGAGCTCAACCAATATAAAATAACTGTATTGAGAGCAGCTCTTCCCCTGCCTAGATGTGATCATGTCACTTGAGGGCTCAGAGATCACTACCACTTCCCAGACAGCAGAGAGCTCGGCTTCTCCAGAAGACTGGGTCTTCTACAGCAGGAGACTTCTGCACTGTCTGGGGCTCAACAAGGGTGGAAAGATTTGGGAGGTGGTTGGATAGGGAGGAGGAGGTGTGACAGGGCCCATCTACAGCCCATCCCACAGCCTGCATGCATTAGGCAGTGATCCTGACTCTGGAATCTGGTAACTTATTTCTGAGGTTTTATTTAATTATTTCTGTATAAAACAAATATTGAAATAATCAATTCTTCACAAAGGTCACATTTAATGGGACATTGGCATAATCAAACTGACACCTTTGTTCTCAATCGTGTTCCCTTTATTTTGAGAAACCCTGTACACTTGGTAGAGGGGCTGGTAGTTGGACACTGAGCTGTTCAGTTACAGGCTTGGAAATGTTCAGTCTGGGTTCAGATCAACACACAGTACAGGAACAAATGTGCTTAAGCGAGAGACACGAGTTCAGAATGACCGTAAGATGGAGCAACTTCCCCATTTTTAAACTAGAAACAGAAAAAAACAAAATAGCTTTTCTCTCAGCAGTGTTCTCAATGACAGATAGGCAACAGTCTTTCAGGGCCTGTTATAGAGGTAGGGGGGTCTTTGTACCCTTCAAGGTGTCTGGTGGTGCAGTCAGTCTGCTACAAAACTGCATTTAGGGCTCATCATCCTTGACATATTATGACATATATTAAAATTGTTTGTGTTAAAATACATAAAATTTGCATTCTTGTTTTTTGTAAATATTGTTAGAGGCTGAGGTTGTGGACAATGGAGGTATCTAAGAATCTAGACAAAGTGTCTAACACCTGGCAGTGTAAACATTTCCAGCATCAAAGCAGGAGGGATGTTTTCTGAGACTTAGAGGGTCCAGATTCTGTGATCAAAACAGTCATAAAGTTAACCTCGGTTTACCTTAATTAAGTTCTGAGTAAATGAGTGAAGTGTCAATCAAAAGTCCAGAATGACACCATATAAGATCCGATCAAGAGGAGGACAGAAAAGATGAAAGGGGTAAAACAGGACAACAGAAGAACAAGAACAGGACCAGACAGAACTTGTAACTTGTGCCAGGCAAGAGTCCCTACTTCAAGATCATCTGAAAAGTCCTGATTCGAGCTCAGTATCTGAATCTTGCTAAGGGAGCTTTAGGAAACATGGAGTTCCTGAGTGAAAAGTCCCTCAGTTTAAAACTGCCTCTCCTGCTTATCGGGTGCATTTTAGAATAGAGAGATGGGCTTCCATTTACTCTGTGGCATCTGGGTGTGTAGGGAGAGATCTAAGTGTAGGCTGTATTCTGTTTAGTTTAGAAGGCAGCTTATCTCTCCTTCGGCCTCTGTTGGCATTATTAAAGAGCCAGGTATTCAGTAGCAGTTTGGGGTTATCTGGGTGGTCTGGATGTAGGCCTAGTCTGTATACTTGTAAATACAGTAACTTGTATGTTGTGTGTTTATGATGTGTGTAGTGTACAGTTTGTATTGTCATTGTTAATATTTGTTTAATCGGTGTGCCTGATTTGTTACTGTTCTCATCGAAACAGAGAACAAAGAATTAATGTAAGTAATCCTACCAACCACTCTGGTTAATTTTTTAAGAAATGCTTACAATCTGGCGGTTATGATTATTTATTTTACTTATTGATTTATTCCTTCACTCAGTTCCTTTTATTCACCATTTTTGAAACCCCACCACTTGTAACAATACTCTGTTTTCATCTCAGGACACCCACAGAGCATGTTGCTCTGCAGGATTTAAGATGCTTCAGGGGGGAATGCAGTTATAGGGAAAATAGAAGAGGATGTTGTTCAAGGTTTGCACAAGATCAGTGAGTTCTGGAGGTGGAAACTTGTATTGTTTACACCTCTAATATACCTGCTGTACATTTACTAAAACAAATAAAGCAGTTTAAAACAAGTTTTGCTTTCCCAAGCTCTTTCTGAAAGGGTTCTTCACCTGTTAGCCAGCCATTCTGTTAGGAATCCCTGGTGGGAAGATACAAGGATCCTGTGCAGACGCAGGCATGGGTAATAGATGAGGCAGGCGAACAAACCAAAACGAGAGGCAAGGACGTAGTCAAAAGGCGAAAGGCAAATCGTAATCCAGGAAGTTCTCCGGTAGCAAACAGTCCGAGGTGAGAGGCGAGGTGCAAAGTCGAAAAGGCAGAAGGGGAATCCAAAATCCAGAATAAACGAGGTACGGGGAAAAACGCCAGGTAGAGCTCTCAAGGAGTAGACTCAATACCGAGCAGTGGGAAGCAGGTGAAGATGGTATAAATAGCAGTGCGCAGGTGGTTTAACTCGTGCGGCGGCGTTTGTTAATAATCACCCGCTGCTGGGGCTGATTAGCTCGCTTACGATTTGGTCTTGACTGCCTGGTGGTCGTGACACATTCTTTAAGGACACCATTCCTTTGTCCAGTGTGTGACAGTAAAGTGTAACAGCTTCCGTTGAAATATTGTTTAAAACATGTTGAATGAAGCCGGATGGGCTACAGACATTATTCACAGTGAAAACAGAGAGCACAGGAGTGGAATCAGGACTGGTTGAAAATTCAATATCCCAAAAGGGTCTTGGATGATCAAATATTCAATGTCAAGATCTGCAATTGGATGAAGGCTGGATATGGAGAAAGAAATAATAGTGGAAAGAGCTTTATTGAGAACAGAAGGCAACTCTTTACACACAGAAGTGTAGGTGTGTGGAACAAGCTGTCACAGCAGCAATGTTCAAGGTGATTCTATTCAAGAACATTCAAGATGAGCATCTCGGATTATCAAAAATCAGAAATTAATTTAACTGTCACTTTTAAGGCAGCCTATTGATGTGCCAAGCATTTTACTGCAGCAATCTAGAGGAAGTGCAGGCTGAAAGGGCACAACAGCAGCAGTGGTCTAGCTGAGATTTCAACCAATTAGCTAACTGTAACTGAGAAAGCAAGATGGACCACTGGCCTCCTCGTTAGTAATCTGTCTTGTGTCTCTGAGCAGCTTGGACCTTCTTTGATCATTTTATCCAAGCAGTCAAGACGAGCATAAGTTCCATTTTGAAACTCAATGAATAGGAATAGTTTTTCAATCTGCATTTTCAGGTGAAAATATTTTTTCAAAGAACATTTGTAGAGAGGAGGTTCAAGAAAATTAAATCACTTTGGTTCCACCATATAGAGACCCACTGTAATTGTCTCTACCTGAAATCAGTGATTTCTTGCTCAATCTCTGGCTCTCCAGCCCCACACACAAAGTGCTGGACTTGAAGAGGGACTTAATATTAGTGTCACTCAACATTAAGAAGAAGTGAAGTTAGCTGATGTGTTATAATGGCAACTTACATTTTGAGCTTTAATCTTTCATTCCTGCTGTGTCTGAACACACAGAGCCAAGTGCTGCTTTAACCAGACTCTCTTCACTCCACTCCATTCCAGCTGTGTTGAGTGGAATAAGGGCTCAGCCAATTGTCTTTTCTGCTCTTCATAAAGCTGCTCTCTGTCTAGTCCAGCTGTCTGGGAGTGTTTATGCTAAACTGCTCATCTTGCTCTGCCACAACACACAGCACCAAGGCTGTGCTTCCAGCACTGACTGGCTACATGTGTTGCTGAACCCAGGAAGACAATTTGCATAGAAGAGACACTTTGCATTGGCAGCCCATGCTTCAGTGCTCTGGGAGTGTTTATAGCCCTGTGAGTTTAACACTTCATGACTGAGAGCTGCCCTTCATGGCAACAGAACCCACAGCAACAATGACCTTCATCACCATTTTCCTCTGGACACTACTCATCTCTGCTCAGGGTATAATTTAATACTTGTCTAGGTGTTGAATTAAACAGTTTTTTTTTATTTGTTTTGGTGTTTATATATTTTACCATATTATGTAAACAAGCTTTATAGAACAGTGTAAACACCCCTACTATTTTCAAGAAACGCCCTGGGATTTTTTAATGACCACAGAGAGTCAGGACCTCAGTTTTACATCTCATCTGAAGGACGGTGCCTGTTTACAGTATAGTGTCCCCGTCACTATACTGGGGCATTAGGACCCACACAGACCACAGAGTGAGCGCCCCCTGCTGGCCCCACTAACACCTCTTCCAGTAGCAACCTTAGTTTTTCCCAAGTACTGACCAGGCTCACACCTGCTTAGCTTCAGTGGGCTGCCAGTTGTGAGCTGCAGAGTGATATGGCTGCTGGCTATTTCACTGCTGTAAGAGATCATTTAACACAGTCACAGTATACAAGGAAATGTGATTATTCTATTTCTCATTTAAATCATTTTGACAGCGGGGATGTGGGGAAGACAGTCACACAAACACTCACACACTTACACTGAGGTCAATTTTCCCAGCAGCAGAGACACTGTGGAGTTGGCTAGTTCTACCAGTCAGGCTGGTTGCTGTGGAAACGCAGTCAGACAGGAAGCTGGCTTCACTTGTGGATAACGTCTTGCTAAACTTCAGACTTCAAAAACTAAGTTTGTACACAGTTTGTTTCCCTGGGTCTGGCCACAAGATAGACAGGTGGGAGAATTAGGGTTGTCCTGGCTATAACTTATTTCTGAATATATTCGGACATTCAACATGTCGACCAAAAAAAAAGGATCCAGCTGTCTAATTTCGAAATATACAGCAAAAATAACAATTGGTTAATGAACACAAGATTTCTTCTATTGCAGAAAGAATATCTTGGACAGAATTCTGTACATCACAGCTGGTGATTGGCTGAGGTGCTGTCAGGTTAGGTTCTGGTACCACCCTAGAGTTCTCCCATTGATGGATCTTCCTCTGGGTGATGAACAGTGACCTTGGACCTTATGATCATGTCCAGATGGCTCTTTGCTAGACATCCAGCCACCAGTGGCAAACATCCACTGGTGAATACTGGGTCACCACTGTCCTGCAAAATACAAACTCATCTCCCTCACTTCCCCACACACAAAGAGCACCAGGTCACTCTGTGGCTGAGATCACAGCATGAGAGCCGTATGGAGCTAAAGACAGGGGCCTCTTCAGCTACATTCTTGTGCCCTTTCTGCTTGGTCAAGGCACACAATGATGATTAGAAAAGTATTAGAATGCTTCTGATATTTCTCTTTCAATATAGAAAGAACATGATCATTCGAAAAGCTCACTTGCAAAAAAATGGAAACATTGGGGACTAATTAAACAGGTATTACGATATGAAAATAAAAATCATTGGAGTGTGCTATCAGAAACATCATACGAGGAAATTGCAATTAAGACAGACTTTTTATTAAAAATAATTTCTATAACTCTAGATGCAAGTCACTTGTATTTACAGTATAGAATATCTGGTGAGTGGAAATGGGTTTCAGAAACTAGTATTTTGTAGCAAAAACAAAATACAGAAATAAAAAGTTAATTAAAGTTTGGTAGTAGGGGATATTCTAATAGAACCTGCTAATTAACATAGTATTGTAGTATCCTCTCACGAGGCACCAGTAAATGTAGGGGTTTGTGCATACCTGGGACAATTATTAATTGCCGCAGTAAGTCACAAAATTAATCTTTTGATGGTATTAGAATCCAACCTTGCGGGATAACTCGAACAACGCACACACACACAGGTACTAATACACGATAATACATTTATTAATACATAAAATGTGCATATAAACATAACAGATCTTATCGTGAGGGTTAGCAGAATACAACAGGTATATATTCAGTCACGAAGAGTTAGAAATACCAAGAGGTATTTCTATTTTTAGGAATTAAATTGATATCAACTGGTTGAGATAACAATTGAATTCTCGAGCGGTATTGCAGAATGTTGAATACTCATCCAATCTGTGTGGATTCAGATCTCCTGGAGACACAAACAACAGTGGCAGGCTTGTTGCTGTCCAATCGGCGCTCTCTGGCTCTGTGCCAGGCAGTGCTGTTGCGGCTGGAGAGAAATTCCTGCGATGCGCTGCTGATGCTCTCTGAAAACTGGCTAGTTAGTGCTGGCTGAAACTAGCAGAGTTGTGCACAGGAGAAAAGTGACTGTGGGTCCCAGCAGGTCAGGAAGAAGACCGGTTCATTCCTGATGAAGCGCTAGTTCTGAATAGTGATTCAGCCGTCCACAGTTCCAACCTGTTCATGAGGCTTGCTGCTGATGCTAACCTCGGGTGGATCCTTTGGTTACGCGCTGGCAACCTCCGCCCTCGACTCTTAGAACAAAGGAAAGTCCTGCACTTGGACACACTGGCCGTTCCGTGGTGGTCCGAGCCGAGTCGGAGGATGTTCAGGAGGTGCCCTGAGGCTGAATGTCCAGCAGGGGAACTGCTCTGCCCTTGGGATCTGTTCTGCCCCCAGGAACTGTGCTACACTTCGGAACTACAGGTCGTTCATTGGTTGAAAGTTTCATGGGCATTAGAGACCCACGTGGGGTTAACCTGCCCTACCAGTTCCTGATTGGCTGATGATGAGTAACCATGCCCACAAGCTTGGGGTGACTCTCTATACCACCATGCTGCCAAATCTATTAACTTAGATACTTGTACATTAGAAAGTTATGTGTAAAAATGTAAAATAACTCTGAGAAAATATAATATAAGATTTGTACATTATATACAGACTCCGTTTTGTTCAGTTTTCCTGTAGCATCACTGCTGTTCTTCTCAGACCTGCTGAGCAGCTCCTGTAGAGCTGAGAGAGGTTTTTGTACAGACGTGTACGTATCACTGTGTGAAAGGGAAGCTTCTACCCTGCCGACAGTAATAATCTCCTTCATCTTCAGCCTGGACTCCAGTGATTGTCAGTGTAAAGGCTGTTCCAGACCCACTGCCAGTGAATCGATCAGGAACCCCAGACTGTCGTGAGAAGTCACTTTTAAAGGTGCTATATAAAATAAAGTTTATTATTATTATATTATAGTGGTTACTATTGCTGCCTTGCAGTGCTGGTGTCCTGGGTTCAATTCTGAATCTGGTGTGCTGCCTGTATAGAGTTTGTATATTCTCCCTGTATTTGTGTGGGTTGAAATTATTTCAAATTTGTAAAAATTATAATCTTAGATTATCAGAGTGAATAGAAAAATAAATGTAAAAGGCTTCTTTGGCATTTTTGTTTCACATTTATTCTAGAATAAATTCTAATGCTATACACCCTTTAGAGACGCAAGATGTCACAATGCAGTTTAGCAATGGCTTGAAATGGGTTATAATTCAAATTAAAAAAGGCCGTTTCCAGAGAACACCAAAGACACACACAAGGTGTATCCTTGTGGTGCTCTGAATCCCAGCAGTTTTGCAGGATGTTTTATAGTCTGAGTAAAGCTCTGGCCAGCCTCTGTTATTACACCTTTTCCTCACCCCTTTCTCTCAGGCTACCTGGGTTACTTTACTTTCCCTCTTCTTCCTGCTCCGCTTGCAAAGTCTTTTTATTCCTTCCTAGGGAGTCAGGCATCCTGATTCTGTTCCAGTGCCTGGAGATCCTCACTCCGTTAGCCTGAGCTCCCTGAGGATTCCTAGTTCCTGGGCTCTCTGTTCCATGTAATTTTGTTCTCTCCACTGCAGCAAGTTGTAGTGTATATTAATGCTTTAGGAATATGCAATTTCAACTGCTATAATATCTTTTTCTTTGGCCCTGTGACTTAAACCAAAAATTATTTAACCTTTATAAGGGACTATGAACGTATTAGTGCATAGTAAAGTTGCCCTGGATTTAAATTCCACAATTTGTGTTCGATATCCAAGGGTTCTGATCGCTTAATTGATTCCCCTCATTGTCTTAATGTAGACAGAGAAAAATCTTTAGATAGATCCCTGCCATTCCACGTACAGAGTTGGCTGAACAAATCACATTACCACAGACAATATTTATGTCCTGTTCTGGTCTGGCAGTGAACAAGGCCACTTTCAGTCTTCCTCTTAGTCCAGTATGCTGTCCAGTCAAACTTAAGAACATTGTGGTTGAGAATATGGACACCAAAAGTGTTGACAAGAATCAGATACATCATGTCTATCGGTTAACAGTGAAGAAAGAAGTCCCTTTGCAGATGTAAAATTTGTCTGTTAGCAGGCTGTTGCTGTGAAGCTGGTTTCTGCATGGTAACCTCTATCCTGACTGGTCATTGATGCTGAAGTTGTACTTTAATGTGATTAACTGTAGATTTTTACAACCCCACATCCTGAACACTGAAATATACCAGGAACAGTATAACTACTGTATACAGTACATACAGGCAAAATATCTTTCCCTTTTACTGGATCATTAATTCTACTATTAATTCAGCTAATTCATTCTGTCTTCACCTAACCTTGCATTAACTGCAATCACTGTAACACCTTCTCATTTCTAACCTGACGGCAGGCCTTATTTCCCGGTGTCCTGACCATCTGGGTCCGGGGCTTGTTGTGCCTGGCCTCGTCATCGTGTTTTTAGCTCCCCAGTTCCTGTTCTTTTTCCAGTCCCGACTCAGTTCCTGTTTTTAACTGTTTGTCTTGGATTGACCTCCCGGCTACCTGGACTTTGGATTCTGCAATTTCCCTCATGGGATTAATAAAGTATCTATCTATTGCGCCCTGTTTTTTCCTTTTGACTCCCACTGGAATAGTTTGCCTGTGCTCCCCTCGCACCTCCCCCTCTCAGTCCTCCCATCCATTCCTCTCCATGATTTCCCTATGTCCTTCTCCAGTCTCTTCTGGATTTTACTGTCTGCATAGGGTCTTAAATACGCATTATGCGGGAGTCAGGACTGGCTTGCATCATGCAGTGTTCCTGACTCTGGAATCTGGTAATTTATTTTTGTCTGTTGAGGTACTTTTTCTTAATAGTCTCTGACCAAAAAAATATCGAAATAATCAATTCATTCCTGACAAAGGTCATATTTTAAACAGAAATTAACATAGTTGGAATGACACCTTTGTTCTCAATCAGATACCTCCTTCTTGTTTCCTTTGTTCAGAGAAACCCTGTACAGTTGGTAGAGGAGCTGGAGGTTGGATACTGAGCTGTTCAGTCACAAGCTTAGGGATGTTCAGTCTGGGATCTGATCAATGTCAGCACAAAAACTAATATGTTAAAGGCAAAGACACCAACTCAGGGTAGCCATAAGATGGAGCAACTTCCCCATTTGTGAACTAGAAGCAGAGGAAAACAAAATAGCTCTTCTCTTCACAGTGTCCTCAGTGACAGATAGTCAACAGTCTTTGAGGGACTGTTACAGGGGTAAAGGGGTCTTTGCACCCTTCAAGGTGCCTGGTGGTGCAGTCAGTCAGCTACAAAGCTAACATTTAAAAGAAGTTCCTACATTTAGGGCTCATCATCCTTGACATATTATGACATATATTTAAATTGTTTGTTAAAATACATTAAATTTGCTTTCTTGTTTTTTGTAAATATTGTTACAGGCTGAGGTAGATGACAAAAGAGGTGTCTAAGAATCTAGATAAACTGTCTAACACCTGGCAGTGTAAACATTTCCAGCTTCAAAGCAGGGGGGGTATTTGCTGAGACGTAGAGAGTCCAGATCCTGTGATCAAAGCAGTCCTAAAGTTTACCTTGGTTTACATTAAGATCTGAGTAAATGAGTAAAGTGTCAATCAAAAGTCCAGAAAGACACCATATAAGATCAGATCAGGAGAAGGACAGAAAAGATGAAAAACCAGAAGAAAGAGAACAGGAACAGACGGACCTGGAAACTTGTGCCAGGCAAGAGTCCCTACTTCAAGATCATCTGAAAAGTCCTGATTCGAGCTCAGTATCTGAATCTTGCTAAGAGAGCTTTCTATTCTGTAGCTTTTAGGAAACATGGAGTTCCTGAGTGAAAAATCCCTCAGTTTAAAACTGCCTCTCCTGCTTATCAGGTGCATTTTACAATAGGGAGATAGGCTCCCATTTATTCTGTGGCATCTGGTTTGTAGTGTGAGAGATTCAAGCGTAGGCTGTATTTAGTTTAGAAGGCAGCATATCTCTCCTTTGGCTTCTGTTGGCATTATTAAAAAGCCAGGTACTGTATTTGGTCGCAGTTTGGGGTTTTCTGGATGGTCTGAACATAGTCCTTGTCTGTATGCTTGTAAATACAGTAGCTTGTGTGTTTATGATGTGTGTAGTGTACAGTTTGTATTGTCATTGTTAATATTTGTTTAACCCAGTGTGCCTGAATTTTTACTATTTTCATTAAAACCGTGCCAGCGAACAAAGAATTCATGTATCTCTAATTATACCATCCGCTCTGCACTGACTGGCTACAGGTGCTGCTGAACCCAGGAAGACAATTTGCATAGAAAAGACACATTCCACTGGCAGCACATGGTTCAGTGCTCTGGGTGTTTATAGCCAGACAGGTTACAGTGACTCAGACTCCAGCAGTGAAATCTGTTCTCTCTGGACAGACAGTAACTGTGAGCTGTAAGTCCAGTCCTGCAGTGCATGGTAATGTACTGTATACCTAGCCTGGTACCAACAGAAAGGTGGATAACCTCCTAAACTCCTGATCTACGCAGCAACTAATCGGTCTACTGGGATCCCAGAGTGTTTCAGTGGCAGTGGATCTGGGACTGACTTCACTCTGACCATCACAGGAGTCCAGGCTGAAGATGCAGCAGATTATTACTGTCAGAGTTACCACTACATCAACAGTAAAGATCAGTTCACACAGTGTTACGCAGCCGTACAAAAACCTCCCTCAGCAGGACTGCACAGCGACTGCACTGATGGGAGCTGGAAGCTACTGCAGGTACACTTATAAGTTTATTTTACTATTGTAAGAGACCATTTAACACAGTCACAATATTCAAAGAAATATAATTATATTATTTCTCATTTCAATCATATTGATTATGAGGCTGGAATGCAAGATACTGATCACATCTCATATCTGCAGTATTCATCATGCTCCTGGTGGCACAGAAAAGTCCATCCATCCATTTCCTAACCATTTTAACCAGTAATGGGGCAGACTGTCAATGTAAACATCATGCCAAACCAAACCTTTTCTTTTGTGGTGCGCTTGAAATAACAGAGATAAAAAAATAACAAATACAAGAAAAAAAATACATATATACAGAATACAATATGATTCTACATTCACATTCATTACTTGCAAAGGGTGCAAGGCAGGATTCACTCTGTATGAAAGCCATTCCATTGCAGGGCAGACAAACACAAACACACACACTCTCACACCGGGGTCAATTTTCCCAGCAGCCAGTTACTCTGCCAGTATGTCTTTGGATGGTGGGAGGAGACCAGAGCACCTGGTGGGAAACCCAAGCGGGCCTGGAGAGAACATGCAAGCTCCACACAGATATCATCCCGGAAATTGAATCCAGGGCTCCAGTGCTACCAGACAGCAATGACACAACTAAAAAAATCATTCATACAAACTGTATTTTTGCTCACATACAAAGTACTCAAATAAATTGCATAAAAATCCTAGTATTAGTCAATTTATGCCTGTAATCTGCCCATTTTGTTTTAACATGTCTCAAATATATATACCATTTCTTAATTAAGGACGACTTCCTAGCCTGGTACCAACAGAAAGCTGGAGAAGCTCCTAAACTCCTGATCTATAGAGCAACTACCCGTCAGATTGGGATCCCAGAGCGTTTCAGTGGCAGTGGATCTGGGACTGACTTCACTCTGACCATCACAGGAGTCCAGGCTGAAGATGCAGCAGATTATTACTGTCAGAGTTTCCACTACCCTGGCAGTACTTGTGTGCTCACACAGTGTTACACAGCCATACAAAAAACTCCCTCAGCAGGACTGCACAGTGACTACACTGCTGCAGCTGGGACCTACTGCAGGTGCACTTAATCAGGTTTATTATACTACTATAAGAGATCATTCAACATACAGTAGTCACAGTATTCAAAGAAATATAATTATATTATTTCTCATTTCAATAATTTTGATAATAAGGCTGGAAAGCAATATACTGTACTGATCTCAGCTGATATCTCTGGTATTCATCATGCTCATGAGAAGTATGTTTCCTGGTGGCACAGAAAAATCCACCCACCCATCCATTTCCTAACCACATTAACCAGTAATGGGGCACAAAGTCAAAGTAAACTTTATGCCAAACCGAACCTTTTGTTTTGTGGTGTGCTTGAAATAACAGAGATACCAAAAAAAAGAAAGATACAAGAAGAGAAAGGAGAATCATAAGAAACACATATATACAGAATGCAATACAATGCCACATTACTTGTGTTACTTACAAAGGGTGGAAGGCTGGATACACTCTGGATGAGATTCCCATCCATTGCAGGGCAGCCAGACACAATCACACACACTCACGCCGGGGTTAATTTTCCGCATGAGAACATGAGGAGAACATGCAAACTCCACACAGTTAGCACTGTGAATTGAATTGAAATAGAAATTGAAATAAAATTGAATCCAGGCCCCAGTGCTGCCAGGCAGCCTTGACAGAACTAAAGAAATTGTTCCTCCAAACTGTATTTTCACTCACATAAAGATTTACTCAACTAAAATGCATAAAAAGCCAAGTATTATTCAATTACTTCCTGTAATATGCCCGTTTTGTTTTAACATGTCTCAGATATATACAGTATTCCATTTTAGACAGATCAGTTCGGGCTGTAACAGGGTTGTTCACAGTCAGTAACAGTATCTTGACAGAGAGAGTGAGACCGGACACACTGACTGGCCCAGTGTCGCTCAGGTGACACACAGGCTGATGGTCAGTCTCTGTGTCAGAGTGTCCCACAGTTTTTAATGTCCTTCTCCTTTAATGTTATGTCTGTATTTCAATGTTCCTTCTGTCTGTTTCTGCAGTGTGGTTTTGGGGTTCACTTGTTTCTTTTTGGAGGTCGAGCCCCTTCGTCTGGTCACCAACAGGCTTCCTCATAACCGAGCAGATAAAACCAAAACGTTTTATAATCAAATGATCAAATATCTGCAAAGCACCTGATTCCTGGATGCTGTTATTCCTTGTGAACTATGCAGTATGATCCCTGCTAGAGAATGTCTGAATAAGAATCTCTGCAGCTCTAAATGTCTATTAGAACTTGTGACTCTTCCCTAAAACAGAGAAAATTGATCAAAAAGTGTTGAGATGACATATTATAGTCTTGAGACACATAGTCATTCTAATACAGAGACCATATTCATATTTATGATGTTTTCAGATTGACAGTACTGGGAAATGGGAAGGAACATAAAAATGATCTGTCCTTCTGATCTGTTTCCCCCAGGTTTTACAAAAGAGATGGAGGCACAGATCTGCTGCCTCAGGCTGTGAGTAAAGACCTTCGAGCAACTGTGTGCTTCTGGATTCATGAGTTTTGGAAATAAATCAGACCAGTCGGGGTGTCCAGGCTACAAACAGACACAAAACGGACAACTCGGTCGAAACAATGGCCGAGGACTCTCTCCTGTCCACCGGCACGGTCAAGGAGTCTCTGAACATCAGATTTAACCCCCCTCTCGCCCTGCACAAGAGAGAGGCCCTGCGGAGCGTCCACTATGACAGCTGGACTGAACTCTTCCTGGTCCTAAAAGAATGGTTCTGGGAGAAGGATGGGATCCGCGGGGGCAAGTCCTTCACGGATCGCCCTTCGATCTTTATTTACCACGTGAGCGAAGCACTCGAGAGCGGGGTTCCCTCACAGGGAAGCACACTGCCCTGACCCAAGCGGGGATCGAGATGTCCAGAAAGTCCACCGTGAGGGGTGACAGGTCAACTGTTGAGGTCAACAACACAGATATGCCACTGTCTCCAATGAAATTAGAGCTGCACCAACTGCCTAATTATGCAGTATCAAACATAATGCCTAAATAGGCCAATAAGAGAGATGTGGATAGATTGTATTTGAATGTTTATCTTGACTTGTGTTACTATATTCAAATTTCTGTCTTCAAAGAGGTTCTGTGATAGATGTGCACAAAGTGTGACTGATGTACAGTAAACTGCACTTTAGAGCAAATTATTCTGCTTGAGGAACCAATTTAAAAGTGACCATTTTCCTTTTTTGTTTGAATCATTAGAAGTTACAGTTTTGACTGAATTCTTCACTTCCATTTATAAAATTATAGAATTGTTGCTCCTCGTTTGAGTCATTTGAATCTTTGTATTAAGAGTTTTGCACACAAGACTGTTCTGTAATATTATTTTTTTGTAAAAGCTGCACAGGGATTACTGTATTAGTCAACAGAGGGCAGCACTGAAAACTGAATTGAGAGTCTCGTCTCTGCTAGCAAACGCTGCTGCTCTGCTTACTGATGTGACTCTTGTCACAGTGTAATTGCCATATTACTGACACTAGAGGGCAGCACTGAACCCTGAATTGAGAGTCTCAGTCTTTCCCCCCCAAAAAAACACTGCTCTGCTCCTCTTATGTGACAGTTGTCTCAGTGTATGAGAACAGTGCTGCTCTTTCATTTCACCCTGCCTGTCCAACAGATTGTTTCATACTATCAATACAGCCTCTCCTAAGAATCCAGTCTGCCTGATATTGAGATACCTCACCTGTGAACCTATCTGAGATGCTTTGCTGCCTCACACTTCTTCTTTGTACTTCAGGATGTTCACCAGTTCACTCTGTTTCATCAGTTTCTGTATATAATGCACTGAAAGTATTGAAGTAAGAACAGCATTTGAATCTGCAGTGCAATAATTATGCTTTAAGATTACAGTTGAGAGGGTATCTTTGAAACCAACCTTCAATAAGAGTGATATGCTGCCAAGGTCTGGCAAGATTATTATCTCTGAGTCAACATATGTGTTTTCTTGTAAGTAGAGAAGTGTTGGACAATACGGGGCTGTACAGCTACACAACCCTTCTCTGAGTTCACCAGCACCGGTTCTGAGCTGTAAAACAGACCAGCTCCACTGGGCTCTGATCCCTTCACACTCACAGGGACAGCCTGAATGTGGGAGGAGTCTGCAGAGGATTTCTGGGTTCTCAATGTACTTCAGACATTCAGAGCTCAACTCAATATTGGTTTTCTTTACTGTTTTGTACTACAACAAGAATAACATACTGTACGTTTGAAAAGCTGTGTCATTTCTACTTGTCACAGAAACGGTAACAAACACGCACCAGAATTGTTCACTGACACTGTGGACACCCACTCAAAGCACTTTACAGGTAATGGTGATCCCCTCCACCGCCACTATTGTGCAGCCCCACCTGGATGATGCAACAGCAGCCATAGTGCACCAGAACGCTCCCCACACAGCAGCTCTCAGTGGGGAGGACAGCAGAGTGATAAAGAGGGGGACTATTGCCATTGAGGCCTTTTGTAAGGGCCAGTGGGAAATTTGGCTAGGACATCAGTGTTACAACCCTACTCTTTTTTGAGAAATGCCCTGGGACTTATAGTAGCAGAGAACCAGGACAGCATCTTTTTACAGAATCGTGTCCCCATAATTGAAATGGCATTAGGAACCACACAGACCACAGGGTAAGTGCCCCCTATTGGTCACACTGGCACCCCTTCCAGCACCATTCTTAGTTTTTCCCAGGCGTCTCCCATCCAGGTACTGAGCAGGCTCACACCTGCTAAGCTTCAGTGGGCTGCCAGTTGTGAGTTGCAGGGTGATATGGTTGCTGACATAAAGTTTTTTGTGTTTAAAGATTTAATGAGTGACCAATAATAACAGTAAAAGTAAGCCAACATAGGTATTACAACTGAGTGTCAAGTCATCGTAAATATATTCTGTTCAATGTTTAAAGAGTCGGTAAAAAACCCATGAACAGTACATGTTTGTACAGTTTCACATGTTCTGTCTTTTGTGTACATGAAGTAGAGCACAGTGTCAGTGAGCAATACTGGGGAAAATGCATGTTTATCGCTGTTTCTGTGACAAGTTGAAATGACACGGCTTTCCAAACGTATAGTTTGGAACCCAGTGGAGCTGGTCTGTTTTACAGTCTATAATAGTTATACAGTTTTATAATCTTGCCAGACCTTGGCAGTTTATCACTCCTATTGAGGGTTGGTTTCAAAGATACCCTCTCAACTGTAATCTTAAAGTATAATTATTGTACTGCAAGTTTTTTTTGTTATGAGCTGCAGATTCAAATGCTGTTCTTACTTCAATACTTTTAGTGCATCAAATACAGAAACTGATGAAACAGAGTGAAACTGGTGAACATCCCAAAGTACAAAGAAGTGTGAGGTGGAAAAGCATCTCAGGTTCACAGGTGAGGTATCTCAATATCAGGCAGACTGGATTCTAAGGAGAGGCTGTATTGATAGGATGAAACAATCTGTTGGACAGGCAGGGTGAAATGAAAGAGCAGCACTGTTCTCACACACGGAAACAAGTGTCACAGTAAGAGGAGCAGCGTTTTTTTGGGGGGAAGACTGAGACTGAGACTCTCAATTCAGTGTTCAGTGCTGCCCTCTAGTGTCAGTAATAAGGCAATTACACTGAGACAAGAGTCACATCAGTAAGAAGAGCAGCAGAGCAGCAGCGTTTGCTAGCAGAGACGGAGACTCTCAATTCAGTTTTCAGTGCTGCCCTCTGTTGACTAATAATACAGTAGTCCATGTGCAGCCTTTTACAAAAAAAATAATCATACAGAACAGTATAAGTGTAAGCAATTATAATAATTATTAAAAGCCTTTAGACTACAGTATGCTGACATCAAATGATTTGAATTTGGATTAACACAGCAAAAAGCAGGAAAAGTACATTTTGATGGGAGAAGAAACAATATTTGTGTGTCCGTTTGCACGGATGTGCATGTGTACAGAGAGGGTTATGCCAAACAAAAACTTGTTGAAAAAGAAGAATTCCAGGACGGCACATAACCCGTATTACAGCTTGCACACGGTTGGCGTT
The DNA here is from genome assembly GCF_055471065.1 of Atractosteus spatula. Classification (NCBI taxonomy): domain Eukaryota; kingdom Metazoa; phylum Chordata; class Actinopteri; order Semionotiformes; family Lepisosteidae; genus Atractosteus; species Atractosteus spatula. The sequence continues at coordinate 12,846,086 of NC_142729.1, forward strand.
CCGTTTACTGTTTCCAGCGATAACACTTGGCATACGCCTTACTATCAGGTCAAGTGAACGTATTCAATGTTTAAAGAGGAGGCAATGTACAACCTATGTACGGGACATGTTTCTGCAGCTTCACATCAAGAAGAACATACTGAAAGTTTGGAAAGCCGTGACGTCTGTTCTCACAGAAACGGCGAAGTAACCTGGGAATGCTTACTGAAGGAAGCGCATTGCTGCCACCAAGGAAAACAAAATCCTCGATAAGGAATTTTCTCGTACGAGATTGTAATTCTCGCGTACTTTATGTAATCATGCGACAGCACGATCGCCATATATTACTTCTATCGCTCCGTGCGGTCTTGCAGTTTTAAGCAGTGGAGCTGATTGCACGTGTAACTGTACATAACGGAGCCATCATTGCTTTGATCTCTAAATCCCACACAACTGGTCGTCATGCTTATAATGATTCTGTTCATACTTGCTAAAAATCGCAAGACTTCATTATGACTAAACCCCAGTCGAAAGTAAATCCGTACAAATTATGCAGCGCCGGACATTCACAAGATCATTAAACCGAAAGTGCCAGCCAAGCTCACGGTAGCTTCTACATGCATTCAGTGCACAACACGACAGGTTGTAATCATTGCTATCTCGAAAAAAGGGCGTTTTTTTACCCTTTTTGGCAGCAATGCGCTTCCGTATTTACCGACACTGCGTTTTACTTCATGTATACAAAAGCAGAACACGTGTTCCTTTAGATTGTTTAATTTTTTCCCGAAACGAGGAGTGTGGAAATGTTCTGCTGTTGTATAAGTCAATGCTACTTTGCAGGGGACAATATTATTTCATAGTGTGGAGTCCTCGCCTGGCGTTGCGGCCGAAGAGCGCTCGGCTGGGGTGCGCGGCGAGGGGCAGGACTGGAGTAGTAGCTGTGGTCAGGGCGGGGACCAGGACAGCCACTGGACAGTGCCGCTGACCATTCTGAACGGTTGTACACCCTGGATAGGTTGCCAGGGTCCCTGTAAATAGTTATCCTTTTACAGTATATCTGTACCCGCTTACCACTCTATACCACGTACTGTACATGAAATGACCCCAGGGTGTTCTACCCTATTTCTCTCTTTTCTCACTTTCTCTGTTGCTGGAGCTGAGCCGGACACGTCTGACTATAAAGCGCTGTGGTTTTAAGAGAGCCTGAGTTCCTGTCTCCATCCTCGCTGACCCCGTCTCGTTACAATATACGATACAATGCAATATACAGTATTAATATAGTAGGCAACATTGTTCACAAATTAACTATTGTGTAAATGCAATACATGTGTCATATATACAAGATACTTTTATCGTATAAACGCAATGCCATCTCATATAAATGAGATTTTATGATAATAAGCCTCCGTACGCTTCCGTGCTCCACTGTCGGCATTTCTGTTGTATTTTACTTTGTCTTTGTGCAATCACAATATTTTCTTGCTAATTGAACAAGAAATCCAATGACACATATTACTTTTAAAGTAAATCTTTATTTCTTTATCTAACTGCAAAACTGTAAAGTGTGATTGTTACTATTACAAGTGCGACATTTGGGCATTTAATTTATAACTTAAATCAGAATGCAAATTCTGACACTTTACTTAAAAAAGCAACAGTAAACTGTTAAAAATTTCAATTACAGTTGAAGGAGAAGCACACATAAAAATAAAGGTTTATTTATCCCAGAAAACAGGAAGTACTTCTTTACACACTGAAGTGTAGGTGTGTGGCACAAGCTGTCATAGCTGCAGTGTTGAAGGTGATTCTATTCAAGAAGAGGCTGGGCTGGAAGAACACCACTAATCATCAAAAATCACTAATTAGTTTGGCTGTCATTTTTAAGACTGCCATTGATCCATCCAAGCATTTTACTGCAGCAATCTGGGTGAAGTGTGTTCTAAAAGGGCACAACAACAGGAATTTCAACCCACAGCCTTCCAATTAGCTAACTGAAAATGAGAGAGCAAGATGGGCCCACTAGCTCCTTGTTTCTTGTATCATTGTATCTCTGAGCAGTTTGTACCTTCTTTGAGCATTTTGTCTAAGCAGACAAGACAAGCATGAGCTCCATGTTGAAACACAATGTATAGGAATCATTTTCTGGCTCCATTTTCAGGTGAAAAGACAATCTAGACAATCAGTCCTGCTGTGTCTGAACACACAGAGCCACGTGCTGCTTTAACCAGACTCTCAACACTCCACTCCATTCCAGCTGTGTTGAGTGGAATAAGGGCTCAGCTGGTTGTGTCTCATCCTCTGCTTCTTATTAAAGCTGCTCTCTGTATAGTGCTGCTATCCTGGGAGTCTTCATGATAAACTGCTCATCTTGTTCTGTCACAGCACACAGCACCAAGCCTGTATTTCCAGCACTGACTGGCTACAAGTGCTGCTGAACACAGGAAGACAATTTGCATAGAAGAGACACTTTGCATTGGCAGCATTACTGTGACTCAGACTTCAGATGTGAAATATTTTCTCACTGGACAAACAGTCACTGTCAGCTGTAAGACCAGTCCTGCAGTGTATACTGCTGGCTCTTATCACTATGAGATCACTTATCACTGTCCTGGTACCAACAGAAAGCTGGAGAAGTTCCTAAACTCTTAATCTATGCAGCAACTAACCGTTATACTGGGATCCCAGAGCATTTCAGTGGCAATGGATCTGAGTCCAGCCTGAAGATGCAGCAGTTTATTACTGTCAGAGTTGGCACTACACCAACAGTAAATATCTGTTCACACAGTGTTACACAGCCGTACAAAAACCTCCCTCAGCAGGACTACACAGCGACTGCATGGCTGCACCTGGTACCTCCTGCAGGTGCTGAGGGTGAAGACAAAGACACAGGACACAGTCTGAGGAGGAGCTCAGCTGCTCTCAGACAGTGAGCGTCAATGAAAAGATTAAAACATACTGTACTGTATAACACATCACCTCATCACTATCAATACTGATAAAGTACAGGCTAACTGACCACAGCGTGCCCATAGAGATTGGACACAGACAGACCTGCCTGTCCAGAGAGGACAGACAATCCTATTACCTTGAGCAGAGAGAAGCAGAGACAGGGGGCATTTTCTGCTGCATCACAGGAAATACTCAGGGACTCCCTACAATAACTAATTTGATTCCAGATTTCTCACACCTTCCAAAACAAGTCTCAATTTAATATGGGGAGGAAACTCAAAACATTTTGCAGAGCAGTTTATACGCTCCTGTCACAGAATGATAAAGAAAACAAGAGTCTAAAATAGTAATAGTGATATGATATTATATGATATTATATTACTGTATATTATATTATTGATAATGTTCATACTGCTTCTTCTAATTCATGGTCACCAGGTAGACGGAGCCTATCCCAGCAAGCAACGGGCAAAAGGCAGGTACACCCTGGACAGGACGCCAGTCCATTACAGGACACACACAGACAAACACATTCATACCAGGGCAAATTCTCACATTAATAAATTAATATGTGAGATATAATAATAAATTAATCTCAAAGCATGTCTCTGGACTGTGGGAGAAAACCGGAGCACCCGGAGGAAACCCATGTGACACAGTGTGAACATGCAAACTCCACACAGACAGCACCCCAGATTTCGACTTGAACCCAGGGCCCCAGAGCTGCAATGCAACAAAATGTTAATAACTGCACCATAAAAGTAATAATGGTTTTAATTATCGGAAGTATATTACTAACAGTTGCTTTGGCATGACTAATACCCATAAAGTTCATGGCATTCATGCCAAATTCAGCACTCCCAGTTCAAACTCAACACACAGCACCAAGCCTGAGTTTCAGTGTTTCAGTGCTCTGGGAATGTTTAAAGCCCAAATAACAACAAAGAACTTCAGAATTAAGATTCAGATTATTATTAGTAGTATACTAACGATAATACAAATCTTATAGCTCCTCACACCAGAAGAAGGCTCTATAGCCGAAATGTTATGTTTCCTTTCTTCTCCTTTCAGTTGTTTGCACTTGTTTGTTATTAGGATGATTGTTCTAATAATAATATTTCCCTACACATACAGTATACAACACTTTTCTGGACCCTCCACTCAGAGCTCTGTACAGGTCATGGGGATCCCCTCCACTACCAGCAGTGTGCAGCCCCACCTGGATGAGGCGCCAGTCCACTCCCCACACACCAGCTCTCAGTGGGGAGGAGAGCAGAGGGATGGAGCCAGTTCAGAGATGGGGGTTATTAGGAGGCCATGATGGGTAAAGGCCAGGGGGAAATTTGGCCAGGACACCAGGGTTACACCCCTACTCTTTTCAAGAAATTCCCTGGGATTTTTAATGACCGCAGAGAATCAGGACCTTGGTTTTACATGTAATCCAAAGGACAACACCTCTTTACATTATAGTATCCCCATCGCTATACTGAGGCATAAGAACTCGCACAGACCACAGGGTGAGTGCCCCCTGCTGTTCCCACTAACACCTCTTCCAGGAGGACCAGCTGGGCTTCAGTGGTCTGCCAGTGGTGAGCTGCAGGATGATACAGCTGCTTAAATATTGGGATTAAATGAGACAAAAAGTGAAGTTATAATTTATAGTAACTGAGAGATAAGATAGGAAATAAATATAAACAGAAAAAAGGTTTTCAAAAAATATTAGGTTTCATGTTTGTTGAGTTAGTGTGAACAGGGAAGTTGTTCAATAAATAAAAATTGCCTTTGGGCCCTGATAAAACTGTGACTTTTATATTGCGAGGTCCCATTTGGTGATTTAGCAGCAATATCAATTTAGTAAAGGCTTAGCAATCAATTTGTAATAAGTCTGGAATATCAGCCTATGTAATAATAGAATAACATTTGAAAAACTACAGATGTATTGTTATCTTATAAGTACAATCCATTGATGTATTGTTCCATTTGCGATTTAGAAAAGACCATATGTTTTCCATCTCTTTTGTAAAACCTGGGGGAAACAGATCAGAAGGACAGATCATTTTTGTTATTTTTATGTTCCTTCCCATTTCCCAGTACTGTCAATCTGAAAACATCATAAATATGAATATGGTCTCTGTATTAGAATGACTATGTGTCTCAAGACTATAATATGTCATCTCAACACTTTTTGATCACATTTCTCTGTTTTAGGGAAGAGTCACAAGTTCTAATAGACATTTAGAGCTGCAGAGATTCTTATTCAGACATTCTCTAGCAGGGATCATACTGCATAGTTCACAAGGAATAACAGCATCCAGGAATCAGGTGCTTTGCAGATATTTGATCATTTGATTATAAAACGTTTTGGTTTTATCTGCTTGGTTATGAGGAAGCCTGTTGGTGACCAGACGAAGAGCCTCGACCTCCAAAAAGAAACAAGTGAACCCCAAAACTGCACTGCAGAAACAGACAGAAGGAACATTGAAATACAGACATAACATTAAAGGAGAAGGACATTAAAAACTGTGGGACACTCTGACACAGAGACTGACCATCAGCCTGTGTGTCACCTGAGCGACACTGGGCCAGTCAGTGTGTCCGGTCTCACTCTCTCTGTCAAGATACTGTTACTGACTGTGAACAACCCTGTTACAGCCCGAACTGATCTGTCTAAAATGGAATACTGTATATATCTGAGACATGTTAAAACAAAACGGGCACATTACAGGAAGTAATTGAATACTACTTGGCTTTTTATGCATTTTAGTTGAGTAAATCTTTATGTGAGTGAAAATACAGTTTGGAGGAACAATTTCTTTAGTTCTGTCAATGCTGCCTGGCAGCACTGGGGCCTGGATTCAATTTTATTTCAATTTCTATTTCAATTCAATTCACAGTGCTAACTGTGTGGAGTTTGTATGTTCTCATGCGGAAAATTAACCCCGGCGTGAGTGTGTGTGATTGTGTCTGGCTGCCCTGCAATGGATGGGAATCTCATCCAGAGTGTATCCAGCCTTCCACCCTTTGTAAGTAACACAAGTAATGTGGCATCGTATTGCATTCTGTATATATGTGTTTCTTATGATTCTCCTTTCTCTTCTTGTATCTTTCTTTTTTTTGGTATCTCTGTTATTTCAAGCACACCACAAAACAAAAGGTTCGGTTTGGCATTAAGTTTACTTTGACTTTGTGCCCCATTACTGGTTAATGTGGTTAGGAAATGGATGGGTGGGTGGATTTTTCTGTGCCACCAGGAAACATACTTCTCATGAGCATGATGAATACCAGAGATATCAGCTGAGATCAGTATCTTGCTTTCCAGCCTCATTATCAAAATGATTGAAATGAGAAATAATATAATTATATTTCTTTGAATACTGTGACTATGTTGAATGATCTCTTATAGTAGTATAATAAACTTGATCTGTAAGTGCACCTGCAGAAGGTCCCAGCTGCAGCAGTGCAGTCACCGTGCAGTCCTGCTGAGGAAGGTTTTTGTACGGCTGTGTAACACTGTGTGAACACACGAGTACTGCCAGGGTAGTGGAAACTCTGACAGTAATAATCTGCTGCATCTTCAGCCTGGACTCCTGTGATGGTCAGAGTGAAGTCAGTCCCAGATCCGCTGCCACTGAAACGCTCTGGGATCCCAGTCTGACGGGTAGTTGCTCTATAGATCAGGAGTTTAGGAGCTTCTCCAGCTTTCTGTTGGTACCAGGCTAGGAAGTCGTTATTATACACTGCAGGACTGGTCTTACAGCTCACAGTGACTGTCTGTCCAGAGAGAACAGATTTCACTGCTGGAGTCTGAGTCACTGTAAACTGTCCACTGGATTCTGAAAACAAGACAAAACACAAGAAATACAGGAATTTAATAACTAAAATGCATTAATTTATTTTAGGTATTTTACACTTTTCTATAAAGCTTGTTGAAATAATATTTTACAAGGTATATGCTCTATCAAAGTTTTAAAAAATGTTTAAGTCAACACCTAGATATGTATTAAATCATACCCTGAGTGCAGATGAGGAGAGTCCAGAGGAAGATGGTGATGAAGGTCATTGTTGCTGTGGGTTCTGTTGCCATGAAGGGCAGCTCTCAGCCATGAAGTGTTCAACTCACAGGGTTATAAACACTCCCAGAGCACTGAATCTTGTGCTGCCAATGCAAAGTGTCTCTTCTATGCAAATTGTCTTCCTGGGTTCAGCAGCACTTGTAGCCAGTCAGGGCTGGAAACACAGGCTTGGTGCTGTGTGTTGTGACAGAGCAAAATGATCAGTTTAGCATGAAAACTCCCAGGACACCAGGACTAGACAGAGAACAGCTTTATAAGGAGTAGAGGATGACTCCTTATGACTCCTTATAAAGTTAACTTCTTCTTAATGTTCAGTACACGCCCTACATTTTATATAAACATAACCATAGACAAGTGTTAAGATTTCATAATCATTAAAACATATTTATGGTCTTTTCTAAATCGCAAATGGAACAATACATCAATGGATTGTACTTATAAGATAACAATACATCTGTAGTTTTTCAAATGTTTTTCTATTATTACATAGGCTGATATTCCAGACTTATTACAAATTGATTGCTAAGCCTTTACTAAATTGATATTGCTGCTAAATCACCAAATGGGACCTCGCAATATAAAAGTCACAGTTTTATCAGGGCCCAAAGGCAATTTTTATTTATTGAACAACTTCCCTGTTCACACTAACTCAACAAACATGAAACCTAATATTTTTTGAAAACCTTTTTTCTGTTTATATTTATTTCCTATCTTATCTCTCAGTTACTATAAATTATAACTTCACTTTTTATCTCATTTAATCCCAATATTTAAGCAGCTGTATCATCCTGCAGCTCACCACTGGCAGACCACTGAAGCCCAGCTGGACCTCCTGGAAGAGGTGTTAGTGGGAACAGCAGGGGGCGCTCACCCTGTGGTCTGTGCGAGTTCTTATGCCTCAGTATAGCGATGGGGATACTATAATGTAAAGAGGTGTTGTCCTTTGGATGACATGTAAAACCAAGGTCCTGATTCTCTGCGGTCATTAAAAATCCCAGGGAATTTCTTGAAAAGAGTAGGGGTGTAACCCTGGTGTCCTGGCCAAATTTCCCCCTGGCCTTTACCCATCATGGCCTCCTAATAACCCCCATCTCTGAACTGGCTCCATCCCTCTGCTCTCCTCCCCACTGAGATCTGGTGTGTGGGGAGTGGACTGGCGCCTCATCCAGGTGGGGCTGCACACTGCTGGTAGTGGAGGGGATCCCCATGACCTGTACAGAGCTCTGAGTGGAGGGTCCAGAAAAGTGTTGTATACTGTATGTGTAGGGAAATATTATCATTAGAACAATCATCCTAATAACAAACAAGTGCAAACAACTGAAAGGAGAAGAAAGGAAACATAACATTTCGGCTGTAGAGCCTTCTTCTGGTGTGAGGAGCTATAAGATTTGTATTATCGTTAGTATACTACTAATAATAATCTGAATCTTAATTCTGAAGTTCTTTATTGTTATTTGGGCTTTAAACATTCCCAGAGCACTGAAACACTGAAACTCAGGCTTGGTGCTGTGTGTTGTGAGTTTGAACTGGGAGTGCTGAATTTGGCATGAATGCCATGAACTTTATGGGTATTAGTCATGCCAAAGCAACTGTTAGTAATATACTTCCGATAATTAAAACCATTATTACTTTTATGGTGCAGTTATTAACATTTTGTTGCATTGCAGCTCTGGGGCCCTGGGTTCAAGTCGAAATCTGGGGTGCTGTCTGTGTGGAGTTTGCATGTTCACACTGTGTCACATGGGTTTCCTCCGGGTGCTCCGGTTTTCTCCCACAGTCCAGAGACATTCTGTGAGATTAATTTATTATTATATCTCACATATTAATTTATTAATGTGAGAATTTGCCCTGGTATGAATGTGTTTGTCTGTGTGTGTCCTGTAATGGACTGGCGTCCTGTCCAGGGTGTACCTGCCTTGTGCCCGTTGCTTGCTGGGATAGGCTCCGTCTACCTGGTGACCATGAATTAGAAGAAGCAGTATGAACATTATCAATAATATAATATACAGTAATATAATATCATATAATATCATATCATTATTACTATTTTAGACTCTTGTTTTCTTTATCATTCTGTGACAGGAGCGTATAAACTGCTCTGCAAAATGTTTTGAGTTTCCTCCCCATATTAAATTGAGACTTGTTTTGGAAGGTGTGAGAAATCTGGAATCAAATTAGTTATTGTAGGGAGTCCCTGAGTATTTCCTGTGATGCAGCAGAAAATGCCCCCTGTCTCTGTTTCTCTCTGCTCAAGGTAATAGGATTGTCTGTCCTCTCTGGACAGGCAGGTCTGTCTGTGTCCAATCTCTATGGGCACGCTGTGGTCAGTTAGCCTGTACTTCATCAGTATTGATAGTGATGAGGTGATGTGTTATACAGTATGTTTTAATCTTTTCATTGACGCTCACTGTCTGAGAGCAGCTGAGCTCCTCCTCAGACTGTGTCCTGTGTCTTTGTCTTCACCCTCAGCACCTGCAGGAGGTACCAGGTGCAGCCATGCAGTCGCTGTGTAGTCCTGCTGAGGGAGGTTTTTGTACGGCTGTGTAACACTGTGTAAACAGATATTTACTGTTGGTGTAGTGCCAACTCTGACAGTAATAATCTGCTGCATCTTCAGGCTGGACTCAGATCCATTGCCACTGAAACGCTCTGGGATCCCAGTATAACGGTTAGTTGCTGCATAGATTTACATAGAGTTTAGGAACTTCTCCAGCTTTCTGTTGGTACCAGGACAGGTAGTGATAAGAGCCAGCAGTATACACTGCAGAACTGGTCTTACAGCTGACAGTGACTGTTTGTCCAGTGAGAAAATATTTCACATCTGGAGTCTGAGTCACAGTAATGCTGCCAATGCAAAGTGTCTCTTCTATGCAAATTGTCTTCCTGTGTTCAGCAGCACTTGTAGCCAGTCAGTGCTGGAAATACAGGCTTGGTGCTGTGTGCTGTGACAGAACAAGATGAGCAGTTTATCATGAAGACTCCCAGGATAGCAGCACTATACAGAGAGCAGCTTTAATAAGAAGCAGAGGATGAGACACAACCAGCTGAGCCCTTATTCCACTCAACACAGCTGGAATGGAGTGGAGTGTTGAGAGTCTGGTTAAAGCAGCACGTGGCTCCGTGTGTTCAGACACAGCAGGACTGATTGTCTAGATTGTCTTTTCACCTGAAAATGGAGCCAGAAAATGATTCCTATACATTGTGTTTCAACATGGAGCTCATGTTTGTCTTGTCTGCTTAGACAAAATGCTCAAAGAAGGTACAAACTGCTCAGAGATACAATGATACAAGAAACAAGGAGCTAGTGGGCCCATCTTGCTCTCTCATTTTCAGTTAGCTAATTGGAAGGCTGTGGGTTGAAATTTCTGTTGTTGTGTCCTTTTAGAACACACTTCACCCAGATTGCTGCAGTAAAATGCTTGGATGGATCAATGGCAGTCTTAAAAAAGATAGCCAAACTAATTGGTGATTTTTGATGATTAGTGGTGTTCTTCCAGCCCAGCCTCTTCTTGAATAGAATCACCTTCAACACTGCAGGTATGACAGCTTGTGCCACACACCTACACTTCAGTGTGTAAAGAAGTACTTCCTGTTTTCAATTCTATAAAATCTCTTTCCTCTCCTATTACTTTCCCGGGATCCAGACAAGATCCGGGTGTTGATCTTGACATAGGATATTTCATAACCTTAGACCCTTTCAGGATTTTGAATTTTCAATCCCGATTCCTCTCCTGTGCTCTCTGTTTTCACTGTGAATAATGTCTGCGGTGCATTTGGTTTCATTCAACATGTTTTGGCCACAATATTTCACCAGAAGCATGTCTCCATCAAAAGTTCTTTTTAAATTATTATTAAGTCTTTTTAAAATATTTTCTAGGCAGATATTATACAGCAGAGATGTCAGACAGAAAGACGGGAAATGCCGTTCTTCAGCAGCTTTCAAACGGCCTGGCTAAAATCAATCAGAGCCGATTTCCTGGAAAATATAAGGTATGGTGCTACTAATTTACACTGTACCCGAGGTTCATGTGGCCACTGAAGATGAGTGAGATCACCTCAACCTAGTCAAAAAGAAGAACGTAAAGGCCAACACTTACATCCGTAAGTGGCTAAGCCTCCCACAGTGTCTTTTAGAGATAGGACTCTTTAGGAGGAACACTCTCCAGCTTCCGATAAAATCTTTAAGCCTAGGCCAGAAGCAGGAGAAAAGCTTGTTAATCATAGAACAAAGAGAGTCCAGCGCCCAGATAACAGAGGTGTCAATGCACAAGTGCATACTGGGAGAAGTTGTACGGCACACGATGACGTGTGGAAAGCAGTGAATAGGCTGCAACACCAGGAGGTGGTTGGCTCAGTCCAAAGAGGTTGAGCAGGAGTCAGATGGAGGCAGGCACTTTGCCTGTGGTCCTAAGCCAATGAGAAGGAACAGAAGGAGATGGTAGTCATGGAAGCGACAAAGACAGAAGAGGAGAGATGGAGGGTGTCACATGGACAACAGGGGAGCAGGACTAAGTGGGAGACTGTGGTGAACTGGAAAATCAGCTGGAGGGACATGTGGAAAGTCCCACAAGCATGCTTCAGCTTCCTGATCTGGGTAGCCTATGAAATTTGGCCTTGCTCCAAGAACCTCCATTGATGGTACGGGATAGAGGAGGCCTGCCATCTTTGCAGTACCCTTCAATACTGTAACAAGCGGTGTGAAGAACCCTATGCAGGTCGGGTAGCGAACAAGTCCAGTAGGGCAAGGCGAAGTCAGAGTCGGGTAGCCAGGCAGTGTCATTATCCAGGGAGGCGTTGAGAGGTTGCAAACAAATCCGTAGGGCGGGATGAAGACGGAGTCGGGTTGGCAATCAGTGTCGTATCCAGGAGGCTTGAAGAAAGGGATCGCAAAGGTTTCGAAAGGGAAGAGCTCAGGAAAACAGTAAACTGTTTAATACCAAGCGCTGAAGTGAAGGTTGAGGAGGTTTAAATAGCAGGTGTGGTGAGAAGCGAGAGACGTGATAGGATGACTAGATTGTGCATTGTTGTATTTTGGGAATTGGATCGGGCTGGTGTCTGATTGACAGGGTTCGTGGGAATGTGCCGGCAGTTATTCGCATTTTGTGAGAGTGCGACAAATACAAGCCTCCAGCATATTCTGATAGGCTGCAAGATGGCTCTCTCGCTGGGCCGATACAGGTGGCGATACGCCCAGGTCCTCGGGAATCTGGCAGAGGTGCTGGAGACAAAGCAGCAGGAGGCAAAGGGAAATAGTCCTCCAGCAGCAGCACAGCAGGTTGAGCTTGTCAGGCGAGGTCAGAAAGTGGGACAGTGCAGGAGGAGGGTGACATCAAAGATCCTCACACCAGGAGTGGAGTGGAAGATGGAGGTGGATCTCTGCAGGCAGCTCCAGTTCCCTAGAGGAATCTGCAGCACGGCACTGATATAATGGTGTGGGCAGAAGAGACCAAGACTTATGATTTTTCTTTCTCTTCTTGAATCTATCTTTTTGTATCTCTGTTATTTCAAGCACACCACCAAAAATTCATATCAACCCAAAGGGACGGTTTGGCATTAAAGTTTACTTGGGCTTTGCGCACCTGTACTGGGTAAAGTGGTTAGAAAATGAATGGATGGAGTTTTTGGTGCCACTAGAAAATGCACTTTTCACGAGCAGGAAATTAAAACCCCTTGATTATGAGAGATGTCAGATATGATCAGTATCTCTCTCTCTAGCCTCACACTCAAAATGGTTTAAATGAGAAATAATATAATCACAGTTCTTTGAATATCGTGAGTGTGTTTAATGATCTCTTATGTTAGTAAAATAAACTTATAAGTGCACCTGCAGGAGGGCCCTGCTGCAGCACTACGGTCAGTGAGAAGTCCTGCTGAGGGAGGTTTTTGTTCAGTTGTGTAACACTGTGTGAGCACCCATTTCCCGCTGAGGTAGTGTTCACTCTGACAGTAACAATCTCCTGCATCTTCAGCCTGGACTCCTGTGATGGTCAGAGTGAAGTCAGTCCCAGATCCACTGCCGCTGAAACGCTCTGGGATCCCAGTATACCGATTAGTTGCTGCGTAGATCAGGAGTTTAGGCTTTTCCAGCTTTCTGTTGGTACCAGGCTAGGTATACATTACCATGTACAGCAGGACTGGTCTTACAGCTCATAGTGACTGTCTGTCCAGTGAGAAAAGCTTTCACTGCTGGAGTATGAGTCACAGTAACCTGTCCACTGGATTCTGAAAACAAGAAAAACACAGGAAATGCAGGAGTTTAAAAACTAGGGTGCATTTTAGCTATTACACACTATTTCTGTAAAGCTTGTTCACATAATATGCTAAAAGCTACTGTATATGATCTATCACAAATTCAAACAATTATGTTTAAGTCAACATGCAGCCATGTACTAAATTGTACTCTGAGCAGAGATGAGGAGTGTCCAGAGGAAGATGGTGATGAAGGTCATTGTTGCTGTGGGTTCTGTTACCATGAAGGGCAGCTCTCAGTCATAAAGTGTTAAACTCACAGGGCTGTAAACACTCCCAGAGCACTGAAGCATGTGCTGCCAATGCAAAGTGTCTCTTCTAGGCAAATTGTCTTCCTGGGTTAAGCAGCACTTGTAGCCAGTCAGTGCTGGAAACACAGGCTTGGTGCTGTGTGTTGTGACAGCACAAGATGAGCAGTTTAGCATGAACACTCTCAGGACAGCAGGACTAGACAGAGAGCAGCTTTATAAGGAGCAGAGGATGAGACACAATCAGCTGAGCCCTTATTCCACTCAACATAGCTGGAATGGAGTGGAGTGTGGTGAGTCTGGTTACAGCAGCACTTAGCTCTGTGTGTTCAAATGTAAGTTGCCATTATAAGACATCATTTAACTTCTTCTTAATGTTCAGTGACACAGATGATTAAGTCTCTCCTCAATTCCAGCACTTTGTATGTTGGGCTGGAGAGCAGCACATTGAACAGGACATCTCTGACTACAGGGATAGACTCTGGAGGAGTTTGCCTTCTTGTGGCACCAAAGTGGTTTTACTTTTCTGTGAAAAAAAAAATTCGGAAACTATGAAAAAGAAAAGTACATTGAATGTACAGTACTTTTCTAAGCCAATATAATTTTCCATTTCCAGAACTCACTGACCTTGTGCAAAACCTGAAAACCGTCAGAGAGCCAAACATCCCCTTGTAGCACCAGTTGTGTTTCCTGCTTTTAAAGAGGTTATTTTTCCAAACACTACAATCCCCCTGAAGCACCTCAAATCCAGTACAGAACAGGCTCTTTGCGGGTCCTGGCAGGAAAATATCATCCTGGTTTCTTAAAAAATACAATCATATTAAAAATGATACATACTGGAGATCATCGGATTTGTAATAGGTTTCAGATCTGTACATGTTTTAGACCTTCACTCTGGTGCCTGAAATGCAACCAACTGGATCTGTAGAAGGAAAAACCTCTCTGGGTGTGTCTGATACCTTGTCTGTCTCCAAAGTGGTTCATAACGTGTCACTCCCACTGTGGGCGTGTCTGATACCACATCACTCCCACCTAACTATTCATCTTCAATTGACCAACTAGTAGGATCTGTTCAATCAGAATTAAAAGCTGACAAATTAAAAACAGGTCGTGTAAAGATCTGTGTGCTGACGCTGCACAACTGAAGTGTGATAAAAGTCTAAGGAAGCAAGAATATCAATAAAGTTATGAACACACACTGGAGGAGCAGAGTTCAGCTAAAATGAAAACCAGCAGACTGTGTTCCTGCAGCCCCAGAGCCGGGAGCCACTGCTCTGATTTATTTTCATGCCCAGGGAAATGTGAGAATGACTGTCAGTGATCTCTGGAGGGGCTCTGCCTGGGCGTACAGACCTCCAGCCTGTAAAGATCACTGTGCTTTAGAAAGAAGAGCCAAGAAGCCCTGCAGATTTTTTTAAAGCTCTGTCTTTTCATGTGGAACGTCTTCGGCAGATGCTCTGTCGTTCACACACCAGTCCGCCTTCACATCAGACTTTCTGGGTGTCTTGATCCCCATGTGGGGCAGGGCTGTGTGCTCCCCTGTGAAGCAGACTTTCTGAAAGGGCACGAGCAGGTCCTGGTGATAATCCGTCAGCTGGAAGGGCGTGAAGAGTGCAAAGGTGCCCAGGCTGGACTCATCCAGGCTCCACTTCTTCACCAGACCGCCCTCGCCGTGGATGGCCGCCAGGAAGAACAGAGTCTCGTCCGACCACATGTGAGACGCCACACCAGCCCGACCCCACTCTTAAGCGCTTTGTTCATGTAGTAGATAAAGATCGACGAGCGATCCGTGACAGACTTGTCCCCGCGGATCCCTTCCTTCTCCCAGAACCGCTCCTTGAAGCCCAGGAAGAGTTCAGTCCAGCTGTGGTAGGGGACTCTCTACAGGGCCTCTCTTTTGTGCAGGAGGAGAGGGGGGTTAAATCTGACTTATATGAGGGTCCCATACTATGACAGTGAAACCAGGCACAGAGAAACAAGACCTATGGGTGTAATGAGGCTGTTTAAGGTGGAACTGTAATAGAGGTCTGTAGGTCATAAGATGAACCCTAAAGCTGGAACAGGTCAGCTGGTGAGCAGCAGGCAGGAGCAGCAAATAGGCAAAGTACAGTCCAGAACTGAAGTCAAGAAACAATCTTAGCTCGGAGCTGGAAAGACATAACAAAGGAACAAGGAAACATCTGATGAGAAGCAATCCAGGTACACAGTTGAATGAAACTCAAGGAAAATGCAAAGCTGGAGTTGAGACAAATCAGGTTGATAGCCCAAAGAGAAATACAAGCACAGCCAGGAACAAGGCAGTGGCTCAGAAATGAAGCTCTATACTGGAGCCCTGAGCAGAGCTCAATCAGATCTTAAACAGCTTGCTTCACCAGGAGATAGGGAGGACATGGTGATCCACAGGTGATGCCATCTTCCTGTCTGACTGCATTACCATGGCAACCAGCTGACTGGTAGAACTAGTCAGCTCTACAGTGCCCCCGCTAGGACGGCAGAGACAAATGGTACATTGTACTAACAGCCAGACCCAGACATCACTGTGTTCTAGAGATAATAAAACTGCAGGTGAATTTCTTTAGTTTCTTCTAAAGGAATAAGAACTGTCTGAAGAGCAGCAGTGTTTCAGTAGTACCCAGTAGTAGTAGGAGATATAATCTTACAATGTATTTTTGAAATATTCAAATGTAAACTTAAACATAAAATAATTTTTAAAAATATTAACATTAGCAGGTTCAAAACATTTTCTTGAAGCTCTAGAGGCTGGTATTGACCTCCCTAGGAAATGAAGAGGAAAAATTCAGCATCAGCCCAATGTAACATGACAAAGTGAGGATGAGACTTCAGTGTTAGAGAGCTGTGATATACTGTACATCCATCCATCCATTTTCACTTCCGCTTTTCCTGGTGAGGGTCGCGGTGAAGCTGTGCAAGGCAGGGTACACCCTGGACAGGGTGCCAGTCCATCGCAGGGTAAGTGCAAGTCAATCATACATGGGGACAATTTGGAGGCCACGGTAAGAGCAGAGGGGGGAAATTTGGCCCAGACACCAGGATAACTCCCTACTCTTATCAAGAAATGCCCGGGGACCTTTAATGACCACTGAGAGTCAGGACCTCGGTTT
Source organism: Atractosteus spatula (assembly GCF_055471065.1). Taxonomy (NCBI): domain Eukaryota; kingdom Metazoa; phylum Chordata; class Actinopteri; order Semionotiformes; family Lepisosteidae; genus Atractosteus; species Atractosteus spatula. The sequence goes on from NC_142729.1 coordinate 12,862,706, forward strand.
AACCTCTCATCCGAAAGACGGCACCCACTACAGTTCAGTGTCCCCGCCACTATACCAGGGCATTAGGACCCACACAGACCGCAGGGTGAGCACCCCCTACTGTTCCCACTTACACCTCTTCCAGCAGCAACCATAGCAACCATAGCTTCGCAGGAGGTCTCCCAAACATGTACAGTACTGACCAGGCTCCACCCTGCTTAGCTTTGGTGGGTTGCTAGTTGAGAGCTGGGAAAATTGACCCTGGCGTGAGTGTTGGTCTCTGTCTGTCCTGCAATGGACTCCTTCAGAGTGTATCCTTTCTTGCACTCTTTGGAAGTAATGAAAGTCATGTAGCATCATACTGTATTCTGTATATACTGTATGTGTTGGTTTTTATCTTTTTTCGTATCTTTGATATTTCAAGCACACCAGAAAAATCCCTAACAACACAAAGGCTTGGTTTGGCAATCAAGTTTACTTAGTTTAGAATGCTTTGCTGCCTGTACTGGATACAGTGGTTTGAAAATGGATTGATGGACTGTTTGGTGCCACCAGAGAACACACTTCCCACGAGCAAGAAAGCAAAACCCATTGAATATCAGAGATGGGAGATGTGATCAGTATCTCTCTCGACAGCCTCAAAGTAAAAATGATTGAAATTATAAATAATATAATCAAAGTGTTTTGAATACTGTAACTGTGTTAAATGATCTCTTTAGATTTATAAACTTGTAAGTGCACCTGCAGGAGGTCCCAGCTGCAGCAGTGCAGTCACTGTGCAGTCCTGCTGAGGGAGGTTTTTGTACGGCTGTGTAACATTGTGTGAGCAGAGCTTTACCACTGGGCTGATGGTAACTCTGACAGTAATAATCTGCTGCATCTTCAGCCTGGACTGCTGTGATGGCCAGAGTGAAGTCAGTCCCAGATCCACTGCCACTGAAACGCTCTGGGATCCCAGTCTGACGGGTAGTTGCAAGATAGATCAGGAGTTTAGGAGCTTCTCCAGCTTTCTGTTGGTACCAGTTCAGGTAGTTGTTATTATACACTGGACTATAAAATTAAAATTATTTAATTTTTTATTTTTTATACATTTTTTATTAAATTTTTTATAAAATTATAAAACTAGGAGTCTTTTAGAGAAGCACAGGAACGATGTAGCTCTGGATAGGAAAACCCTAATACTGAGCAAGGAGTGGAGTGTCAGGCTGCTTGAAGTAGACAGGTGGGAGAGGGTGTGTCTGATTATTTAATTAGAGACTCCACTGGAATGTGAAGGAGTTGATTGAGGGTGATGAGACCTCCGGGGGCGTGATGCGAATGACATAACACCATTTCCAACTCAATAGGTATGATCAACGATAAAGTGCTGTACATGAAAAAAGCAAAGCTCATGCATAAACTGACTTGGTTTATCCAGTGTGAAGCCCCACCTAGATGAAGCACCAGCAGCTGGAGTGTGCCAGTAGGCTCCCCACACACTAGCTCTCAGAGTGATGGAGAGTGATGGAGCCAGTGATGGAGCCAGATGGGGATTATTAGGAGGCCAGGGAGGCATTTGACCAGGACACTGGGGTTAACTCCCCAATCGTAAAACCCCAAATGTATCCAAAGAAAAGTTGGTTTAAATGTTGAAAACATAATTTTTTTGTCACAGAAGGTGTTATGAATTATAGCATTTATTAGCTTGAGCCACAACTAATAAATAAAGTCACAAATCCCAGCAAAGCCCTCTTTTTCTAGGGAAGGAGTGGGAGGAGGGGTAGAGCAGAGGGGCTCAGAGTGGCAGTACTGCTGGTCCAGTCCCTAGGGCAAATCTCTACAGTACTACAGTATAGTAACTAGCAATGTACCAAGCATGATTTGAGAAGTAGACGATACCTTTATTGTTTGAATTGGATGTGTACTTTGCTTTAATATGTCATTCAGTAGGACTACTTTATACAGTGACTGGGTGATTCAGTACATAACATATAATGTTTCTGGGTAAATGTCTGTGCTGAAACAATTGTGTCCTGTGAATGAACATCTCTGTGTTAAAATGCATAGAAAATGACAAAACATTCTCAATGAATCTTACAAAACTATCAGTGCACTTGGAACTTATTATACATGGTTTACCTCCATTATAATTTAGGAGAAGCTCAGGGTGGCAGGACAGTAGTCAGTTACCACCTGGGCAACAGCAGCTTCAGGGAATAAAGTCCTGAGAAAGAAGAGTTGTGAGCTTCCCTGCTGAGCCTGTGTCTCTCTGAGCAGAAGGATAAAGAGAGAACTGGAGGGAGAGGAAAGAGAGATGAGGAGGAAAGCAGAAGCCAATAAGACTAGAGGACAGGAACAAGAAGCACAAGACCCGAATCCAAGTGCACAATGAGTAAACCAAACTGAAATGATTAAAAAGACACTTTTTCAGGGCGCACATCAACAAACCAACTCTGATCATTCCATGCCTGGCATGATACACATGGGGTCACTTTCTTGTCCATAAATGTAGACATATTTAGAGTTATTTTTGGGAATTATGGGAAACGTAAACCATGTGCCACTGAAGCCACAACACATTGTTGGAGTGTGTTTAGAAAAGTGCTTTATGAAGTAATGGAAATAGTGGTTAGAAAATGGATGGATGGACTTTTTCGTTGTCACCAGAGAACACACTTCTCATGAGCAGGAAAATTAAACACCTTGAGTATAAGAGATGACATATTAGAATTTCTCTCCAGCCTCACAGTCAGAATGATAAAATAATATAATCCCAGTTCTTTCAATACTGTAACTGTGTTAAATGATCAATTGTAGTAATAAAAATGTTGATTTTTTTTATTTTAAAATAAAGTTTTTTAAGTGCACCTGTAGTAGGTCCCAGCTGCAGCACTGCAGTCGCTGTGCAGTCCTGCTGAGGGAGGTTTTTGTATGGCTGTGTAACACTGTGTTAACACAAAACCACTGTGGTAACTCTGACAGTAATAATCTGCTGAATCTTCAGCCTGGACTCCTGTGATGGTCAGAGTGAAATCAATCCCAGATCCACTGCAACTGAAACGCTCTGGGATCCCAGTATACCGATTAGTTTTACACATTTTTTTTGTGTATTTGAACTTCCCAAAGATCTTATGATGGGAAGGCTATCTATTTTGTAGGACTTTGGAAAGACGTAATATTGTGGTTGGGAATCATCCAGGATGTTCCACTTGTTATTTAAGATGTAGACCAGAAGCTTGGGGACCACATCTCAGGTGGGTTTTAATAGGGCTTTAGGGATATGACTGCCAATTGTGTGGTGATTCATAGGACTATTAATATATGATGATTGGCAAGTGTTGTGGAGTGCTGTGTCTTTTTCCCTTTAGTTCTTTCTCTTTAATGTTCTGTCTGTCCCTCTATTCCAGGTGTGGGCCAGACTGCACACATCCATTCTGACTGTATGGTAATTGATGAGCATCCAGGCATCTAGACACACTGTATGAATCTTCTTCTATATGTGAAGATTCTGTCTGTCCCTCTATTATATATGTGAAGAAGCTTCTGTTGTGCTAATTGCACTAATAGAGATAGCTTTTAAAATTATTTTCAATCAGAGCAATCCAATTGTTAATTATGATATCATTGATGCATTTTCAATTTTTTTATCATACTATGTTAATCATCACATTCCATTGGAATATCCCTTACTGCCAAACTTTTATTAACTTTTTATTTCTGTATTTAGCTTGTGCAAATGTTCTCCCTGTGTTCATATGGGTTTCCCACTAGGTGCTCTGATCTCCTCTCACAGTCCAAATACATTGTTAGAATAACTGGCTGCTGGGAAAATTGTCCCCAGTGTGAGTGTTTGTGTGTCTTTTTGTGTCTATCTGCCTAGCAACTGACTGGCTTCTCTTCCAGAGTGTATCCTGCCTTGCACCCTTTGCAAGTATTTCAAGTCATGTAGTTTTACAGAGGGTTCTCAATTTACGTGGAGGTTCCATTCCGGAAACCCACATGTATTTTTAAACACATTTTTCCTATTTAAAATATTGGTAATTTCTATAGTTGCATTCCGCACGCATAAGTTTGACTCTGCTTACAAACTATAGATGTGAATGATGGGACTTGGCATTCGCTAAATACCTTCAATACATCAACTTGTACTATGTATAAAATAAAAACACATGTATAAAATAAAAATTCCCAATGCACCAATGAGACACTCGCATCAAGCGGCCAACTGCATAACTATGTGGTGCTCGTTATTTTGACTCGCACTACATAATTCAAACAAAAATATACTTAAGGGTATATGGTTTTAAAAACGCATATTTCAAACTCCCGTAAGACTGTACTGTAAGATTTGCGCCCCCTGTACTGGGTTCTGTGGTAAGAAAATGGACGGATGGACTTTTTGGTTGAATATGGTGGCATATGTGATTGGTATCTCTGTCCTGTCTCGCAGTCAGTATGATTGTAATGAGAAATAATATAATCACAGTTCTTTGAATACTGTGACTGTGTTAAATTATCTCTTACAGTAGTATAATAAACTTGTAAGTGCACCTGCAATAAGTTCCAGCTGCAGCAGTGCAGTTGCTGTGCAGCCCTGCTGAGGGAGGTTTTTGTATGGCTGTGTAACACTGTGTAAACACCCATTTACTGCTGAGGTAGTGAGAACTCTGACAGTAATAATATGCTGCATCTTCAGCCTGGACTCCTGTGATGGTCAGAGTGAAGTCAGTCCCAGATCCACTGCCACTGAAACGCTCTGGGATCCCAGTATAACGGGAAGATGCATCATAGATCAGGAGTTTAGGAGCTTCTCCAGCTTTCTGTTGGTACCAGTGGAGGTTTATGTTATTATACACTGCAGAACTGGTCTTACAGCTCACAGAGACTGTCTGTCCAGGGAGAACAGATTTCACTGCTGGAGTCTGAGTCACAGTAACCTGTCCACTGGATTCTGAAAACAATACAAAACAAAGTAATTTAAATTTCTTTTAGCTATTTTACGCCTCTCTGTAAAGCTTATTTACATAATATCTTAACAGGTGTACAGTATACTGCAGATATCAAAAAGTATATTTAAGTAAACACCTATCCAGTAATTCATTATAATACATACTTTTTTTAAACGTGTAAATAAATTTGCCTCAGAAAACACATCTGCTACTCTTCTGTTGAAGCTCTTTACATTTTAGATTAATTCTAAATGTATTCAGTTCTTTAAACTTTAACTTTTAACAGTTAATATTGTGAAATTAATGAAAACAAAATAAAAATAATAGAATTAGAGAAGTATTGGTTTTAATCCTCACCTTGAGCAAAAAGCCCCATTGTCCCCAGCAGTAGAATCAGTGGCATCATTGTCCTGTGTGTGTCAGTGACTCTGAAAGGGCTGAACAGTGACTGATCCACACCGTGAGTCTTAAAGTGTTTGGAGCAGTGAGGCGGCACAGGTATGCAAAGCTCCTTCCTGTATACAAATCCTGTCACAGACAGTTAGAAAAGGCCTGGGTTGGGAGGTCAGGTGCAAATTGCAAGGGTTGGGTCTGTTATGTGTATATAATAGTGTAACACATATGGCCACCATTGATTGTGAGAGCCGGCTTACCAGAGCATGACGTCGCTGCCCTTCCCTGTAATAGCTGGACAACAGCCACTGGGGTGAGGGGAGATCTCTCTTTAGCTCAACAGGCTGGGTCCCTGTTGAGTGACGCCGGAGGCCTGGGTTCGAGTCCCTGATGGTGGGGGGCTGACCTGATGCGGCAGCAGGTGAGGGTGCCCATGTGAACCCCTTAGACTTACAATATGTAGTGCATAAACCACTAGATAAGTACTCTGACGTTAGACCTCTACCACATTTAGACTCTGTATATACACCTCTATTAAATTTTTATTAAAACAATAGTCCTTTCTTTAAACATTCAGAAAGCACTGATCCAGCAGAGACTTGCCTTCCCCTGGAGGCCCTCTTTGCCAGCACTTGGGGATCCCAGTCCTCCGCTGGCCTGCTACAAAACCTGCTATTCTTCTGTCTGATTATTCCCGGCGAACTCTCCCCAGTGACTCTGCTGTCTACTTTCCACACAGCTCCTCTCGTGCTGGTCTCCCCACCTTCTCCAGAGACAGGTCCCAGTCTGCAGACTGCAGCCTTCACTCGCTCCCAGCCCAGTCAGCCCACACATCTCTCACTCTCTGCTTCCTGCTCACTGCCTCACCTCCATCTCATCTCTCTGATCTCCCAAAGATCCCTGCAGCCCTGCGCTCGGGGCTCAATCTGTCATTTCACTGCAGGGCTTAATAGCAGCTGCAGCACAACATACATGGTGTACAACTTATTGATACAACACAAGAACATGCTTAATAAACTATGAATCTTATTCGAATATATTTGTGAAATGATCTGCTGTGATAGGAAAGATTGATCATTCCCTCAGGGTTAGGGTTAAACTTAACAACATCAGGGTTAATATATATTTCACATCCATTAACTAATGATCTCATATCTCATAAAATATATCAAATATAAAGTTTTGTTGTCAACCTTGAAGGTTATACCAGTCTCTAGCAGTTAAATCACATTGATGCTCTCATACAAGTAAATATGCTTTCACTATCATGAATTTTCAAACATGTGTAAATATAATTTTTGGCATTCATATGTTTTTTTTTTTTGGTCTTAACTTCTTATCTTGGAAAGGTGATCTATTTTGTAGGACTTTGGAAATATGTAATATTGTGGTTGGGAATCGTACAGGATGTTCCACTTGTTATTTAAAATGCAGACCAGAAGCTTGGGGACCACATTTCAGGTGGGTTTTAATAGGACTTTAGGGATATGACTGCCCATTGTGTGGTGATACATAGGACTATTACTATATGATGATTGGCAAGTGTTGTAGAGTGCTGTGTCTTTTTTCCTTTAGTTCCTTCTCTTTAGTGTTCTTGTCTGTCCCTCTGTTCCAGGTGTGGGCCAGACTGCACACATTCATTCTGACCGTATGGTAATTGATGAACATCTAGGCACACTGTATGATTCTTTATGTGAAGAAGCTTCTTCTGTGCTAATTGTACTAATAGAGATAATTTTGTAAATCATTCTCAATCAGAGCAATCCAATTGATCATTATGATATCAATGATGTGTTTTCAAATTATTATCAGACTATGTTAATTAGCAGATTCTATTGGAAAATCCCTTACTACCAAACGTTTATTAACTTTTTATTTTTGTATTTTGTTTTTGCTACACAATACTAGTTTCTGAATACCCTTCCACTCACCAGATATTCTAGAAATACCAGTGTCTCGCATCTGAAGTCATAGAAATTATTTTTAATAAAAGGTCCATCTTACTTTGTAATCTCCTCATACAATGTTTCTGACAGCACAGTCTGTTTTCTGTCTAATTTTTTAATTTCTATCATGATACCTGTTTAATTTGTCTCCTGTTGATTCCATTTTTTGTGAGCTTTTCGGACGATCATGTTCTTTCTACATTGAAAGAGGAGTACCAGAAGCATTCTAATACTTTTCTAATCATCTTGGTGTGCCTTGACCAAGCTGAAAAGGCACAAGAATGCAGCTGAAGAGGCCCCTGTCTCACCCACTGAGTGACCTGGTGCTCTTTGTGTGTGGGGAAGTGAGGGAGATGAGTTTGTCTTTCGCAGGACAGTGATGACCCAGTACTCTCCATGGTGGATGTTTGCTTCTGGTGGCTGGATGTCTAGCAGAGAGTCATCTGGACATGATCATAAGGTCCAAGGTCACTGTTCATCACCCAAAGAAAAATCCACCAGTGGGAGATCTGTAGGGTTGTACCAGAACCTAACCTGACAGCATCTCAGCCAATCACCAACTGTGATGTAAAGAATTCTGCCCAAGATATTCTTTCTGCAACAGAAGAAATCTTGTGTTCATGAACCAACTGTTATTTTTGCTGTCTATGTTTGCTGTCTAAGACAGTTGGACTCTTTCTTATGTCAACATGTTGCATGTCCGAATATATTCAAAAATAAGTTGTAGCTGGGACAAACCAAGTTCTCTCACCTGTCTACCTTGGGCCAGAACCAGGAAATCAAACGGTGTACAAACTTTGTTTTTAAAGACTAAAGTTCAGCAAGACATAGTAATTCACAGGTGAACCCAGCTGCCTGTCTGACTGCGTTTCCACAGCAACCGCCCAGACTGGTAAAACTAGCCAACTCCACAGCGCCCCCGCTGCTGGGAATATGGACCTCGGTGTGAGTGTGAGTGTTTGTGTTTGTGTATCTGTCTGCCCCACAGCCTCAGTGTCAAAATGATTTAAATGAGAAATAGAATAATCACAGTTCCTTGAATAATATGACTGTGTTAAATGATCTCTAAGAGTAGTGTAATAAACTTGTAAATGCACCTGCAGGAGGTCCCAGCTGCAGCAGTGCAGTCACTGTACAGTCCTGCTGAGGGAGGTTTTTGTATGGCTGTGTAACACTGTGTGAACACACCACCACTGTGGTAACTCTGACAGTAATAATCTCCTGCATCTTCAGGCTGGACTCCTGTGATGGTCAGAGTGAAGTCAGTCCCAGATCCACTGCCACTGAAACGCTCTGGGATCCCAGTATAACGGGAAGATGCATCATAGATCAATAGTTTAGGAGCTTCTCCATCTTTCTGTTGGTACCAGGCTAGGTAGTGCTTAGAGTTATAAACATACACTGCAGGACTGGTCTTACAGCTCACAGTGACTGTCTGTCCAGAGAGAACAGATTTCACTGTTGGAGCCTGAGTCACAGTAACCTGTCCACTGGATTCTGTAAACAAGACAAAACACAGGGAATTTAATTTCTTTTAGCTATTTTACTCTTTTCTGTACAGCTTGTTTACATAATATGCTAACAGCTATATACTCCACAAATCATAAAATATATTAAAGTCAACACCTAGCCAATAATTAATTATAATACACACTTTTTACAAATTTGTAAATATATTTGCCTCTTCATTTGTAACACTTCTATTGAAGTTCTTTAAATTTTAAATTTATTCTAAATTTACTCAGTTCTTTAAACTTTAACTTTTAAAGGTTAATGTTGTGAAATTAATGTTAATAAAATAAATATAATAAAATTAGATAAGTATTTTCTTTAATCCTCACCTTGAGCAAAGAGCCCAAGTGTCCCCAGTAGTATAATCAGAGGCATCATTGTCCTGTGTGTGTGTCAGTGGCTCTGAAAGTGCTGAACAGTGACTGATCCACACTTCAGTCTTAAACTCTTAAAGTGTCTTAAAGTGTTTGGAGCAGTGAGGCGGCACAGGTATGCAAAGTTCCTTCCTGTATGCAAATCCTGTCACAGACAGAAAAGGCCTGAGCTGAGAGAACAGCCTGGACTCCACTGATTATCAGTGTAAAGGCTGTTCCAGACTCACCACCAGTGAATCAATCAGGAAACCCAGACAGATGGGCTGTATGCAATATGGATTCTACTCTAGTGCGCAGAGATATCTACACAATTCACACTATCTGACCCAAACCACAATTTATACCCAAACTTTTTTTTTAAAGTGCTTTCTTCTGTTTCTCTCATTTCATTTTAATTCTGAATCTTTATACACACGTGCCTCTTTTTTAATGAGTCAGCATCTCTGCAGGGTAGAGTAGAATCCAATCTTCCCACAGTAATAATCTTCTACATTTTCAGCCTGAACTCCAGTTATTGTCAGTGTAAACGCTGTTCCAGACCCACTGCCATTGAATCGCATCAAGAACCCCAGATTTATGGGTTGTAAGCTATATGGATTCTACTCAAGTCCATAGAGCCTGTAGGTATGCAATATGTTTAGTTACAATCTAGGTCCTGGAGATTGGTAGCAGGATGAGCCGTCAGGTGGGAACGCAGGTGCAGGAGTTTCCCAGGGCAAGTGTAGGGAGCTCCAGCTGAGAGATGTGGAAGACAGGCTGATACTGTGCTGAAAGCAGGCTGATAGTTGAGGGGAAGGGCAGGTGGCAGAGCAGAGACACTCTGGGGTAAGACAGACAATGGAGCTGCTGAGCAGGAGCTGTGCACATACTGCCTGTGGAGAAAAAAAAAGTCTCCACTAGTTCAATGCTATTATTACTATTCATTTTGAAATACCCTATTGATATTTGGTGCAGCCTGGCTCCCCTCAGTTTGCTATTGCCCTTCTACTCAAGACATTCAGACACCCTCAGCATGATCATTCACTGATGGACCTGATAACATCCTAAACAGTCCTCAGCTGTGATTTCGTACCTTAAAATATAGCCACCAACTCATTTCATTGGTAAACTCACTGGCTACACTTCTATCTCTGACTAACTTGGCAAATTGGACTTTACCAAGCACGTGACTGCAACAGTCCATATCAGGACTTAACTTTTCTCCAAGACATACTGTAAGACCCAGACAGTGAGTCACTAAAGTAAATAATTCTGCCCAAGATATTCTTCCTACAACACATGAAATCTTACAGTATATTTCGCAAACCAATTGTTAATTTTTGATTGATGAAACTGAGGCAGTTGGACTCTTTTTGTCAGCATTCTGAATATCCAGACAAACCTGTATTCAGTTAAGGGTTGTAACTGGGACAAATCAACTTTATCCCACCTATCTTCCTTGAGGCTGTATCCAAACGGTTAACTGTGACCAGCATGTTTTAAGTGGGTTCTTTAAGGTATGCCTATAAGGAGCAGAGGATGAGACACAATCAGCTGAGCCCTTATTCCACTCAACATAGCTGGAATGGAGTGGAGTGTGGTGAGTCTGGTTAAAGCAGCATATGGCTCTGTGTGTTCAGACATACTGTAGCAGGATTGTAGGATTAAAGCTTAAAATGTAAGTTGCTATTATAAGACATCAGTTAACTTCTTCTTAATGTTCAGCGACACCGATGATTAAGTCCCTCCTCAATTCCTGCACTTTGTACAGTATGTTGGGCTGGAGAGCAGCACATTGAACAGAACATCTCTGACTTCAGGAATTGACTCTGGGGGAGTTTGCCCTCTGGTTGCACCAAAGTGATTTTACAGTTCTGTGAAAAGAAATTGCGAAAACTGTGAAACAGTACATTGAATGTACAGTACTTTTCTAAACCAATATAATTTTCCATCTCCAGAACTCACTGACCTTGTGCAAAACCTGAAAACCGTCAGAGAGCCAAACATTCCCTTTTAGCACCAGTTGTGTTTCCTGCTTTTAAAGAGGTTATTTTTCCAAACACTACAATCCCCCTGAAGCACCTCAAATCCAGTACAGAACAGGCTTTGTGGGTCCTGGCAGGAAAATAGAGTTTCATCCTGGTTTCTTACTAAATACTAAATACAATCATATTAAAAATTATACATACTGGAGATCATCGGATTTGTAATAGGTTTCATATCTGTACATGTTTTGGAGTTTCACTCTGATGCCTGAAATGCAACCAATTGGATCTGTAAAAGGAAAAACCTCTCTGGGTGTGTCTGTTACCTTGTCTGTCTCCAAATTGGTTCATAACGTGTCACTCCCACTGTGGGCGTGTCTGATACCACATCACTCCCACCTAACTATTCATCTTCAATTAATCAACTAGTAGGAGCTGTTCAATCAGAATAAAAAGCTGACAAATTAAAAACAGGTCATGTAAAGATCTGTGTGCCGACGCTGCACAACTGAAGTGTGATAAAAGTATAAACAAGCAAGAATATCAATGAAGTTATGAAAATGCACTGGAGGAGCAGAGCTCAGCTGGAATGAAAACCAGCAGACTGTGTTCCTGCAGCCCCAGGGCTGGGAGCCACTGCTCTGGATTTATTTTCACGTCCAGGGAAATGTGAGAATGACTCTCAGTGAGACTCTGATCTCTGGAGGGGCTCTGCCTGGGCGTACAGACCTCCTGCCTGTAGAGATAACTGTGCTTTGGAAAGAAGAGCACAGAGGCCCTGCAGATTTTTTTAAAGCTCCGTCTTTATACATGGAACGGCTTCGGCAGATGCTTTGTCATTCACATGCTGGGCCTCCCTCACAGCAGACTTCCTGGACATCTCAATCCCTGCGTGGAGCAGGGCGGTGTGTTCCCCCAATAAGCAGACTCTATGAAAGGGCATGAGCAGGTCCTGGTGATAATCCATCAGCTGGAAGGGTGTGAAGAGCACAAAAGCACCCAGGCTGGACTCATCCAGGCTCCACTTTATCACCAGCCCGCCTTCGTACAGAGCGCGGATGCCCTTGCTGTGGATGGCGGCCAGGTCGCTCAGCGCCGCCTCCTGGCAGGCCTCGTCGCTCATCCCCAGGAAGAACAGGGACTCGTACGACCAGGTGTGAGACACCAGACCAGCCTGACCCCGCTCTCAAGCGCTTCGCTAACGTAGTAGAAAAAGATCGACGGGCGATCCGTGATGGACTTGCCCCTATGGATCCCTTCCTTCTCCCAGACCTCCTCCTTGAAGAGCAGGAAGAGTTCAGTCCAGCTCTCATAGTGGACGCTCTGCAGGGTCTCTTCCTTGTGCAAGGAGAGAGGGGGGTTAAATCTGATTTATATGAGGGTCCCATAACTATGACATGGAATCCAGGCACAGAGAAACAAGACCCATGGGAGCAATGAGGCAGTTAAAGATGGAACTGTAACAGTGGTCTGTAGGTCATAAGATGAACCCTAGAGCTGGAACAGGTCAGCTGGTGAGCAGCAGGCAGGAGCAGCAAACAGGCAAAGCACAGTCCAGAACTGAAGTTAGGAGACAATCGCAGCTCAGAGCTGGAGAGACACAGCAAAGGAACAAGGAAATATCTGAAACTCAAGGTCTAGAGAAGCAGTCCAAGTACACAGCAGAGTGAAACTCAAGGAAAGTGCAAAGCTCAAATTGAGACAAATTTGATCGATAGTCCAAGGAGAAACTCAGATATAGCCAGGAACAAGGTAGTGGCTCAGAAATGAAGCTCTAAACCACAGTCCAGAGCAGAGCTCACTCAGACTTTAAATAGCCTTCTTTACCAGGAGACGGGGAGGATGTGGTGATTCACAGGTGAAGCCTGCTTCCTGTCCGACTGCATTACTATGGCAATCAGCTGACTTGTAGAACTGCCAGCTCCACAGCGCCCCCGCGAGGTCGGCAGAGACAACTGGTACATTGTACTAACAGCCAGACCCAGACACCACAGTGTTCCTGAGCTGATAAAACTGCAGATTTCTTTAGTTTCTTCTAAAGTTTAAGAAATAAAAACTATCCCAATCTAACTATCTCTAAAACAGACCAGTGGTGTTTCATTAGTACCAGGAGATATAATCTTACACTTACAATGTATCTTTGAAGTATTCAACTGTAAACAGAGGAGGATAAAGACTTTAAAGAAATATAAACAATAGGGTTTTTCAAAACGTTTTTTCCCCCAAAAAAAAAGCTCTACAGTCTGGTATTGATCTGACGTGTCATTCTGTGAGCAGTGTGATTAAAAATACAGTTTGTAGGAATGATTTCTTGAGTTCTGGCATTGCTGCCTGGCAGCACTGGGGCACTGGATTCAATTCTTTGGGTGCTAACTGAGTGGAGTTTGCATGTTCTCCCTGTGTTTGGTGGGATTTGTCCAGGTGCACTGGTCTCCTCCCACAGTCCGAAGACATGCTGGTAGAATTACTGCCTACTGAGGAAATTGACCCCACTGTGAGTGGATGTGTTTTTGTCTGTCTGCCCTGGAATGGACTGGCTTCACATCCAGAGTGTATCCTGCCTTTTGCACCCTTTGTGATTAATTCAAGTAATGAAGCATCATATTGTATTCTGGATATATGTGTTACTTATGTTTTTCTTTCTCTTCCTGTATTTATGTTTTTTATTTCAAACACAACAGGTGCAGGAAAATAAAACCCCTTGAATATCAGAGATGGCAGATATAATCAATATCTCTCTCTCCTGCCGCACAGTCAAACTGATTCAAATGAGAAAAAATTAATCACAGTTCTTTGAATACTGTAACTTTGTGAAAATCAGTAATAATCTGCTGCATCTTCAGCTTGGACTCCTGTGATGGTCAGAGTGAAGTCAGTCCCAGATCCACTGCCACTGAAACGCTCTGGGATCCCAGTATAACGGGAAGATGCATAATAGATCAGGAGTTTAGGAGCTTCTCCAGCTTTCTGTTGGTACCAGGCTAGGTAGTTATTACCATACACTGCAGGACTGGTCTTACAGCTCACAGTGACTGTCTGTCCAGGGAGAACAGTTTTCACTGCTGGAGTCTGAGTCACAGTAATCTGTCCACTGGATTCTGAAAACAAGATAAAACACAGGAAATGCAGGAATTCAAGAACTAGAATGCTTTAAATTATTTTAGCTATTTTTACATTTCTGTAAAGCTTGAACATAATATGTTAATAGCCATATCTTCCATCACAAATTAAAAATATGTTTAAGACAACAACTAGCCAAGTATTAAATTATACCTTGAACAAAGATGAGGAGAGTCCAGATGAAGATGGTGATGAAGGTCATTGTTACTGTGGGTTCTGTTGCCATGAAGGGCAGCTCTCAGTCATGAAGTGTTAAACTCACAGGACTATAAACACTCCTAGAGCACTGAAGCATGTGGTGCCAATGCAAAGTGTCTCTTCTATGCAAATTGTCTTTCTGTGTCTGTAGAAAATGGAGAAGAGCAGCTGCTGTAGTTGTTAATTAAAACAGTGTGGCTCTGGTATGCAAAACACTTTATTCTCCTGTATATAAATCCTGTGCCAGAGCTGCCATTGTGATCTGAGCAGTGAGCAGAGGTAGGACTTGAAAATGGACGGATAGTTTTCCTCTGTTCTGCATCATTCATTAGTCACATTTTTTTTTAAAGATGAGATAGAGGGGCTGTCTGTCTGATCACTGACTGAATTTGAAAGAGACATTGACCAACATGAGACCCCAGTAGGTGAGGGCCAGGGAGAGATCAAAACATCTCACTCTGTACAACATCTCCCTCTGCTGGGGACTGTGGGGAGAGCATTATCATTACAACCCTGCTCTCCTCACGATCTCAACCCAGGAGGAGGAATTTCTCACACAGCCTGCTCTCAGCCTCCAGGGGACAGCAGCTCCCTGTAGAAGAGAGCAGGGACTTGTAGCCTCCAGTCACCAGCAGAGGGAGCTACACTGAGGGGCTGTTCTTTCCATTTGCTGGAGGGTAGAGTTCACACTTTCACACACCGGTCTGATGAAGGGTTTTGTTATAGTATATACAGGGAATTCAAGGTGGAGGTTGGTGTTGTTTGAAGAGCCTCCAAAGGAAAGTTTTGCTTTAATAAAAACTCCTTGTACTATAACTATTCTACAGTTGCAAGTTTTAATTTCCTGAGGCCACATGATCCACAGGTATTTAGGCTATCTGTCACAAGTAGATATTTTTTACAGCCACTCCCTCACCCTGTGGGGTTAACTACCATCTCCCTGTAGTGTTGAAGGAGCTCTCTGCTCTTCACTATGATAATTCCATCTGCAGTTGAGTGTTTTCTGTATGTTGCCTCCTTTTTATACCCCAGGGAAACAGTAACCTGTTAAAGGCTTCTAGATGTTTCTCTATATATTCTTGGACATGTTTATTGTAATTACACAGTGGAATGTTATTGTTGATTTAATTTTGTTGAATTTTATTTTAAAATGGAAGTATTTACATTATTAAAATAAGTATTTGCCACAGCCATTAGACTCCTAAACTCCACCCTTTAACCCTCCAATCTCCACTCACACCCCACTGTTGCTGCACTGAACTCACAGCACTGCCTCTGCTGGGCTTTTGCACTCTGCTGCTGGCTGAATGCTAGTGAACATTACAGCTGTTATACTTCTGATTTATACAAATGCTATTGTATTGTGTATTAATCACATGCTTTATTTTATACTGCTTCTTACCATTATGCTGTTGGCACACATGTCATTATGCTTCTGTCTCCAACAACATGTGCTGTCATCTGTTATGTGAGGAAACAGGCAAGTAAGCATTTCATTGTACTCGGGTACATACGACAACAAACTTGAACTTGAGGTGTGAACAGAAGTGACCCTTGTGTTTTATGGGAATCAATCAATTATTAATCAAAAACATGGCTTTTATTTTGTTTAGTGCTATTAGTGTTATAGTATTGCATTTTTAGAATAGTTTTAAGGAAGCTTTCATATGATGTTGTTTGTTCCTGTTTTATCTGGGGTATGAATATAGCTGGAGCCACTGTGTCTAATTATTTAACTCCATATTACTACAGATATGTCATTCAAGAAATTCAGTGTGTCTGTGTGCAGCTGAGCTCCTCCACAGGCTGAGTCCTGTTTCATTGTCTTCACTCTCAGCACCTGCACAAGGTCCCAGCTGCAGCAGTGCAGTCGCTGTGCAGTCCTGATGGGGGAGGTTTTTGTACGGCTGTGTAACAATGTGTGAACAGACCACCACCGTGGTAACTCTGGCAGTAATAATCTGCTGCATCTTCAGCCTGGACTCCTGAGATTGTCAGAGTGAAGTCAGTCCCAGATCCACTCCCACTGAAATGACGTGGGGTCCCAGAGGTTAGTTTATTTACAAGATAAATCAAAAGTCTTGGAGCTCCTTCAGATTTCTGATGGTATCAGGTCATGCGTTCACCTGATGAGCTACTGCAAACTGGACTGCTGGTTTTACAGCTCATAGTGACTGTCTGTCCTTGGAGAATTGATCTTACTGAGGGAGACTGAGTCACAGTAACCTGTCCACTGGACTCTGAAAGGAATAAGACAGAACAAGAAACAATGAAAGTTATACTAGAATTTTGTTCAAATATGTAGTACAATATTTGTTTACATATATCTTCCACAAAATCTTTCTGCCGTATATCATTCTTACCTTGAATGTAGAGAAAGACAACAGAGATGAAGATGGTGATGAAGGTCATTGTTGCTGTGGGTTCTGTTGACATGAAGGGCAGCTCTCAGTGATGAAGTGTTAAACTCACAGGGCTATAAACACTCCCAGAGCACTGAAGCATGTGCTGCCAATGCAAAGTGTCTCTTCTATGCAAATTGGTTTCCTTGGTCAGTAAACCATAGACTGTTATTATAGCAGTTGCTCGGAGCAGGGAGATTTTTCTGAAGTATGAAAACAACCTTATTTTATACATATCTATATGACAAAAATAATTATGATCTGCTTGCAGAGTGAAAGTTCAGTCTGCACCACAGATTGTCTTTCACTTATTGCAGATAAAAACAGTTGACACAGTAGCTACTACTTATTGGCTTATTGGCTTCTGGGAAAGTGGTTTGACAATGACCATGTTTGTTTCAGTGTCTGCCGTGTGGTGGACTGCTGTCACATACTGTACAGGGTGTATCCTGCCCTGTGCTGTTTGCTGGCTGGGAGAGATTCTGGCTCCCTCATGATCATGAATTGGATCAAGCAGCTAGAAAATGGATGGATGGAATATCAATAAAGTCTAACACCGAAACGTATTTTCAAATGACATAGAATGATAATCGTTAATCATCATGAGGTAAGAACTCATTTATTTGTATTTTCTTCCCTAAGCCCTAGAAAAACGTGTTGAGTGACTCAGTGCTGTCTTCATTCTCTGCAGTGTGTGACAGGGTGTAGTCAGAGGATTTTTACAGGTGTTACAATGCTTCCTCTTACCCCTGTGTGATCAAAGAGACCCCGGAGAGGAGGAGCACTCTAACATAACAAGTGTAGCTGCTACTGGACTGGTGAGATGAGTGGGTCACAAGTTGTGGGCACACTCGAACAGAAGACATACAAAAGAAGACAAGGGAGGACCCACTCCAGATCTCCAGCACTGTCCTTCTGCCGTCTCTGTATTAAAATATTTCCTGAAGAAATAAAGTTGCCCATGATTTTAAAAAAGGCATGAAATTATTTTTTTTAGTTTTGAATGTTTCAAAAAAGCATTTAGAAGATGCAAAAAGAGAGAGGACATTGTAGTGTGCTCTCTGAAGGCACCAGTTCTGTAGGGTTTGGGCATTTACTGGGACAATTATTAATTGTAGCAGTAAATCACAAAATTGATTCTTTTGATGGCTTTAGAATCCAACCATGCGATATAACTCTCTGTTCATTCTTAAGGAAATGTCCACCTCTCCCACTGAGCCCCTGTGTGTCACTTGCCTCCAACTTGAACCTGAAGGGAACTTATACAGGGAGGGTCAGAGCTGCTGTCCAGGAAGGCAGTCTCCTGCCCCACTACAGGCAATAACACTCGACCACTGTTACACTACCATCAACGATACCCATCACTCTACTCCTCGTCCTCCTTTCAGTCAATCAGATCAGCCGTCTGTGCTCCTATTTCATGTTCTCAGGCAGAAACAGAACCTGGGAGTGAGAACGATACAAAGCTGTTTTGGATAACCTTTAGATCATTGATTTTAATACAATCTCCCCCTTAGATCTTATACACTCACTGTCCAGAGCAACTGTGAGTGTCACACCTTCATCCCACCACATTCTAACATGGAAGCGCACTCACGCTAATCACACTCCAGCCCCGAGCACATCCGCTAAACGACACTGCTCCTGCCAATCAGCCAACCACGACACTCCATCAATCAGCGCACCTTCTCCCTCGCACAATTTGCTCAGCGGGTCATTAGTGACAGTGAGGGTCTTCTCAGACAACCTCTTACACCAAGTGCTCATTTAGGGGGCTGGTGTCCCCCAGGTGCAGCCAATCGCCCTAATTTCCTTGGGATACTGTGAGACTTTATATTCCACAGACTTCCTCTCTCACACTCTCCTTCCTCTCTTTTCTCTACTCTCTCTCTATTCTGCTCTACTCTTCCTCTCTCACACTCATCCTCTCCTCTTTTCCACTCTGTTCTTCCTCTCACACTCTACCTCTCCTCTCTTTTCCACTCTATTCTTCCTCTCTCACACTCCTCCTCTCCTCTTTTCCACTCTATTCTTCCTCTCTCACACTCTTCCTCTCCTCTCTCTTTTCCACTCTGTTCTTCCTCTCTCACACTCTTCCTCTCCTCTCTCTCTTTTCCACTCTGTTCTTCCTCTCACACTCTTCCTCTCCTCTCTCTCTTTTCCACTCTGTTCTTCCTCTCTCACACTCTTCCTCTCCTCTCTCTCTTTTCCACTCTATTCTTCCTCTCCTCTCTTTTCCACTCTGTTCTTCCTCTCCTCTCTCTGTGTTTTTCTCACGAGACTGAGTGAGTGGGCGGAGCTTCGGTGTGTTTGAATCGTGTGGCGGTGTTTCTTCACTGGTTTTGTGTTTTTCTGAGAGATAGAGAGAGAGAAAACTGTAGACACAGTGTGGGGAGGAAATGAATTATCATCTATAAAAATGGTCCCAGAAGATGGTTTTAATACGCCGCGGAGAAAGCGCATGTCTACAGCTGTCTGCCCACTGGGCCGGGGGTCACTTCTTGAGCTGTCTGCCCACTGGGCCGGGGGTCACATGTACACCTGTCTGTCCACTGGGCCGGAAAAAATCTGTGCAGAGGGCGGTGCAGAAAAAGCGCAGCCTAGAGAGCTCGGTGGAGCCCGGGGGCCATGAGTGACTCCGACATCAGGAGAGTGAGGACGCGCTGGAGTGTCCTCGCCGCCCGGAGCTCCTCGGAGTCCGGGAGCGACGACGAGGGCGGCTTCACCGACTCCTCTCTCGCCTTGGGCTCCTCGGCCCGGCAGAGCTGCAGAGGAGGCTACAGTTTCCAGAGCATCAGGGAGTTCTTAGAGAAGACTAAAGGTAAGAGGGGAACTGTGGTCAAGGACTTTTTTCCCCGACACCGAGCTCTTTGTCCTCTCTGTGACGCGTCATCTGAAGAGGGGCTCGGGTGCGAATGACTTCAGCGATCAGGAGAGATGGTGCCTGAAGAGCCTATTAGGTAAGATGGGGGCAGGACCGCGGAACGCACCTCAGCATGAATGAGTCCTGTCCGTCTGCGTGCTATGTGTCTGTTCCTGTTTTATGTCCTTTCTTTTTTTCTTTTCCGCAAACATGGGCGACATTAGAATAGGGAGTCTGAACACCAATGGGTGCCGGAGGGCTTTGAAGCGAGCTGCGGTGTTGGAGATTATCAAAGAAAAGAGCCTGCAGGAGACCCACACCAATAGCTCCAACATCGTCGCCTGGCAGCGGGAGTGGCAGGGGGACATCGTGTACAGTCACGGGTCCCCTGTGAGCGCGGGGGTCACGGTGCTGTTCTCTGTGGGGTTCAAGCCCCTCTCTATCATCGTCCAGGAGGTGGTGAAGGGTCGCCTGCTACTCGTGCGAGTAGTTCTCGGGAAGAAAACCTTTGTTTTTATTAACGTTTACGCACCCACCGACGGCGGGGAGAGGGTCACCTTCTTCAGAGAGCTCTCTTCAGGCTCTCTGAAGAGAGCCTGAAGCGCTGGTCTTCCTGGGGGGTGATTTCAACTGCACAGGGAGCAGCACACTGGACAGGAATCACGCAGAGCCACATGGCCCGTCGGCCAGGGAGCTGCGCAGGATCCTCGTCAAGTCTGATCTCACTGACATCTGGAGGAGATGTCATGGGGACACGAGGCAGTACACCTGTGCCCAGGTCAGGGGGAATACCCTCTCTCTGGCCAGGCTAGACCGATTCTACTGCCGTAAACATCATTACAGAATCGTCAAGCAGTGCTCCATCTGTCCAGTGGGCCTGTCGGACCACTGTCTCACTGTCTGCACAGTCGTTGTGCCATCAGTGAGGTCCCGCAGTGCCTACTGGCACTTTAATACCCAACTGCTTGACGATGCTCACTTCTGTGACTGCCTCGTGTTCTTCTGGCAGCAGTGGAGGAGTCAGAAAGCCCACTTTGTCTCCCTGAGGCAGTGGTGGGATATTGGAGATTCGCCAGTTCTGCTAGCAGTACACTGGAAGTGTCACGAGAGGTATCCGTGAGTCCATGAAGGCTCTGGAGAGAGGCATTCTGGAGCTCCATCAGGCTCTGGAGTGTCGTGCAGACAGGAGGCTAATTGATGACCTCCACACCCAAAAAGAATCACTCATTGGCCTTCTGGACACACAAGTACAAGGAGCTTTAATAAATTCTAGGGTTCAGAGTGCATCACAGGTAGACGCCCCGACTCGCTACTTCTTTGGCCTAGAGAAGAAACTGGGCCAGAGCCGGCAGATCCACTGCCTGCGGTCGGAGACAGGGCAGGAGCTGCACGAGGCCGGGCAGATCCAGGAGAGGACCGTGCAGTTCTACAAAGCGCTCTTCTCCAGCGAGGCTAGTGAGGACTCGGTCCGCA
Source organism: Atractosteus spatula (assembly GCF_055471065.1). Taxonomy (NCBI): domain Eukaryota; kingdom Metazoa; phylum Chordata; class Actinopteri; order Semionotiformes; family Lepisosteidae; genus Atractosteus; species Atractosteus spatula. The sequence continues at coordinate 12,883,858 of NC_142729.1, forward strand.
CACGCAAGTTCCTTGAAGACCTTCCACAGGTCCCCGAAGAGGATAAGGCAGGGCTGGAGAGGCCTCTCTCTCCCTGGAGGAGCTCTCCACTGCACTCAGTGGCTTGAGCAATGGCAAGACCCCTGGCCTTGATGGCCTGCCGGCCGAATTCTATCGTGCCTTCTGGGCTGTGCTGGGACTTGACCTGCTGGATGAATATTTGGAAAGTCTGGAGCAGGGGGACCTGCCACTGAGCTGCAGGAAAGCTGTTGTCACTCTGTTGCCTAAGAAAGGGGACCTGTGTGACATTAAGAACTGGAGACCTGTTGCCCTGCTGTGTGTGGATTATAAAATCCTGTCCAAGGCTCTGACCAACAGGCTGAGGGTGGTGCTGGGGTCCGTGGTGCACTCTGACCAATCGTACTGCTTGCCCGGAAGGTCAATCTTTGATAACATATTTCTGATTCGAGATGTTTTGGCCACCTCCAGACTATTGGGTTTAGATACTGGTCTCATTTCGTTAGACCAGGAAAAGGCCTTTGATAGGGTTGAACATCGGTATTTGTGGAGGATCATGAGGTCCTTTGGGTTCAGCCCCGTCTTTGTTGCCATGATTCAGGTGCTGTACAGTGACATCTTCAGTGTGCTAAAGGTCAACGGACGGCTGAGTGCTCTGTTTCCAGTGCGGAGGGGAGTCAGGCAGGGCTGTGCACTCTCAGGAATGCTCTACTCCCTTGCCATTGAGCCTCTGCTACATCAGCTGCGCCGGGTCATCAGGGGCCTGTCCATCCCGGGCTGCCCCGATTCACTGTCAAGATCTCGGCGTACGCTGATGACATCATGGTCGTGGTCGGAGGAGAACAGGATGTCAGGGCGCTACAGACAACTTTGAGTGATTTCCAGCGGTTATCATCAGCCAAAGTAAACTGGGCCAAGAGTAGCGCCCTACTCCTGGGGGAGTGGAGCGAGATGCGTCCCCCAGTCTTGCCAGAGAGGCTCAGCTGGACCAGAGGGGGACTCAAATACCTGGAGGTGCACCTGGGGGACGAGGCCAGCGTGAAAAAGAACTGGGAGGGGCTCCTCGAAAAAGTGAAAGGTCGTCTGGAACGCTGGCGCTGGCTGCTCCCCAGATCTCCTACAGAGGCCGGGTTCTGATTGTCAACACCCTGGTGGCCTCGATTGTCACGATTATAGTCCCCCCTCCTTAAGGGTGCTCCAGCCCTTTCACTTAAGACTTTATTCTGCGCACCTGATTCCTGTTCCCAGCCCACCTTAAAAGCCAGGCGCTGACGCTCATCCGGGCTCTGCATCTGATTTCCATATCGTGCGAGTCCGGGACCTGGAAGCGCCTGGTCCCGTTAAGGTTTTAATCTCGGTTCCCGTTCCTGTTCCCTGTCCGCCGGTTCCGACCCGGCCTCTGGTTTTAATTCCGTGTTTTGATGGATCTCCTGGTTTTGGACTTACCTTTGTGTTTTGGATACTCTCTAAGGACTACTCTTTTGGATTGTTCGCCTCGGCCACACCCCCCCTGTGCACCAGCGCACTTTGGACATGCCCCCCTTGTCTTCAGCCCCGTATTCCTGCATGACGTTTCCCTAGTGTTCCCCACTTCTTCGGATTGTGTCGTCCGCATAGGGTTCGTTACATCGATGCTGTGGCATCGCCTGGTGTGCCTGGAGCCACCAGACGGACTGGTTGAGGAGCTGCAGGCCACGCTCCTCGACTTCTTCTGGGACGGACTGCACTGGCTGCGGAGGGACGTCCTCTATCTGCCCAGAGAGGACGGAGGACAAGGACTCATTGTTATCCGGAGCCGGGTGGACACCTTTCGCTTGCAGGCAGTGCAGAAGCTGCTGTTCGGCCTGGCCTCGCTGTCCTGGAAGGAGCTGACCTTCACCCTGCTGCGTCGAGCAGGACACCTCGGGCTCGACTGTGTGCTCTTCCTGATGGACACCAGCAGGGTTGACCTGTCTCCACTGCCGCCTTTCCAGGAGACCTGGCGGCATCTGCGCGTGCAGGGAGAAGAGGAGCGGCCCAGTCTATACTGGACACTCAGAGAACCGTTAATTCACAATCCACGAATGGACATAGAACCAGGCCGCTCCTTGGACTTTACCAGCAGACGGGTCCGCGCCAACATCACACAGCTCCACCACCTGCTGGACCTGGATCAGGGCTGCTGGCGCAGCGTGGAGTGGGCGTGTGACGCACTGGGACTACACTCACAGCGGTGTGTAGACAGGTTTCTTAGTCAGCTCTGCTCTGCCTCTCGAGGAGATACTGCTGGTCCAGGGTCTGTTTGAGGACCATCGCCTTCCAACCACACAGCCTCCTTTCCCTGGTCTGCTAGTGTCTCCTGCGCTCAGTCCCGGACCGACGGGATCTCTCCTTGAGCCCCTTGCTTCAGAGGAGAGGTCTCTAGCTGGTGTTGGGGGGAAATGTCTGTACAGACTAGTCGTAACATCTAGACACCAGGCCCAGCTGTCCGCACTCCCTGACACTCCCTTGAGGGCTCGTCTGGGAGTGCCGGATGACGTCCGGCCTGCCTGGGGTAGCCTCTACAGATTTCCTCTCAACAAGAGGGCTGGTGATCTGCAATGAAGGGTCCTGCACACCATCCTGGGGGTCAACTCATTTGTGTCGGTTCTGGACCCTGCTGTGTCTGACGCCTGTCCCTTCTGCACTCAGAGGGAGACGGTTGAAGTAGAACATAAAACATACTTATATATGTTATTGATGGAAAATATATATATAATTTATCTGTATTCAACACAACAATTTAATTCAAGCACATTGTGTAATGTGTCGGCTGTCTTAACATATCTTAAGCAGCTCCAACAATTACAGCTACACATCAAAGGACAGGACTTGAGACAGGACCAACCGGTCAACTAATGCTATATATCAAAGGGCAAGACGAATACACATGAAGCTGTGAAACAAAATAACTTCCTGAGATCATACTGTATATAAGAGCTGGGAAACCCTTGCAGTTTGTCTGTCCTGCGGGGCAGACCCAACGCGCGTTGATGTCATTATTGAGCTCAGTAAAACAACTGAATCCACAAAGACTGTGTCCTGCTCCTTGGATGAAGGATTTCCCACAACAATTAGTTGTAGTCGGCAAGGATTCTCCAGGTCTCCGGTAATTCCCAGACGGCACACAGGGTGAGTATATTTTATACGTTACCACCCAATTAGGTTGCCGTAAGGGAAGGACCGGAAACGGAGAATATAAAGAATCATTTATAGGGAAAAGAGTAAGGACACGTCTCTGTGAGATTCAGGGTAAAAACCCCTAAACCAAGACAAGACTCGATTCCTCTGAGCTTGGTTTCGAAACCAAGACAAGACGTGGTTCCTCTGAGCTCGGGGCGGGTCTCTAGAACAGGGCGCTTTCCACCTGGGGCGAGGCAAAGTCCCTAAACGGAACAAGGTGAGCTGAGCGACGGTATTGTGCCAGCAAGATTCCCCCTGAGTCTGGGCGGGCACCCCTAAGGAAGCTAAAGTTAATATTATAATATTAATAATATGATTATAGACCAGTTGTGCTAGCAGTTTAATCACCAGTGAGTGCTGATCTGAGAGTTAAGCGAGGAGTTGGTCCTGTATGCTAACACCAGACTCATATTCACTGATTGACTGCTTCACAAGGATACTTGTAAGTGTGCCAGCAGCTCCACTGGCAGCACTGAGAGATCTGGAGATGGTATCTAGTCCAGATAAAACGGGGTCGGTTCTAGACCACTAGAGGAATATTGTAAGGACTAAAGAAAAGTTGGTAAAGGGAACATGGAAAAATGAGTTGTGTATTGAGATTGAAGTATGAACAGAGTGACAATAGTAGTGTTGTTGGGTTATGAGAATATGGAAAGGGAATCCATAAGAATGTTGTTTAGCTTTGCTAAATCAAGAAAGAAGTCAAACATCTTTAAAAAAGCAAAGTTAAAAGAAGGGGTTGTGCGACTAATAAAACAGGTAAAAAAAGAAGGTAGTGATGGGCTGCGAGAGGAAGCGATGGCGGAGAAGAATGTGAGGTGTGGAGAGGACAGAAGTGTAAGTTTGGATGTGTGATATAAAATGTGAAGAATAACCTTTCGCCTTCCACCGCGTAACCCTGGTGAGGCGAAAAAGAATACTACAGCACACAATAGCACAGAGTGTGTGCTCAAAAGTACGATAAAAAATGGATCAACCCGATTGGAAGTAACAAACATTGCTTGTTGAAAAAAACAAACAAAATGGAATACGTGATGCTGTGTTTTAAAAGTTACACAGCTGTTAAAACAGATACATGTAAAAGTAAAATGTATACCGCGTTTACACTAAAACTATAATTAAAAATTGTAACTAAAATGTTTGTGAAATACGACACATGATCCAACAATTTCCAAATTCCAATTTCCAAATTTAATGCAAAAACACTATAGATGTGTACGTGTGTTTTTATTAATTTGTGTGCCGGCCTGTTTGTGTGTGTGTGCTCAAATAAGACTATGTGAATGTGTTTAGCCAGCCGGACTGGCTAGACATTAGAGACTTGATTAAAGTAAATCAAGAAGCAACTCAAGTGAACAGAAAAATATAAGAACATCTAAAATGTATAAATACAAATACCAACAGAGTACAGGTAGACCTAAATGACTCAGATATATAAATGAGTGAGATAGTATTTGTATAAAAATTACCTATACAAATTTAGTTGAAACAAAGCTGAAATATATGAGGAGAGCACAATCTCACAGTAATTAGCATTTGTGCCTCATACAGCTCAGCCTTGGGTTCAATTAATGGTGTGCTGTGTGCATATCTTCTCCCCGTATTTGTGTGGGTTCTGTTCCTACGTTCTGGATTCCTCCCACAGTCCAAAGACATGTGGGTGGGTCAAATGGTATCTAAAAAAAAGGGAAAGTTTGACCTAGGTGTGAGTGTGTACAGAGCCCCGTATCTGTGTGTGGCTAGTGGTGGACTGGTGTCTCATTCAGGGTGTTGGACAGGGATGAGCTCCAGATCCCCTGCAAAGCTGAGATAGATAAAGCAGTAAAAAAAAAGGGAACAGATGAAAATAAGATTAGGACCCCTGGTTTTCACTTTAGAAATAAGACCTCATAAAGAGTTTATAGTTCTCAGATAGGCAGGGAGTGAGCTTCAGAGCAGTGGAACAAGGTGGCTAAGTTCACGTCTTGAAAACAAAAATACTAAAGAAACTATTAAAAGATGTGCCTTAGCAGAGAGTTAGGCCCTGCTTATTTCACAGTTAGTAATTAAAATGTAAAGCATTGCAGGGTTCAGAATGTGAGACTGCCGAGGGTAAAAGTAAAAAATTTAAGTCAATGTGCTGAATAATGGAGAGCCAGTGCAGAGATGCCACAGTTGGGGCGATGTGGTCACAGTGCCTTAAATGTGTTAGGAGTCACACAGTGGAGTTTTAACCATATAGTTTATTTAGAAGGTGAATAGAGAGTTAAGGTGTGATGGAGGCATGAGTAAGGGTGTTTGCAGCACTGTGTAAATGGTGGTCTTGGCAGTTATGACTATGTGGTCTTCCTCACTATATGTTTGACTTAGATGTCTGAAAGCTGTAGTCGTCTATGTCTAGGAGAAGACTGACAATGACAGAGTCACAGCAAATTTAACAATGTGTTCTCAAAAGGGATTCTACATTTGATTGAATGCAGAATTTATAGGGTGTGGGACAACACAGAGCCCTAAGGCAATCCAGTGGGAGAACAAAGCTGCTCTGATGTAACACCTTTAGGTCTCACTCTTTGTCATCATTAAAAAAAGGTAGATAAAGGCACCACTTTGTAACAAGAAATAGATTAAGGGATTTTTGACATCATATAGATTCCTTCTGGATGAAATAGCCATAGTATGTATTGAATCTTATTGGAATATACAAGTTTGGGAGTAACAGACGAATGTCTATATAATTAAGGTCGTGAAGGGATAAGCTAAGGTAATGGCCCTTTGGTATCTGAAGTGACAGGGTCTTCCCAAATAGGAAATTTAAATATTCAAGACATCCAACAGAGAGCTTCACTCAGAGAGGAAACAGAATGGAAGCAGCAGGGTGTAACACCTGGAGAGAAAGGAATCTGGAGAGATTCTCAGCAGAAAGATACAGGAACTCTGAGGAGCTAACATAGGCCTGTTAAGTGATGGAATTTGATGCCACGAGCCCTGTGACCTCACGGAAGGAGCACAAAGCAGTAGGCCCTGGCTGATCAGAGCTGAAAGGTAAATGGCGACCAATCCTCATTTCTTCAGATAGGACACAAGGGAAAAGCATGCGTCTAGTCCATTTGGAAGGATTTCTATCCAGATCAACGTGAAGTTTTAATGAATAACGACCCATGTTTCTTGGACATCTTGTGAGAAAAAGTTGAAAGTAGAGAGGAAAATTGATAAATAAAACTGTTATTAACATTCTATTTCTTCAGCAGGAGGGCCAGTAGTTGCTTTCTAAAAAATCTCATTACAGGTGTTATAATATCTGAGCGCTCGAAGAGTGAAGGCCTTGCTTCCGTTACCTTATCAGTCGTAAAATGCAACTCTAATTAATCTGCTTGAGGCCTGGGTGTGTTCAACTCCCAACAGGAGGGACCGGATTGACAAAATAACCTGGCCTTTTGGGTTCCGAGATGGACCTGACCTAGTGGACCACCAAGTTATCACCCCAACGACCTCAAGTTAACATAAAGGATTTATTGTTCTTTTCTGAACTGTGGATCCCAATCTTCAGGATGGACAGAGATGCCCCATTTATCTGGGAAACTGGACTGAACTATGAGGGGGGGGGGAATAACCTGACAGATGGTAAATGTAAATATAGATATAAGTGTTGTATTTTATTTTGTGAACATCGGAGGCCTGTGCAATATCCTGTTATTGGAAAGGCACCTGATGATATTCTTTGTTATAAGATACCAAGGAAAGTGTTATATGTTGAAGTCTAGTCTAGTGTCTGAAATTGAGTTTTACATTAATTCCGAAGTAAATGGATTATATACATTGCATTTGAGCAATGACAAGTCAAGCTTTTGGAGAGTGTAAAACCAATTGGACTAAGTTAAACATGATAATTTAATGAAGTTAATTTAGTAGTGAATTGGTGGTGATTTGCGCAATGGTGTGGAAATGTGGAAGCCATTATGAATCCTTTACTGGTATACCCTTCCTCAAATAGCTCTGCGTAATATTTAAGTAATTAAGCTTATCTAGGAAAGCAGTTTATCACAAGAACCATAGAGGTTATAAGATATAGCCTGTGTAATAGCACAGATGACCACTCAGTAAGTAATGCACTGAGTCAGTCCATTAGATTCCATTCTCTTGTGGAACTGCTTATATGTTAAATAATACCAGTTCTGATATAACCTCTTCTGAGCCAATCACTAGCTCTTTAAGGGCTGTGAAGAGGTCGCCAACCCAGTGCTGTTTTTCATGGTATCGAGGCATAGTGTGCCTGCAAAGTCTGTGCTGCTTGGGGCCACTGGAATCCACGTTCTGCCCACAAGTGTCAGGCTCCTTCACACTAGAGGGTTATTGTCATTGTAACCCTGGTGGAGTGCAGAACTGACTGAAGATGGAGAACTAGGAGAGGTGGTTTAGCCTGCAGTATCAAGTAATTAACAGGCAGGACAATCATTAAAGAAGAGGAAATTAAAGGTCAGTCTGGAGCACGGAATAGTGATGAGATTGGCAGACTCTGTGATGATTGGTGTGTATATAGCTCTTGACACAATTGGTGAGACATTGGGCAGTTTCCACATCAGGAGCCTCAGTGCTAGTTCCTGTGACTAGTGTAGTGGCAATGCTTGTTAATAAGACAGAATTAAGTGTTGCGGTACTTTCCCAAATGAGGCCCCATCTCTCTCTTCATCTCTGTGGTGCAGCCACAGAGAAGCTATTCATGCAGGCTGATTTAAAGATGTTTTCTTTTGATAAGGGACAGCTCCCAAATAGGGATGCACTTAGCTAAGCCTGGCTATCATGATCAATGGTCATCCATTGGCGCCTATCTGTCTAGGGAGTGCCAGATGGACATCTGGAATGCATTCCTAAGTGTCAGGAGTAAGTGACTCATATCTCACCTTGATCAACCAATCAGGGACTGGTAGGGCCGAGTAACCCACGTGGGTCTCTGATGCCCATGAAACTTTCAGCCAATGAATGAGCTGAAGTTCCTCCAGGTAAAACAGGCAACACAGAGAGCCTGAGGAAACTATTCTAAAGAGAATTCTAAGGAGAATTCCAGGGGTGCGAGACAATTCCAGGCCAGGATGGCCCAGGAGCAGAGAGGCTCCCAAGGGCAGGACATTCTCGCAGTGCGCCTCCTGACCATCCTGAGACTCAGCCCGGACCACCACGGAACGGCCAGGGTGTCCGAGTGCCAGAACTTTGCTTTGTTCTAAGAGTTGAGAGCGGAGGTTGCCAGAGAGTAACCAGAGGATCCACCCGAGGTTAGCATCAGCAGCAAGCCTCGTGAACAGGTCGGAACTATGGACAGCTGAATCACTATTCAGAACTAGCGCTTCATCAGGAACGAACCGGTCCTCTTCCTGACCTGCTGGGACCCACAGTCATCTTTTCTCCTGTGCACCAACTTTGCTAGTTAAAGCCAACACTAACTAGCCGGACAGTGAGCATCAGCAGCGCACCATCGCAAGCCGCACAGCACAGCCTGGCACGGAGCCAGAGAGCCCCCAGAGATTGGATGAGTATTCAACTTCACTGCATTACAGCTCGGGAATTCAATTGTTATCCCAACCGGTTGATATCAATTTAATTCCTAAGAGTTATGTACTTGTTTTGAGTATCTAATGTAGAAGTTGTAACCAAGTTCAATTACGAAACAGTCTAAATGAATGATATACCGAACGTATGTCCTCTTGATACAGTATGTATAACTCTTCGTAATTGAATGAATATATATCTTTTGTATTCTGATAACCCTCATGATAAGATCTGTTAGGTTTATATGCATATTCTATGTATTAATAAAAGTATCCTCGTGTATTAGTACCTGTGTGTGTGCGTTGTTTGAGTTATATCGCATGGTTGGATTCTAAGACCATTAAAAGAATAATTTTGTGATTTACGGCTACAATTAATAATTGTCCCCGTAAATGCCCAATCCCTACAGAACTGGTGCCTCGTGAGAGCACACTACAACTGGCAACTGTGTATTGATTCATAGGACTATTACTGTATGATGACTGGCAAGTGTTGTGGAATGCTGTGCCTTTTTTTCCTTTAGTTCCTTCTCTTTAGTGTTCTGTCTGTCCTTCTATTCCAGGTGTGGGCCAGGCTGCACACATCCATTCTGACTGTATGGTAATTAATGAGCATCTAGGCATCTAGACACGCTGTATGATTCTATATGTGAAGATGCTTCTGCTGTACTAATTGCAGTAATAAAGATATTTTTTTAATCATTTTCAATCAGAGCAATCCAATTGTTCAATATTATATCAATGATGTGTTTTCAAATTATTATCATACTCTGTTAATTAGCAGATTCTATTGGAATATCCCCTACTACCAAACTTTTATTAACTTTTTATTTCTGTATTTTGTTTTTGCTACAAAATACTAGTTTCTGAAACCCATTTCCACTCACCAGATATTCTATACTGTAAATACAAGTGACTCGCATCTAAAGTCATAGAAATAATTTTTAATAAGAAGTCCATCTTAATTGCAATTTCCTAGTACAATGTTTCTGAAAGCACAGTCCAATTATTTTTATTTTCCTATTTATATCTTAATACCTGTTTAATTAGTCCCCAATGATTCCATTTTGTTGCACGTGAGCTTTTCGAACGATCATGTTCTTTCTACACTGAAGGAGAAGTAACAGAAGCATTCTAATACTTTTCTAATCATCTTTGTGTTCCTTGAGCAAGCAGAAACGGCACAAAAAAGTAGCTGAAGTGGCCCCTTTCTTTAACTCCATATGGCTCTCATGCTGTGATCACAGCCACAGAGTGACCTGGTGCTCTTTGTGTGTGGGGAAGTGAGGGAGATGGGTATGTCTTTCTCAGGACAGTGATGACCCAGTACTCTCCATGATGGATGTTTGCCGCTGGTGGCTGGATGTCAAGCAGAGAGCCATCTGGACATGATCATAAGGTCCAAGATCACTGTTCATCACCCAAAGGAAGATCCACCAGTGGGAGATCTGTAGGGTGGTACCAGAACCTAAGCTGACAGCATCTCAGCCAATCACCAGCTGTGATCTACAGAATTCTGTCCAAGATATTCTTTCTGCAATAGAAGAAATCTTGTGTTCATTAACCAATTGTTATTTTTGCTGTATATTTTGAAATAAGAGTTTGACACTTTCTTTTGGTCGACGTTGAATGTCCAAATATATTCAGAAATAAGCTATAGCCAGGACAACCGTAGTTTTCCCACCTGTCTACCTTGTGGCCAGACCCAGGGAAACAAACTGTGTACAAACTTTGTTTTTAAAGACTAAAGTTTAGCAAGACGTGGTTATCCACAGGTGAAGCCAGCTTCCTGTCTGACTGTATTTCCACAGCAAACGGCCTGACTGGTAGAACTAGCCAACTCCACAGCGCCCCCGCTGCTCGGAAAATTGACCTTGGTGTCACTGTCAAAATGATTTAAATGAGAAATAGAATAAATACATTTCCTTGAATACTGTGACTGTGTTTTACAGTAGCAAACTAGCCAGCAGCCATATCACTCTGCAACTCACAACTGGCAGCCCCATTGAAACTAAGCAGGTGTGAGCCTGGTCAGTACCTGGATGAGAGACCTCCTGGGAAAAACTAAGGTTGCTGCTGGAAGAGGTGTTAGTGGGGCCAGCAGGGGGCACTCACTCTACGGTCTGTGTGGGTCCTAATGCCCCAGTATAGTGACCGGGACACATACTGTAAACAGGCTCCGTCCTGCAGATGAAATGTAAAACCGACTCTCTGTGGTCATTAAAAATCCCAGGGTGTTTCTTGAGAAGAGTAGGGGTGTAACCCTGTTGTCCTGGCCAAATTTCCCGTTGGCGCTTACCAATCATGGCCTCCTAATAATCCCCATCTATGAATTGGCTTCATTACCCTGCTCTCCTCTCCACTAATAGCTGATGTGTGGTGAGTGTTCTGGCGCACTATAGCTGCTGTTGCATCATCTAGGTAGATGCTGCCCATTGGTGGTGGTGGAGGGGATCCCCATTACCTGTAAAGCGCTTTGAGTGGAGTGTCCAGAAATGCTCTATATAAGTGTAAGCAATTATTATTATTAAAATAAACTTGTAAGTGCACCTGCAGTAGGTCCCAGCTGCAGCAGTGCAGTCGCTGTGCAGTCCTGCTGAGGGAGGTTTTTGTACGGCTGTGTAACACTGTGTGAATACAGGGCCACTGTGGAAACTCTGACAGTAATAATCTGCTGCATCTTCAGCCTGGACTCGTGTGATGGTTAGAGTGAAGTCAGTCCCAGATCCACTGCCACTGAAACGCTCTGGGATCCCAGTATAACGGGAAGATGCATCATAGATCAGGAGTTTAGGAGCTTCTCCAGCTTTCTGTTGGTACCAATGGAGGCAATTGTTATCATACACTGCAGTACTGGTCTTACAGCTCACAGTGACTGTCTGGCCAGAGAGAACGGATTTCACTGTTGGAGTCTGAGTCACAGTAACCTGTCCACTGGATTCTGAAAACAAGACAAAACGAAGCAATTTTAATTTCTTTTAGCTATTTTATACTTTTCTGTAAAGCTTATTTATATAATATGCTAACAGCTTTATACTCCAGATATTAAAAAAAGTATATTTAAGTCAACAACTGTCCAGTGATTCATTATAATACATACTTTATATAACCGTGTAAATATATTTGCCTCAGAAAACACATTTGGTACTCTTCTATTGAAGCTCTTTAAATTTTAGATTCATTCTAAATTTATTCAGTTCTTTACACTTTAACTTTTAAAAGTTAATATTGTGAAATTAATGATAACAAAATAAAAAAAATAAAATTAGAGAAATATTTTCTTTAACCCTCACCTTGAGCAAAGAGCCCCAGTGTCCCCAGCAGTAGAATCAGTAGCATCATTGTGTCAGTGACTCTGAAATGGCTGAACGGTGACTGATCCACACTGTGAGTCTTAAAGTGTTTGGAGCAGTGAGGTGGCACAGGTATGCAAAGCTCCTTCCTGTATACAAATCCTGTCACAGACAGTTAGAAAAGGCCTGAGCTTGGAGAACAGGTACAATCTGCAAGGGCTGGGTCTGTGTCACGATTATAGTCCCCCCTCCTTAAGGGTGCTCCAGCCCTTTCACTTAAGACTTTATTCTGTGCACCTGATCCCTTTTCCCAGCCCACCTTAAAAGCCAGGCGCTGACGCTCATCCAGGTTCTGCATCTGGCTTCCGCACCGTGCGAGTCTGGTACCTGGAAGCGCCTGGTCCCGTTAAGGTTGGATCTGTTCCGACCCGGTTCATGGTTTTTATTCCTAGTTTGGATGGATCACCTGGCTATGGACTTATTCTTGTGTTTTGGATTCCCTCTATGGATTACTTTTTGGATTGTTTGCCTCGGCCACACCTCCCCCGTGCACCAGCGCACTTTGGACACGCCCCCCTGTTTTCAGCCCCGTATCCCTGCATGACGTTTTCCTAGTGTTTCCCCACTTCTTCGGATTGTGTCGTCCACATAGGGTCCGGAAAGAACTGTTCGTTACAGTCTGTTGTTATGTGTAAATAATATGTTGTGCATGTACTGCTAGATCAGTACTCTGACATTAGAGCTCTACCACATTTAGGCTGTGCATATATGCCTCTTTAAAACAGCGGCTTTTTCTCAAAACAATCTGAAAGCACTGATCCAGCAGAGACTCGCCTTCCCCTGGTGGTCCTCTTGCCAGCACTTGGGGATCCCAGTCCTCCGCTGGCCTTGCTATTCCTCTGTCTGTTTATTCCCAGTGAACTCTTCCCAGTGACCCTGCTGTCTACTTTCCACACAGCTCCTCTCACGCTGGTCTCCCCACCTTCTCCACAGACAGGTCCCAGTCTGCAGACTGCAGCCTTCACTCACCCCCAGCCCAGTCAGCCCACACATCTCTTGCTCTCTGCTTCCTGCTCACTGTCTCACCTCCATCTCATCTCTCTGATCTCCCAAAGATCCCTGCAGTCCTGCGCTTGGGGCTCAACCTGTCATTTCACTGCAGGGCTTAATAGCAGCTGCAGGATAACATACATGGTGTACAACCTATTGATACAACACCAGAACATGCATAATAAACTATCAGTCTTAATAGAATATATTTGTGAAATGATCAGCAGTGATAGGGAAAATTGATCATTCCCTCAGGGATTACCAAGAGAAGACTTAATAACATCAGAGTTAATATATATCACATACATTAACTCTAATTATATCATAACTCATAATATACAGTATATCAGCTATAAAGTGTTGTTGTCAACCTTGTAGGTTGTATGTCAGTCTCAAGCACTTAAATCATATTTTTCTGACATGCAAGTAAATATTCTTTCACTATCATGAACTATCAAGCGTGTCAAGATAATTTTTGGCATTCATATGACTTTTGTTTACATCTGAACTCCCCGAGGTTCTTATTTGGAAAGGTAATCTATTTTGTAGGACTTTGGAAAGATGTAATATAGTGGTTGGGAATCTTCCAGGATGTTCCTTTTGTTATTTAAGATGAAGACCAGAAGCTTGGGGACCACATTTCAGGTGGGTTTTAATAGGGCTTTAGGGATATGACTGCTAATTGTGTGGTGTTTCATAGGACTATTACTACAGTATATGATGATTGGCAAGTGTTGTGGAGTGCTGTCTCTTTTTTCCTTTAGTTCCGTCTCTTTAGTGTTCTGTCTGTCCCTCTGTTCCAGGTGTGGGCCAGACTGCACTCATCCATTCTGACTGTGTGGTAATTGATGAGCATCCAGGCACACTGAGTGATTCTTTATGTGAAGAAGCTTCTGCTGTGCTAATTGTACTAATAGAGATAATTTTTTAAATCATTCTCAATCAGAGCAATCCAATTGTTCATTATGATATCAATGATGTGTTTTCAAATTATTATCAGACTATGTTAATTAGCAGATTCTATTGGAATATGTCTTACTACCAAACTTTTATTAACTTTTTATTTTTGTATTTTGATTTTGCTACAAAATACTAGTTTCTGAATACCCTTCCACTCATCAGATATTCTAGAAATACCAGTGTCTCGCATCTGAAGTCATAGAAATTATTTTTAATAAAAGGTCCATCTTACTTTGTAATCTCCTCATACAATGTTTATGACAGCACAGTCTGATGATTTTAATTTTTTAATTTCTATCATGATACCTATTTAATTTGTCTCCTATTGATTCCATTTTTTGTGAGCTTTTCGAACGATCGTGTTCTTTTTACATTGAAAGAGAAGTACCAGAAGCATTCTAATACTTTTCTAATCATCTTTGTGATGATTGAGAAAGCAGAAAGGGCACAAGAATGTAGCTGAAGAGGCCCCTGTCTTTAGCTCCATATGGCTCTCATGCTGTGATCTCAGCCACAGAGTGACCTGGTGCTCTTTGTGTGTGGGGAAGTGAGGGAGATGAGTTTGTCTTTCTCAGGACAGTGATGGCCCAGTACTCTCCATGATGGATGTTTGCTGCTGGTGGCTGGATGTTTAGCAGAGAGCAATCTGGTCAGGATCATAAGGTCCAAGATCACTGTTCATCACCCAAAGGAAGATCCACTAATGGGAGATCTGTAGGGTGGTACCAGAACATAACCTGACAGCATCTCAGCCAATCACCAGCTCTTATGTACAGAATTCATGAACCAACTGTTATTTTTGCTATGTTTGCTGTCTAAGACAGTTGGACTCTTTCTTTTGTCGACATGTTGGATGTCCGAATATATTCAAAAATAAGTTGTAGCTGGGATAAACCAAGTTCTCTCACCTGTCTACCTTGGGCCAGAACCAGGAAATAAAACAGTGTACAAACTTTGTTTTTAAAGACTAACGTTCAGCAAGACGTGGTTATTCACAGGTGAGCTCAGCTGCCTGTCTGACTGCGTTTCCACAGCAACCGGCCAGACTGGTAAAACTAGCCAACTCCACAGCGCCCCCGCTGTTGGGAATATGGACCTCGGTGTGAATGTGTGAGTGTTTGTGTTTGTGTATCTGTCTGCCCCATAGCCTCACTGTCAAAATGATTTAAATGAGAAATAGAATAATCACAGTTCCTTGAATAATGTGACTGTGTAAAATGATCTCTTACAGTAGTGTAATAAACTTGTAAGTGCACCTGCAGGAGGTCCCAGCTGCAGCAGTGCAGTCGCTGTACAGTCCTGCTGAGGGAGGTTTTTGTACGGCTGTGTAACACTGTGTGAACACACCACCACTGTGGTAACTCTGACAGTAATAATCTCCTGCATCTTCAGGCTGGACTCCTGTGATGGTCAGAGTAAAGTCAGTCCCAGATCCACTGCCACTGAAACGCTCTGGGATCCCAGTATAACGGGAAGATGCATCATAGATCAATAGTTTAGGAGCTTCTCCATCTTTCTGTTGGTACCAGGCTAGGTAGTGCTTAGAGTTATAAACATACACTGCAGGACTGGTCTTACAGCTCACGGTGACTGTCTGTCCAGAGAGAACAGATTTCACTGTTGGAGTCTGAGTCACAGTAACCTGTCCACTGGATTCTGTAAACAAGACAAAACACAGGGAATTTAATTTCTTTTAGCTATTTTATTCTTTTCTGTGCAGCTTGTTTACATAATATGCTAACAGCTATATACTCCACAAATCATAATATATATTAAAGTCAACACCTAGCCAATAATTAATTATAATACACACTTTTTACAAATTTGTAAATATATTTGCCTCTTCATTTGTAACACTTCTATTGAAGTTCTTTAAATTTTAGATTTATTCTAAATTTATTCAGTTCTTTAAACTTTAACTTTTAAAGGTTAATGTTGTGACATTAATGTTAGTAAAATAAATATAATAAAATTAGAGAAGTATTTTTTTAAATCCTCACCTTGAGCAAAGAGCCCCAGTGTCCCCAGTAGTATAATCAGAGGCATCATTGTCCTGTGTGTGTGTCAGTGGCTCTGAAAGGGCTGAACAGTGACTGATCCACACTTCAGTCTTAAACTCTTAAAGTGTCTTAAAGTGTTTGGAGCAGTGAGGCGGCACAGGTATGCAAAGTTCCTTCCTGTATGCAAAGCCTGTCACAGACAGAAAAGGCCTGAGCTGAGAGAACAGCCTGGACTCCACTGATTATCAGTGTAAAGGCTGTTCGAGACTCACCATCAGTGAATCAATCAGGAAACCCAGACAGATGGGCTGTATGCAACATGGATTCTACTGTAGTCCGTAGAGATATCTACACAATTCACACTATCTGAACTTAACCACACTTTATACCCAATCTTTTTTTTAAAATGCTTTCTTCTGTTTCTCTTATTTAATCTTAATTCTGAATCTTTATACACACGTGCCTCTTTTTTAATGAGTCAGCATCTCTGCAGGATAGAGTAGAATCCAATCTTCCCACAGTAAACATCTTCTACATTTTCAGCCTGGACTCAGTTATTGTCAGTGTAAAGGCTGTTCCAGAGCCACTGCCATTGAATCGCATCAAGAACCCCAGATTTATGGGTTGTAAGCAATATGGATTCTACTCAAGTCCATAGAGCCTGTAGGTATGCAATATGTTTAGTTACAACCTAGGTCCTGGAGATTGGTAGCAGGATGAGCCGTCAGGTGGGAATGCAGGTGCAGGAGTTTCCCAGGGTGTCAACAAGGTAAGTGTAGGGAGCTCCTGCTGAGAGATGTGGAAGACAGGCTGATACTGTGCAGAAAGCAGGCTGATAGTTGAGGGGAAGGGCAGGTGGCAGAGCAGAGACACTCTGGGGTAAGACAGACAATGGAGCTGCTGAGCAGGAACTGTCTGGTTGCTCAGTGAATAAGAATGGAAACTGCAGTAGGAAGCACAGCAGCTGAACAAGAAGCTGTGCACATACTGCCTGTGGAGAAAAAAAAAGTATCCGCTAGTTCAATGCTATTATTACTATTCATTCTGAAATACCCTATTGATATTTGGTGCAGCCTGGCTCCCCTCAGTTTGCTATTGCCCTTCTGCCCAAGACATTCAGACACCCTCAGCATGATCATTCACTGATGGACCTGATAACATCCTAATCAGTCCTCAGCTGTGATTTCGTACCTTAAAATATAGCCACCAACTCATTGCATTGGTAAACTCACTGGCTACACTTCTATCTCTGAGTAACTTGGCAAATTGGACTT
Organism: Atractosteus spatula; assembly: GCF_055471065.1. Lineage (NCBI taxonomy): Eukaryota > Metazoa > Chordata > Actinopteri > Semionotiformes > Lepisosteidae > Atractosteus > Atractosteus spatula. The sequence goes on from NC_142729.1 coordinate 12,901,152, forward strand.
TACCAACCACGTGACTACAACAGTCCAGATCAGGACTTAACTTTTCTCCAAGACATATTGTAAGACCCAGACAGTGAGTCACTAAAGTAAAGAATTCTGCCCGAGATATTCTTCCTACAACACATGAAATCTTAAAGTATATTTCGCAAACCAATTGTTAATTTTTGATTGATGAAACTGAGGAAGTCGGACTCTTTTTGTCAGCATTCTGAATATCCAGACAAACCTGTATTCAGTTAAGGGTTGTAGCTGGGACAAATCAAGTTTATCCCACCTATCTTCCTTGAGGCTGTATCAAAACAGTTAACTGTGACCAGCATGTTTTAAGTGGGTTCTTTAAGGTATGCCTATAAGGAGCAGAGGATGAGACACAATCAGCTGAGCCCTTATTCCACTCAACATAGCTGGAATGGAGTGGAGTTTGGTGAGTCTGGTTAAAGCAGCAAATGGCTCTGTGTGTTCAGACATACTGTAGCAGGACTATAGGATTAAAGCTTAAAATGTAAGTTGGTATTATAAGACATCAGTTAACTTCTTCTTAATGTTCAGTGACACCGATGATTAAGTCCCTCCTCAATTCCTGCACTTTGTACAGTATGTTGGGCTATTGAGCAGCACATTGAACAGAACATCTCTGACTTCAAGAATTGACTCTGGTGGAGTTTGCCCTCTGGTGGCACCAAAGTGATTTTACTTTTCTGTGAAAAGAAATTGCGAAAACTCTGAAAAAGTACATTGAATGTACAGTACTTTTCTAAGCCAATATAATTTTCCATCTTCAGAACTCACTGACCTTGTGCAAAACCTGAAAACCGTCAGAGAGCCAAACATTCCCTTGTAGCACCAGTTGTGTTTCCTGCTTTTAAAGAGGTTATTTTTCCAAACACTACAGTCCCCCTGAAGCACCTCAATCCAGTACAGAACAGGCTCTTTGTGGGTCCTGGCAGGAAAATAGAGTATCATCCTGGTTTCTTACTAAATACAATCATATTAAAAATTATACATACTGGAGATCATCGGATTTGTAATAGGTTTCAGATCTGTACATGTTTTGGAGTTTCACTCTAATGCCTGAAATGCAACCAATTGGATCTGTAGAAGGAAAAACCTCTCTGGGTGTGTCTGATACCTTGTCTGTCTCCAAAGTGGTTCATAACGTGTCACTCCCACTGTGGGCGTGTCTGATACCACATCACTCCCACCTAACTATTCATCTTCAATTAATCAACTAGTAGGAGCTGTTCAATCAGAATAAAAAGCTGACAAATTAAAAACAGGTCATGTAAAGTGTGAATGAATATCACAACTGAAGTGTGATAAAAGTGTAAACAAGCAAGAATATCAATGAAGTTATGAAAATGCACTGGAGGAGCAGAGCTCAGCTGGAATGAAAACCAGCAGACTGTATTCCTGCAGCCCCAGGGCTGGGAGCCACTGCTCTGGATTTATTTTCACGTCCAGGGAAATGTGAGGCTGACTCTCAGTGAGACTCTGATCTCTGGAGTGATCTCTACAGACCTCCAGCCTGTAGAGATTACTGTGCTTTGGAAAGAAGAGCCCAGAGGCCCTGCAGATTTTTTTAAAGCTCCGTCTGTATACATGGAACGGCTTCGGCAGATGCTTTGTCATTCACATACCCTCACAGCAGACTTCCTGGACATCTCAATCCCTGCGTGGAGCAATAAGCAGACTCTATGAAAGGGCACGAGCAGGTCCTGGTGATAATCCATCAGCTGGAACGGTGTGAAGAGCACAAAGGCACCCAGGCTGGACTCATCCAGGCTCCACTTTTTCACCAGCCCGCCTTCGTACAGAGCGCGGATGCCCTTGCTGTGGATGGCGGCCAGGTCGCTCAGCGCCGCCTCCTGGCAAGCCTCGTCGCTCATCCCCAGGAAGAACACGGACTCGTACGACCAGGTGTGAGACACCAGACCAGCCCGACCCCGCTCTCAAGCGCTTCGCTAACATAGTAGAAAAAGATTGACGGGCGATCCGTGATGGACTTGCCCCTATGGATCCCTTCCTTCTCCCAGAACTCCTCCTTGAAGATCAGGAAGAGTTCAGTCCAGCTCTAATAGTGGATGCTCTGCAGGGTCTCTTCCTTGTGCAAGGAGAGAGGGGGGTTAAATCTGATTTATATGAGGGTCCCATAACTATGACATGGAATCCAGGTACAGAGAAACAAGACCTATGGGTGTAATGAGGCTGTTAAAGATGGAACTGTAACAGTCATAAGATGAACCCTAGAGCTGGAACAGGTCAGCTCGTGAGCAGCAGGCAGGAGCAGCAAACAGGCAAAGCACAGTCCAGAACTGAAGTCAGGAAACAATCCCAGCTCGGAGCTGGAGAGACACAGCAAAGGAACAAGGAAATATCTGAAAGTCAAGGTCTTGAGAAGCAGTTCAGGTACACAGCAGAGTGAAACTCAAGGAAAGTGCAAAGCTCAAATTGAGACAAATTTGGTCGATAGTCCAAGGAGAAACTCAGATACAGCCAGGAACAAGGCAGTGGCTCAGAGATGAAGCTCTATACCACAGCCCAGAGCAGAGCTCACTCTGAACTTAAACAGCTTGCTTCACCAGGAGACGGGGAGAATGTGCTGATCCACAGGTGATGCTTCCTGTCTGACTGCATTACTATGGCAGCCAGCTGACTGATAGAACTGCCAGCTCCACAGCGCCCCCGCGAGGTCAGCAGAGAAAACTGGTACACTGTACTAACAGCCAGACCCAGACACCACAGTGTTCCTGAGCTGATAAAACTGCAGATTTCTTTAGTTTCTTCTAAAGTTTAAGAAATAAAAACTATCCCAATCCAACTAACTCTAAAACAGACCAGTGGTGTTTCATTACTACCAGGAGATATAATCTTACACTTACAATGTATCTTTGAAGTATTCAACTGTAAACAGAGGAGGATAAAGACTTTAAAGAAATATAAAAAATAGGGTTTTTCAAAACGTTTTTTTCCCCCCAAAAAAAAAGCTCTACAGTCTGGTATTGAGCTCACGTGTCATTCTGTGAACAGTGTGATTAAAAATACAGTTTGTAGGAATGATTTCTTGAGTTCTGGCATTGCTGCCTGGCAGCACTGGGGCACTGGATTCAATTCCCTGGGTGCTAACTGTGTGGAGTTTGCATGTTCTCCCTGTGTTTGGTGGGATTTGTCCAGGTGCACTGGTCTCCTCCCACAGTCCGAAGACATGCTGGTAGAATCACTGCCTACTGAGGAAATTGACCCCACTGTGAGTGGGTGTGTTTTTGTCTGTCTGCCCTGCAATGGACTGGCTTCACATCCAGAGTGTATCCTGCCTTTTGCACCCTTTGTGATTAATTCAAGTAATGAAGCATCATATTGTATTCTGGATATATGTGTTACTTTTGTTTTTCTTTCTCTTCCTGTATTTATGTTTTGTATTTCAAACACAACAGGTGCAGGAAAATAAAACCCCTTGAATATCAGAGATGGCAGATATAATCAATATCTCTCTCTCCTGCCGCACAGTCAAACTGATTCAAATGAGAAAAAATTAATCACAGTTCTTTGAATACTGTAACTTTGTGAAAAGATCTCTTAGAGTACTAAAATAAACATGTAAGTGCACCTGCAGTGCTGTAGGTCTCAGCTGCAGCAGTGCAGTCACTGTACAGTGCTGCTGAGGGAGGTTTTTGTACGGCTGTGTAACACTGTGTGAACAGATATTTACTGTTGGGGTAATGTAAACTCTGACAGTAATAATCTGCTGCATCTTCAGCCTGGACTCCAGTGATGGTCAGAGTAAAGTCAGTCCCAGATCCACTGCCACTGAAACGTTCTGGGATCCCACTCTGACGGGTAGTTGCAAGATAGATCAGGAGTTTAGGAGCTTCTCCAGCTTTCTGTTGGTACCAGGCTAGGTGGTTATTACCATATACTGCAGGACTGGTTTTACAGCTCACAGTGACTGTCTGTCCAGGGAGAACAGTTTTCACTGCTGGAGTCTGAGTCACAGTAATCTGTCCACTGGATTCTGAAAACAAGATAAAACACAGGAAATGCAGGAATTCAAGAACTAGAATGCTTTAATTTATTTTAGCTATTTTTACATTTCTGTAAAACTTGAACATAATATGTTAATAGCCATATCTTCCATCACAAATAAAAATATGTTTAAGACAACAACTAACCAGGTATTAAATTATACCTTGAACAAGATGAGAAGAGTCCAGATAAAGATGGTGATGAAGGTCATTGTTGCTGTGGGTTCTGTTGCCATGAAGGGCAGCTCTCAGTCATGAAGTGTTAAACTCACAGGACTATAAACACTCCTAGAGCACTGAAGCATGTGGTGCCAATGCAAAGTGTCTCTTCTATGCAAATTGTCTTTCTGTGTCTGTAGAAAATGGAGAAGAGCAGCTGCTGTAGTTGTTAATTAAAACAGTGTGGCTGTGGTATGCAAAGCACTTTCTTCTCCTGTATATAAATCCTGTGCCAGAGCGGCCATTGTGATCTGAGCAGTGAGCAGAGGTAGGACTTGAAAATAGACGGATAGTTTTCCTCTGTTCTGCATCATTCATTAGTCACATTTTTTTTTAAATATGAGATAGAGGGGCTTTCTGTCTGATCCCTGACTGAATTTAAGAGAGACATTGAGCAACAGGAGACCCCAGTAGGTGAGGGCCAGGGAGAGATCACATCATCTCACTCTTTACAACATCTCCCTCTGCTGGGGACTGTGGGGAGAGCATTATCATTACAACCCTGCTCTCCTCACGATCTCAACCCGGGAGGATGAATTTCTCACACAGCCTGCTCTCAGCCTCCAGGGGACAGCAGCTCCCTGTAGAAGAGAGCAGGGACTTGTAGCCTTCAGTCGACAGCAAAGGGAGGCTACGCTGAGGGGGCTGTACTTTCCACTTGCTGGAGGGTAGAATTCACACTTTCACACTGAAGTGGTTTCGTTATATACAGAAAATTCAAGATGGAGGTTGGTGTTGGGTTTTGAAGAGCCTCCAGAGGAAAGTTTTGCTTTATTAAAAACTCCTTGCACTGTAATTATTCTGCAATTGCAATTTTAATGTGCCAAGGCCGCATGATCCGCATGTCACAAACCGTATTCCCGCGTGCACCTCTCCCCGTCAACACCTGCGCACTAGTTAAGCTATTATCACTTCTCACACCTTTTCCTATTTATACCCTCTCACTCCTCTCAGTCCCCGCTCACTGTTGAGCTCTACTTTTGACTTTCTCTTGTGCACATACCTTTCTGACCTGACTTCTGGATATCCGGCCCCATTCAATCTTTGGCTTCGACTTCGTCTCCGTCTAGTGTCTTTTGGATTTGGATACCTTTCTGACCTGACTTCTGGATACCCGACCCTGTTCAATTTCTGGCTTCGACTTCGTCTCTGTCTAGCGTCTTTTGGATTTGGATACTGTTTACCTGACACTCTGGAAACCCGACCCAGCCTTCCTACCCAGACCTCGTATTCTTCCTTTCGCTCCTGGGATTTGGACGCCAAACTCATTCAAACTACTCTCTCATCACTGCACAGGGTCCGAGCAGTTATTCTCACATGTCCCTATTGACAACATTGACACCGCAGGTATTTACAGTAGGTTGAAGCAGATATTTTTTTATAGCCAATTACATTATAAATCATAATTCAGCAACAATGATTTTATACAAAGTTGCAGCTTTTTTTATTATACCAGCGTTATTTAGTTAGCAGGGTATTTTTTTAATCAATGCGTTTTTCTTTGTTCCTGTCAGCTTGTAATGCTCTAATTGTCTTTATGCTTTCTCTAAGGAATGTAACTACTTAATGTTTGTACAGTATCTTGTGACAGATGGATCTTGTGGTAGTTTGGGAATAATCTCTATGAAAAAGATTACTTACAGCCTGTCTGTTGAATCTGTCTGTACCGATCACAGCAGAACAAAAGAGATGTGCTGAAGTCAGAGGAACTAATCTAGGATAATTTGTGGCAAAGAGTGAAAGATGAACACAAAGCAGAAAAATGTTCAAAATACTGTGGATACATACATTACGTGATCTTTCAGAAAGTGTTTTTATTTAATAGAATATGGAAATTATAATATCTCTGCTTTCCCAGGAAACTGAGGTATTAGTAATGTAAAATGAGGACTTAGACATCCTACCAAGTATTTTACTTGCTGTAATTACACATACAGTACAGTACTGTAGCGATAATATTTTACTGCACTCACTGGGTAGAAAAAAGCTATTATTCTTGGAAAAAAATTGGAGCACTTCAGATTGTGTATGACTCTTCCAGGCTGTATTAAGATTAATGTAGTTTTGAAGCTGAGGTAACCAACTGCAATTCTTTGTGCTGGAAGTGACTCAGCAGAGTTACCAGCAGTGGCAGGAAATGGTAGGAGAATTGAAGGAGAGTCTTCAGTCTGTTCACTTGTATTTCAGATGCAGTATATACAGTACCTTATTATACACAACTAAGACTCACATCACATACATTACAATCCACAGGGAGTTCTGGGATAAATAAACCTTTACAGTTTTGCATTTAGATAAAGAAATAAAGATTTACTTTAAAAGTAATATGTGTCATTGGATTTCTTGTTCAATTAGCAGGAAAATATTGTGATTGCACAAAGACAAAGTAAAATACAACAGAAATGCCGACAGTGGAGCACGGAAGCGTACGGAGGCTTATTATTATAAAATATCTCATTTATACAAGATAGCATTGCAGAAAAGTATCTCATATATAAGAGGCATGTATTGCGTTTACACAAGTTAATTTGTGGACAATGGTGCCTACTATATTAATACTGTAACGCTTACGGCCGACAGGTACTGTGTAAGAGCCGGCTTACCAGAGCAGGTGACCTCACCGCCCTTCCCAGTAATAGCAGGACCACAGCCCGTGGGCTGTGGAGAGATCTCTCTTTAGCTCACCGGGCTGGGTCCCTGCTGAGTGATGCGGGAGTCCCGGGTTCGAGGCCCCGACGGTGGGGGGCCGACCTAATGCGGCAAGGGCGCCCACCTGAGCCCCCGTTGCGTTACAATACTGTAAATTGCACTGTACTGCATATTGTAACGAGACGGGGTCAGCGAGGTTGGAGACAGGAACTCGGGCTCATTTAAAACCACAGCGCTTTATAGTTGGACGTGCGTCCGGCTCAGCACCAGCAACAGAGAAAGGGAATAAAGAGAGAAACAGGGTAGAACACACTGGGGTCATTTCGCGTACAGTACGTGGCATAGAGTGATAAGTGGGTACAGATATAGAAGGGGCTGGAAAACCGGGATAACTATTGACAGGGATCCCGGCAACCTATCCAGGGTGTACACCCGTTCAGAATGGTCAGCGGCACTGGCCAGTGGCTCCCCTAGTCCCCGCCCTGACCACTACCACTACCCCCGTCCTGCCCCTCGTCGCGCACCCCAGCCAGGCGAGGACGCCACACTATGAAATAATATTGTCCCCTGCAAAGTAGCATTGACTTAAACAACAGCAGAACATTTCCACTCTCCTATTTTCGGGAAAAAAATAATAATAAAGTAACACGTGTTCTGTCTTTTGTATACATGAAGTACAACGCCGTGTCAGTAAATACGGAAGCGCATTGCTGCCACCAAGGGTAAAAAAATCACCCTTTTTACGAGATAGCAATGATTACTTCAGTGTATACACAACCTGTTGTGTTGTGAACTGAACGCATGCAGAAGCTACCGTGAGCTTAGCTGGCACTTTCGGTTTAATGATCGTGTCAATGTCCGGCGCTGCAGAATTTGTACGGATTTACTTTCGACTGGGGTTTAGTCAAAATGAAGTCTTGCAATTGTGAGCAAATATGAACAGAAGCATTAGGACCAAGTGTGTGGGATTTAGAGATCAAAGCAATGATGGCTTCGTTATGAACAGTTACACGTGCAATCAGCTCCACTGCTTAAAACTGTAAGTCCGCATGGAGCGATAGAGGTATTACAGTATATGGCGATCGTGCTGTCGCATGATCATATAGAGTACGCGAGAATTACTATCTCGTACGAGAAAATTCCTTATCGAGGATTTTGTTTTCCTTAGTGGCAGCAATGCACTTCCGTAAGTAAGCATTCCCAGGCTAAACGCGTATCGTTTTCGCCGTTTCTGTGAGAAGAGACGTCACGGCTTTCCAAACTTTCAGTATGTTCTTGATGTGAAGCTGCAGAAACATGTCCTGTACATAGGTTGTACATTGCCTCCTCTTTAAACATTGAACGCAATACGTTCACTTGACTTGATAGTAAGACTTATGCCAAGTGTTATCGCTGGAAACAGTAAACGGAACGCCAACTGTGTGCAAGCTGTAATACTGTTCTGCTCCTCTTACTGTGACACTTGTCTCAGTGAGTGAGAACAGTGCTGCTCTTTCATTTCACCCTACCTGTCCAACAGATTGTTTCATCCTATCAATACAGCCTCTCCTAAGAATCCACTCTGCCTGATATTGAGATACCTCACCTGTGAACCTGTCTGAGATGCTTTGCTGCCTCACACTTCTTCTTTGTACTTCGGGATGTTCACCAGTTTCAATCTGTTTCATCAGTTTCTGTATATGATGCACTGAAAGTATTGATGTAAGACCAGCATTTGAATCTGCAGTGCAATAATTATACTTTAAAGATTACAGTTGAGAGGGTATCTCTAGTGTCAGTAATATGGTAATTACACTGAGACAAGAGTCACATCAGTAAGCAGAGCAGCAGCGTTTGCCAGCAGAGACGAGACTCTCAATTCAGTTTTCAGTGTTGCCCTCTGTTGACTAATAATACAGTAATCCCTGTGCAGCTTTTACAAAAAAAACATACAGAACAGTGTTGTGTGCAAAACTCTTAATACAATGATTCAAATGACTCAAACGAGGAGCAACAATTCTATAATTCTATAAAAACTGTAACTTTTAATGATTCAAACAAAAAAGGAAAATGGTCACTTTTAAATTGGCTCCTCAAGCAGAATAATTTGCTCTAAAGTGCAGTTTACTGTACATCAGTCACACTTTGTGCACATCTATCACAGAACCAGACAGAAATTTGAATATAGTAACACAAGTCAAGATAAACATACAAATACAATTAATCCACATCTCTCTTATTGGCCTATTTAGGCATTATGTTTGATACTGCATAATTAGGCAGTTGGTGCAGCTCTAATTTCATTTGAGACAGTGGGATATCTGTGTTGTTGACCTCAACAGTTGACCTGTCACCCCTCACGGTGGACTTTCTGGACATCTCGATCCCCGCTTGGGGCAGGGCAGTGTGCTTCCCTGTGAGGGAACCCCGCTCTCGAGTGCTTCGCTCACGTGGTTAATAAAGATCGAAGGGCGATCCGTGAAGGACTTGCCCTCGCGGATCCCATCCTTCTCCCAGAACCATTCTTTTAAGACCAGGAAGAGTTCAGTCCAGTTGTCACAGTGGACGCTCCGCAGGGCCTCTCTCTTGTGCAGGGCGAGAGGGGGGTTAAATCTGATGTTCAGAGATTCCTTGACCGTGCCAGTGGACAGGAGGGAGTCCTCGGCCATTGTTTCGACCGAGTTGTCCGTTTCGTGTCTGTTTGTAGCCTGGACGCCCCCACTGGTCTGATTTATTTCCAAAACTCATGAATCCAGAAGCACACAGCTGCTCAAAGGTCTTTACTCACAGCCTGAGGCAGCAGATCTGTGCCTCCATCTCTTTTGTAAAACCTGGGGGAAACAGATCAGAAGGACAGATAATTTTTGTTATTTTTATGTTCCTTCCCATTTCCCAGTACTGTCAATCTGAAAACATCATAAATATGAATATGGTCTCTGTATTAGAATGACTATGTGTCTCAAGACTATAAAATGTCATCTCAACACTTTTTGATCACATTTCTCTGTTTTAGGGAAGAGTCACAAGTTCTAATAGAAATTTAGAGCTGCAGAGATTCTTATTCAGACATTCTCTAGCAGGGATCATACTGCATAGTTCACAAGGAATAACAGCATCCAGGAATCAGGTGCTTTTCAGATATTTGATCATTTGATTATAACAAGTTTTGGTTTTATCTGCTTGGTTATGAGGAAGCCTATTGGTGACCAGACGAAGGGGCTCAACCTCCAAAAAGAAACAAGTGAACCCCAAAACCGCACTGCAGAAACAGACAGAAGGAACATTGAAATACAGACATAACATTAAAGGAGAAGGACCCATCAGCCTGTGTGTCACCTGAGCAACACTTGTCATCCCAGAGAGAAACTGGGCCAGTCAGTGTGTCCGGTCTAACTCTCTCTGTCAAGATACTGTTACTGACTGTGAACAACCCTGTTACAGCCCAAACTGATCTGTCTAAAATGGAATACTGTATATATCTGAGACATGTTAAAACAAAACGGGCACATTACAGGAAGTAATTGAATAATACTTGGCTTTTTATGCATTTTAGTTGAGTAAATCTTTATGTGAGTGAAAATACAGTTTGGAGGAATAATTTCTTTAGTTCTGTCAATGAGTCACAGTAATGCTGCCAATGTAAAGTGTCTCTTCTATGCTAATTGTCTTCCTGGCTTCAGCAGCACTTGTAGCCAGTCAGTTCTGGAAACACAGGCTTGGTGCTGTGTACTGTGACAGAACAAGATGAGCAGTTTATCATGAAGCAGCACTATATAAAGAGCAGCTTTAATAAGAAGCAGAGGATGAGACACAACCAGCTGAGCCCTTATTCCACTCAACACAGCTGGAATGGAGTGAAGTGTTGAGAGTCTGGTTAAAGCAGCACGTGGCTCTGTGTTCAGACACAGCAGGACTGATTGTCTAGATTGTCTTTTCACCTGAAAATGGAACCAGAAAATGATTCCTATACATTGTGTTTCAACATGGAGCTCATGCTTGTCTTGTCTGCTTAGACAAAATGCTAAAAGAAGGTACAAACTGCTCAGAGATACAATGATGCAAGAAACAAGGAGGCTAGTGGGCCAATCTTGCTCTCTCATTTTCAGTTAGCTAATTGGAAGGCTGTGGGTTGAAATTTCTGTTGTTGTGTCCCTTTAGAACACACTTCACCCAGATTGCTGAAGTAAAATGCTTGGATGGATCAATGGCAGTCTTAAAAAAGACAGCCAAACTAATTGGTGATTTTTGATGATTAGTGGTGTTCTTCCAGCCCAGCCTCTTCTTGAATAGAATCACCTTCAACACCGCAGCTATTACAGCTTGTGCCACACACCTACACTTCAGTGTGTAAAGAAGTACTTCCTGTTTTCATTTCTATAAAATCTCTTTCCCCTCCTATTACTTTCCCGGGATCCAGACAAGATCCGGGTGTTGATCTTGACATAGGATATTTGCTAACCTTAGACCCTTTCAGGATTTTGAATTTTCAATCCTGATTCCTCTCCTGTGCTCTCTGTTTTCACTGTGAATAATGTCTGCGGTGCATTTGGTTTCATTCAACATGTTTTGGCCACAATATTTCACCAGAAGCATGTCTCCATTAAAAGTTATTTTTAAATTATTATTAAGTCTTTTTAAAATATTTTCTGTGGTCCTAAGCTAATGAGAAGGAACAGAAGGAGATGGTGGTCATGGAAGCGACAAAGATAGAAGAGGAGAGATGGAGGGTGTCACATGGACAACAGGGGAGCAGGACTAAGTGGGAGACTGTGGTGAACTGGAAAATCAGCTGGAGGGACATGTGGAAAGTCCCACAAGCATGCTTCAGCTTCCTGATCTGGGCAGCCAATGAAATTTGGCCTTGCACCAAGAACCTCCATTGATGGTACGGGATAGAGGAGGCCTGCCATCTTTGCAGTACCCTTCAATACTGTAACAAGCGGTGTGAAGAACCTTATGCAGGTCTGGTAGCGAACAAGTCCAGTAGGGCAAGGCGAAGTCGGAGTCGGATAGCCAGGCAGTGTCATTATCCAGGGAGGCATTGAGAGGTTGCAAACAAATCTGTAGGGCAGGACGAAGATGGAGTCGGGTTGGCAATCAGTGTTGTATCCAGGAGGCTTGAAGAAAGGGATCGCAAAGGTTTCGAAAGGGAAGAGCTCAGGAAAACAGTAAACTGTTTAATACCAAGCGCTGAAGTGAAGGTTGAGGAGGTTTAAATAGCAGGTGTGGTGAGAAGCGAAAGACGTGATAGGATGACTAGATTGTGCATTGTTGTATTTTGGGAATTGGATCGGGCTGGAGTCTGTTTGACAGGGTTCGTGGGAATGTGCCGGCATTTATTCGCATTATGTGACAAATACAAGCCTCCAGCATATTCTGACGGGCTACAAGATGGCTTTCTCGCTGGGGCGATACAGGTGGCGATATGCCCAGGTTCTCGGGAATCTGGCAGAGGTGCTGGAGACCAAGCAGCAGGAGGCAAAGAGAAATAGTCCTCCAGCAGCAGCACAGCAGGTTGAGCTCGTCAGGCGAGGTCAGGAAGTGGGACAGTGCAGGAGGAGGGTGACATCAAAGATCCTCACACCAGGAGTGGAGTGGAAGAAGGAGGTGGATCTCTGCAGGCAGCTCCAGTTCCCTAGGGGAATCTGCAGCACAGCGTTGATATAATGGTGTGGGCAGAAGAGACCAAGACTTATGATTTTTCTTTCTCTTATTGTATCTATCTTTTTGTATCTCTGTTATTTCAAGCGCACCACCAAAAATTCATATCAACCCAAAGGGACGGTTTGGCATTAAAGTTTACTTGGGCTTTGCGGACCTGTACTGGGTAAAGTGGTTAGAAAATGAATAGATGGATCTTTTGGTGCCACTAGAAAATGCACTTTTCACGAGCAGGAAATTAAAACCCCTTGAATATGAGAGATGTCAGATATGATCAGTATCTCTCTCTACAGCCTCACACTCAAAATGGTTGAAATGAGAAATAATATAATCACATTTCTTTGAATATTGTGACTGTGTTAAATGATCTCTTATGGTAGTAAAATAAACCTGTAAGTGCACCTGCAGGAGGGCCCAGCTGCAGCACTACAGTCAGTGAGCAGTCGCTGCTGAGGGAGGTTTTTGTACGGCGGTGTAACACTGTGTGAACAGATATTTACTGTTGAGGTAGTGTTCACTCTGACAGTAATAATCTGCTGCATCTTCAGCCTGGACTCCTGTGATGGTCAGAGTGAAGTCAGTCCCAGATCCACTGCCACTGAAACGCTCTGGGATCCCAGTATAACGGGAAGATGCATCATAGATCAGGAGTTTAGGAGCTTCTCCAGCTTTCTGTTGGTACCAGGCTAGGCGGATATTACCATACACTGCAGGACTGGTCTTACAGCTCACAGTGACTGTCTGTTCAGAGAGAACAGATTTCACTGCTGGAGTCTGAGTCACAGTAACCTGTCCACTTGACTCTGAAAACAAGACAAAACACAGAAAATGCAGCAGTTTAAAAACTATGGTGCATTTTAGGTATTACACACTATTTCTGTAAAGCTTAGCTCACATAATATGCTAAAAGCTACTGTATATGTTCTATCACAAATTCAAAAAACTATGTTTGAATCAACACCCAACCATGTACTAAATCATACCCTGAGTACAGATGAGGAGTGTCCAGATGAAGATGGTGATGAAGGTCATTGTTGCTGGGGGTTCTGTTGCCATGAAGGGCGGCTCTCAGTCATGAAGTGTTCAACTCACAGGGCTATAAACACTCCCAGAGCACTGAAGCATGGGCTGCCAATGCAAAGTGTCTCTTCTATGCAAATTGTCTTCCTTGGTTCAGAAGCACTTGTAGCCAGTCAGTGCTGGAATTACAGGCTTGGTGCTGTGCGTTGTGACAGAGCAAGATGAGCTGTTTAGTATGAACACTCCCAGGACAGCAGGACTAGGCAGAGAGCAGCTTTATAAGGAGCAGATGATGAGACACAATCAGCTGAGCCCTTATTCCACTCAACACAGCTGGAATGGAGTGGAGTGTGGAGTGTGGAGTGTCTGGTTAAAGTAGCATATGGCTATGTGTTTGGGGCTGTGGGCCTGGAGAGAGACATTGAACAGGACATCTGTGACTTCAGGGAGAGACTCTGGGAGAGTGTGCCCTCTGGTGGCAAGATTCACCCACCTACACTTCTGTCTGTAAAGAGATACCTCCTGCTCTTGATGCAACAGTATAAACACTCTTTCCACTCTGTGGTGCTCAAACCAAGGCTTTGTCCAGGGCCTCTCCTGGGAGTCTGAACTGGACACACCTGGCTTGACTGCCTGGTCAGTGTCCTGTGTGACTGGAATGCCACTGGAGCTCATGTGATTGGTCCAGTGAGCAGGGACGGCCCTGGGCACAGCAGAACTAGGACACTGCACAGGGCCCTGAGGCCACCAGGGGGCCCCCTCGATGTGCAACACAACATCTTTTTAATCGGCAAGTTCTAATGTGAGCAAAATATTCCCTATAGTGCCTTGCGAAAGTATTCGGCCCCCTTGAACTTTTCAACCTTTTGCCACATTTCAGGCTTCAAACATAAAGATATAAATTTTTTATTTTATGTGAAGAATCACCAACAGGTGGGACACAATTGTGAAGTGGAACGAAATCTATTGGATTTTTGAAACTTTTTTAACTAATAAAAAAATGAAAAGTGGGGCGTGCAAAATTATTCGGCCCCTTTACTTTCAGTGCAGCAAACTCACTCCAGAAGTTCAGCGAAGATCTCTGAATGATCCAATGTTGTCCTAAATGACTGATGGTGATAAATAGAATCCACCTGTGTGTAATCAAGTCTCTGTATAAATGCACCTGCTCTGTGATAGTCTCAAGGTTCTGTTGAAAGCGCAGAGAGAATCATGAAGACCAAGGAACACACCAGGCAGGTCCGTAATACTGTTGTGGAGAAGTTTAAAGCCGGATTTGGATACAAAAAGATTTCCCAAGCTTCAAACATCCCAAGGAGCACTGTGCAAACGATCATCTTAAAATGGAAGGAGTATCAGACCACTGCAAATCTACCAAGACCTGGCCGTCCCTCTAAACTTTCAGCTCAGACAAGGAGAAGACTGATCAGAGATGCAGCCAAGAGGCCCATGATCACTGTGGATGAACTGCAGAGAACTACAGCTGAGGTGGGAGAGTCTGTCCATAGGACAACAATCAGTCTTACACTGCACAAATCTGGCCTTTATGGAAGAGTGGCAAGAAGAAAGCCATTTCTCAAAGATATCCATAAAAAATCTCGTCTAAAGTTTGCCACAAGCCACCTGGGAGACACCCCAAACATGTGGAAGAAGGTGCTCTGGTCAGATGAAACCAAAATCGAACTTTTTGGCCACAATGCAAAACGATATGTTTGGCGTAAAAGCAACACAGCTCATCACCCTCAACACACCATCCCCACTGTCAAACATGGTGGTGGCAGCATCATGGTTTGGGCCTGCTTTTCTTCAGCAGGGACAGGGAAGATGGTTAAAATTGAGGGGAAGATGGATGCAGCCAAATACAGGACCATTCTGGATGAAAACCTGTTGGAGTCTGCAAAAGACCTGAAACTGGGACGGAGATTTATCTTCCAACAAGACAATGATCCCAAACATACAGCAAAATCTACAAAGGAATGGTTCACAAATAAACGTATCCAGGTGTTTGAATGGCCAAGTCAAAGTCCAGACCTGAATCCAATCGAGAATCTGTGGAAAGAGCTGAAAACTGCTGTTCACAAACGCTCTCCATCCAACCTCACTGAGCTCGAGCTGTTTTGCAAGGAAGAATGGGCAAGAATTTCAGTCTCTCGATGTGCAAAACTGATAGAGACATACCCCAAGCGACTTGCAGCTGTAATCGCAGCAAAAGGTGGCTCTACAAAGTATTAACGCAAGGGGGCCGAATAATTTTGCACGCCCCACTTTTCATTTTTTTATTAGTTAAAAAAGTTTCAAAAATCCAATAGATTTCGTTCCACTTCACAATTGTGTCCCACTTGTTGGTGATTCTTCACATAAAATAAAAAAATTATATCTTTATGTTTGAAGCCTGAAATGTGGCAAAAGGTTGAAAAGTTCAAGGGGGCCGAATACTTTCGCAAGGCACTGTACATGACAGTGAATGTACAGTACAAAAGACTTCCACAATTATACATAATCTGTTATGCTGGGCCCGTGGATGGAGAAAGGGGCATGGCGAATTAATCATTGCCAGAGTCTGTTCAGCGGTGAAGGTTTGTAGATTTTATTGGAGGATAATGATGGAGACAAAAAGGCGGTGGTCAGCCGAGCTGCGTGGGTGAAGTATGTAGGAGAACAACAGCAGGAGATATGCACAGTGAAGCAGGCAGGAAGTCCTGGAGAGTGTGGAGCAGGAGCCAACACACACTCTGGGGTAGAGGACTCAATGTCAGAGCTTAAATAGTGTGAGCTTCCCTTAACAAGGTGATAAACCCGGCCTGGGCTCATTTGGGATGGCCCTGATGAGCTCCTTCCATGTGTAAGGGATGATGTTAATGGAAGAGGACTGGAGCTCGCCAGGGCCTCACATAATCAACATGAAAACATTCTGTTTTCCTTACAGTATCTCCTGTATTTCATTAAATGGGGGGTTGTAAACCCAAACTCCTGTAGTCTTCAGATTGCAGTAGCTCTCCCAGTGACAGAGGCAGGAGCATAGAGGAGCTGTTCAAAGCTCATGATTAAAACATACCTGAAGTCAGCCATGACACAAGGCTGTCTCACTGGACTGGCCATCATCAGTCATGCAGTGGGTCAACTATGATGTATTAATTTAATAGAATGTTTCGTTTATAAACCTTTCCTGTCTGATCAGACCTACTGATCTTACAGAGTGCACTTACTGTATTTCTTATTTAATTGTATTATTATTCATACAATTCCTTTCTACAAAGGTTTAAATGCAGTGATTTGTAAATTATGCCTTGCTACCATTTTGAAGTAGAAGGGATCCTTTTAAAATCTGGGCTTTTTGTTCTTGTTTGTAACTTGTTTATTAAGTGTTCCTCAAAGCTGGTTAATATGCTTTCTAGTTATGTCATTCATGTATTTAATTGTTCTATAAAATAAGCTTGTGTTGGGAGCTGATATGAGCAGTGTCTGTGCAAATAATGATCTAGAGGGGCCCTTTTCCAAGAACTTGCCCAAAAACTGGTTTTAGGAAACTGACTAGTTTGTATCTGGTATTTAAATATGATGTAAAACTGAGTGTAAATCCTTGCATTTTTCCATTCAGTTTGGTTCATTGTATTAAGAGATTGTTAATTAGACTGTTATGTATAATTAATCAAATCATTTATAAACACTGAAAGAAAGCCATCTGGCCTTTTGTTTTGGCTTCAGTGATAGAGTGATAGATGTTGTTTCCTATTTAATAATTGTAACCTGAATTTAGTCTGTAACAGTATGCCTTTCTACACCTGGTTATACCTATCGAATGAGGAGTAGTGGAAAGAGACCTCCTTCTGGTCAATCTTGTTTCTTTTGTACTGCTGACTGGCATCACAAAGACCAAAGCTGTTCCTCTGTCAGAGTCTCTCCAGCTCTCATTGACCGTATCCGTCTGTGAGCTCCTGTACTCCTAGACTCCTCAATCCGCAAACCTGGAACCTTCAGCTTTCACTACCTCCTCAGTCCCCATCCGGGGCTGCTGCTAGAACTGGCCCCCTTCTGGGGTTATCTGTCACAGACTCTGGAGTCTCCCCATGAGACAGGATGTTTGAGAATATTTTGTAAACCAAATTTTTACAACAAGAGATGATACTGTGCAAATAATAGGCTGAGAGTATTTAAACTACTTAAGAGATTAGTAAGGAAGATCAGCAACAGAAACTGCAGTCTTATACATAATGAATGTGTGTTAAAGCTTTTATGGGTCTTGTCTTTTCAAACAAGACAGGGGCAAGCAGAGATGACAGAACCTTTAGCGAACAAAAACAGACTGTGAAGGAATGGGACACAGTTTAAAATAATAATAATTTATTTTTAAAATAATTAAGCAATAATAGTTAAATAAATGGAGTACAGAGAACTGCAAACGCAGATCTAAAAGGATATTAGAAAGGCCACAAGGGAGATAGGAAGGAAAATTGAAATGGAGGCTCAAACCAAAAACAAAAGTTCTTTCAATCAGTTCTTTCAAGGAAACTGTATCCAGAGAAATGAGAGCTGCTCTTCAGGTACTGGAGAGACTCAAACATGAATAAACTTCCAGGGCCTGATGGCATCTTACCAATAGTACCCAGAAAAGGAGAGCTGTTCTTCAGAAGACACTGACAGAGCCCTTCCAGCAGCAGCTCAACACTGTTGCTGTACACAGGAGCTGGAGGATTGCTAATGCAGCGCCCATCCACAAGAGTGACAATACGGACCCAATTAGAGACCAGATCACGTAACTTCAATATCATGTGAACCTATAGAAACAATTATCAGAACTAATCACTTACTGTATATGGAAATAACATTCTAGTCAAAATGGATATAGAAAAAGTTGGTTTTGCTTAACTACCTTATTAGATCAAGCAAGAGCAGTAATGAGCATGCACTGAGCATATGATATTGTTATCATTTAGATTTTCCAAAGTTCCTCATGAAAGATTCATTTTCAGTTTACAGGCAGAAAACACTCAGTGAAATGTGTGGGAATGAACTGAGATCTGGTGAAAAAACAGGAATGACATGAAGATAAAGAGGAAATATCCAGATTGGGGTGATATACTGTAATTAATGGAGTCCCAAGGGGAACTACTGTATATTTGGACCTGCCGCCGAATTTATATAAAGGATTTAGATTCTGGTTAAATTAGTCAATTTAACAATTTACATGAAATTAGAAGGGTTTGCTAATAATTCAGAAGCAGTTAATTTCATTTAAAAAGATTTGGATAAAACTCAAGAGTAGGTGTTTGCATGCAGGTATGGAAGTAAAAAAAATAAACTACTGCATAAACATAAAATTGGAAACACTGAGCTGGAAGAGTCTGTTTACTGTATGAAAAAGACCTGGATGTTGTGAGGAAGCAATAAAAAAGGTAAACACAACTTTAGGCTATACAGTATTCTCACAATGTAGCATTATAATGTTCTGTTAAAATTGTACAACACACTAATTAGGCCTCATTTACAATACTGAACACAATTCAGGTCATCCTGTACCAGTAAATATATTGCTGCTCTGGAATCAATGCAGAGAATAGCAGCCAGATGCAGGACTATGAGGGAATGTTATAAAAGTTCTCAAAACCTTGAAACACATTGAGAAGATCAACAGAGAAGCCACCTTTAAAGGCGCTATATAAAATAAAGTTTATTATTATTAACACAGCAGACAAACCAGAGGACACAAGAGGAATATGTAGAAGTGCATTTCAATCAAGGAATAGAAGGCATTTCTTTGTTCAAAGGATTGTGGGAAAATGGAACAAGCTTTCTGGTCACCACCAGTGTGTAGCCCCTACCTAGCCAGAGTGCACCAGTACGCTCTCCACAGATCAGCTATTAGTGGGGAGGAGAGCAGAGTGATGAAGCCAGTTCAGAGATGGGAGTTATTAAGAAGCCATGATAAGTAAATTTGTCCAGGACAGTGGGTAACACCCCTACACCTTTTGAGAAACACCCTGGGTTTTGTAATGAGGGCCTTGGTTTTACTCTATGTCTCATCTGAAGTACAGCACCTTTTTACAGTATAGTGTCCCCATCACTATGCTGGAACATGAGGACCCCCACGAGTAGTATAAAGCGACACCTTTCGTCAAACTTTTGACAGGTACCACGCCCCCTTTTTCCAGCCAATGGGAGTCAGCGGTGGGTGGATGTCCCGCCCCCTTGCCAGCCAATGGCGTGTTGTTATGTGTGCATGTCCCGCCTCCTCAGGAGCCAATGGTGTGTCGTTAAAGGTCGGAACTCCCGCCTTCCCCCCGGCCAGTCGGTCCGGAGCCTCAGGGTCCCAAAGCCCCAAGGCGGCTCATCCCTCGCTTTAGGTGTGTGAAAGTGTGTATTGGTTTGGAAGGGGACCATGTCTGCAGCGGTTGAGTGCGCTCTATTATAAACCTAGGGAATCGGGTAGTTACGGCAGCGCGGGGAGTCTGGTGAGGGCCGCAAGATCCCGGGGTGTGAGCGGCCCAGCCACGGCCGGGTGGTTGAGTGGTTGTCCGGCCAGGCTGCTTATACGCTGCACAAGCCGTGTCTCAAAAGCAGCAGGGGTGTAAGCATACACACACACACTGACTGCGTAAAGTCTCGCGGAAAGAATTCGCAGGACAAACACCATGTGAAATGTGAACCGCTTTATTTCAACAGTGGGGTTTTCAAACACAGAAACAGCGCAGCACACTTTTTACACAAGTTACAGACTCCAGTTTGCAAGTATGTGAAATGTGAACCGCTTTATTTCAACAGCGAGGGTTTCAAACACAGAAACATCGCAGTACACACGCGTTACCGGCTCCTGTTTGCATTCAACAATTAAATGTTGGTGCGGAAAATTAGTTCGGTACGCGTAACCACCACCCCAACATTGCTGAGAAACTCTGAGGCATCTGAAAAAGCATTCATAACCCCCTTCCGCTCCCCATGTCTAAAGCCATGCGAACTACACTAGGCGATCCGATCTAGCAGGGCAAAAAAATTTGCCTGCGTAATCAGCGGGATGGTGTTACCACAGGTTCTGTGCAAAACACGCTGTATTTTGGAATACACACTGTAGAACCCCCCAGGCTTCCGTTTCTGATCTGAAAACATCAGATCTCCAATAATTTCACTCAAGTTCTTGACATACACATCTATCTCTTTAACAAATTTAAGGACATTACCATTCGACTCTTTGTTTTGCATATCAAGCTTTGTAGAGAGAAGTGTGTAAAGCACTCTTAGTAAGAATTCAGACGTATACATTCGAAATTCTTCATTTTTCGGACAATGGCACACCCGGGTCTGTAAAACAGAGTGAAATCTGTATTCACATTTTACATAGATCTTTTTTTTGTCTGTAAAAAAAGAATAGTGTTTCTTTTGCAACGCATCAAAAGTCACGTCTACTAATTTTTCATCCAGCTGTTCAAGTATGGTGTGTACATGCTCGTATGGGGAGCGGTCCTCAATTATGTTTTTCAGAAACTGTTTTATGCCCCGCTCAGTGTCATTTGTAATGGTGTACGAATCCAGACACCTGGTGGCGTACAGAACAGCTGATAAAATTCGGGCTAAACTGAGAGACTTATAAATTTCTAAAGCGGCAAACGTCACGTCTTCAAACCCATCTGTGTAGCCGACAGACAGGCATGTGTGACCCCGCTGCCTGGGATGGTCAATCAAACAGGCCGGGCAGTCATCAACCAGGACCCCCTTTAAACAGTGTTTGAAGATGCAATAAACTACTGCTTTCACAATCTGGGCCATAACATCGGGCTCATTAGGGACATTGTTAGCTAAACCTGGTTGGGCATCAGCTTTATTAACATTTGGCCGAACACACAAACATAGACATTCAAACAAGAAACATTCAGTTGTGCCGGTAGGCTGAAGATTGACCCGTCCACATCCTCTTTATTCTATTAAAGGAAAAAGAAAAGGAAGGCTTAACAAAATAGACATGCTTTGTACCTAAAATATCGAGCATTTAACGCATTTTTTAGCTAAGGTTTTTCGTTAATATTTACCATTTGTAGCGTGGTATCATCGCTAGCACCCGGCAGTTTTTCAACATCTGGTACCCCAGCTGAACTCACACACTCACAGGGTGCAGAGGGCGGGGTCGGGTTTTGCTAAAGAAGAAGTATTAAAATGACATACGCTAAGCGCCGATACAACAATTCCACGATCAGAAAAAATATTTTAGCCGCCTACCTCTTCACTTTGTAGAGTAGCGGACCCCGATGTTTCTCCACACAAAGAAGCCATCTTCGCAGCTCCCAACAAGGGGCGGTGTCTGACAGCTCCAAGGACGCGCTGCGACCCTGTCAGGCCGGAGCGTTTAAGAATATGCGCCAATGGTGTAACCACGCCTACATAACACAAGACATTTTTCAATTGGTTGTGATGCTTTAAAACGACCCCCCCCCCCCCATTGTTTTATCGAGAGCGAAAAGTATTCTCATATCAGTTTATAAGTTTTAAACTTTAAAAGTATTAACACACAACGCAAACACAAATGATGTGTTTGCCCAGAAAATAAATTTTAAACTTAAATTTTGGTCTTAAAGTTTTTAAAATAATGTAATAAGACACAGTTTATTTTTAATAACACATTCGTGACAGCTTTTTAGAAAGTTTGAGATAAATTTCCATACATCGTAAGCGTAAAAGTCTTTAAGGTATTAAGGCAACAAATGATGGGGTGTTGTTCTTTATACTTTAACGGATTGGTCTTAAAGTTTTAAAATCACGTATTAGAGATAATTTGAAATGTTTTGGAGACGTGCGGTGTGTGGGGGTTAGTTAAAGGCTCTGGAATGCAGAGTGGGGGGGGGGGGGGGGGCTAAAATTGAGTACAGGGAAAGTTTATAAACATTTTATATTCATGTAAAGTTTTCTAATTTATAAGCACCACATGTATTTCGGGCAAAAATGTTCTTAACATCACATCGCGAAAAAATAAAACCTCAAAACGTCAAGCTTGGTTTGTGAACACGTCGCTATAAAGAATAGATACATTTTCTTATACCGTTAATAAAAAAACATTTTGCTTGATAATATTCTTAGAGGTCTGTTGGTGAATCAAACACAGACACCGAGGCACATTTTCACCACGTTTTAACCGCTATGAAATTTAGACACCGTTGTATGTCTTAAAATAATATAGATTTTAACATTATAACGGTCTAAAACGTTTTCTAAAATGTTTCTTAAAATAATTTCTACAGATCAGTACGTGCACACCCAATGATACCTAAGATTAATGGTTTTATGGGGGGCCAAGTGTGTTTCTTAGAAGAGAATGTTTATCGGTTAGGGTATAAGTACCAGCGGTGTAACAGGCGAAGTTTTGGCTGGATTCCAATTCTTACAGTCTCACGTTATCGCCTAACTTGTCAGAATGGATCACACTGATCAATTACAGTCTGAAGATAGTCTTTTTACAGACTTAACACTGTTCGACTTGATAGACGAAGACGAGGACTCCACGCATTTCAGCGGTATGTATATCTGGCTTATTGTTAGAAAATTACAACGTCATGGTGCATGTCTCATGTTAGCTATAGTTGCAAAATGTTGTATAATATTTGTATACTAGGCAATATTGAATTATTATAATGGAATTACCAGGGAGTTGTTCCGTGATGTGGTTGTGACTGTGTGTATCCATTCATTTCCATTAGCCCCGAAAACCACAGCTGTAAAAAGACCAGTTACCGCGCAACCCAACCCTGTTGAGTAATTACGACAATGTTTTGAATAACGCTTTATGACCATGTGAGTCTTAAAGACACAGGGGTACTTTCTCCAAACCAATACACGCATGTGTCTATTCCGCAGACACGGGTGAAGGGACATGTCGCTACACGTTTAAAAAACATCGTTTGGGGTTTACAATACCACCGCAAAACCTTGTGGAGACACAGGCAGATGTTCACATCATACCAGGGGGTGCAGAGCATATTATCAAATCGCCTGAGAGAAGAGGTCGGTATTATATAAAACATTCTTTTAGCATGTCCATTTAAACGTGTCTATAATACAAATCCCCACAGTTTTTCTATTTTTTGGTAATTTGCGGTGTTGAATTCTTTCACCAATGGTATTTTCCCTCTCCGTGCAGACCCCAAACCTTCAAAAAGTAAACTGCAATGCCGAGCCAACATGTTAAAGGGGTCAATGAGCTCAAAACATCTGAAATCAACAATCAAAGGTTAATATAATTTAAGCGTGGTCAAGATGTGTTATGATCCACTTACGGCAAACGTTACTTCTTTTGTTAGGATGTTAATTCGCTGAAAGATCCTAGTTCGCGTAGTTTTCTGTTCGGGAGTGTTAAAAAAACTTATTTTAAAACTGCTTAGTTTTTAAAGTTAAAAGCGACTGGTCTGTGCCAGGGGTCTATATGCCGTTAACCATGCCACTTGACCCAGTAGCGCCACCACAGTCTTAAAGGAAACCGGTGTAACAACATGTCCGGGTAACTTGTTCTATTCACCCGCAGCCCTTTGTGTAAGGATGCGCCACATGTGTGGCGTTTTTATCCTAGTTATCATAGTTTTCTGATTTTGACCGTTTAGATTTCATTGATTGTTGTGTTGAAAAGTCTTTTATTTTTATCACAGTGTAGTTTTCTGATTTTGAGATATGGAGCATTGGTGTGGTATTAAAAAGTCTTTTATTTTTTCACACAGCAGCTGTATAGACGAGCGGCGAAACAAATGTGGCGGAAATGTCGGACCCTAAGGTGGTGACTGCATCGGAGATGGCTGTTAAGACGCTGACCAAAACCAAACGTGTCAAGCCTGCGGAGCGAAATAATAACGCGCCTAAAGACTTGGTGCTTGGTGATGTGGGAGACTCAGTGCGGTATATTGCACAGTTAGTATCAAAGGTGGGCACTAATGAGGTGGATAAAAAGAGGGATTTAGAGAATCTAAGAGCCGCTTTAGCAAGTGTACATTCAGTGTTTCCAAAAACGATCCAGGTTTACGCCGCTAGCCTCTTAGACATTTTTTCTAAAGAGGATGTCGATCTAACCTCTGGATTTCGTTACCTCATAATGCTATTTCATGGAGCATTGGTGAAGACCCACCGGGATAAATGACTAAACATGCGGTCTAAAAAGACCAACCGCTTGCCAACATCAAGCGTTTGTAAATAAATAAAGGAATTAAACTGGCAAAAGCATGTTTGTTGCGTCGTAAAAGATTCAGAGAGCGGCATCAGATTTCCCAAGGGCCGCCCGAACCACGTAATGAAAATGCAGTGGTAGAAAATAACTTAATGCCCGAGGGTGCTGTAACAGAACAGGATGGCGGTAACTGAGAACCGGTTGTACTGAACGATCTGAATCAGGTTGGTGGCGGTGCAGGGGCGAATAGAGACCCCTTAGTTTTCCTGGAGCGTATACGTAGTTATAACAGGTCTTTTGTTTTGTTAATCTCGACAGAATAGCCTCGTATGTACAGGCTATAGATGCTGTGCATGGTGCAGTCCAGAGAATATTGGATGAACTTTCTCCAAACATCAGGGCGAATGATTCTGTACAGCTGTGTTTGACTGCGGGTGGTTTTAACAAACCCTTGTTCTCACGCAGGAGACACCCCGGAGAATTAAATGCTGCCGATTTTTTAAGCCACATCTCAGACCTCTTACAGAGCCACACAGAGGTTCTCACCGATGACAGCCTCCGATTAGTGGTGACGATAGTTAGGAATATGCAGGGGGGTGCCCGCCGAAGATTTAAATCCATTCTGTATAGCTGGGTAATTGCTCAGAAAAAAGCGCACCTTATCGACTTACATTACACGGGCGGTAATCTGTGTTTTGCCGGGAGTGTGTACGGTTTGTTGAATGAAGGTTGTACCGATGGGGAAATGTTACAGGGCGCTAAACGAATGCACAAAGAGTTGGGTTTTCGAGAGAATCGGAAAATTAGTTTGTCAGACATTACCGCTTTTGAAAAACATTTAAAGGTGGTCATTAAAATTTTGTACCACAACCAGGGTGATTGGAAATATTTTACAACGGGGCCCACACCACCAAATTCTAAAATACTTTTTGTTCTACTGCATGAAGAGCATTTTTATGGGGTTTTAAATATTAATGCTTTTGCGGGACGGCTTATTTTTGCACTAACTGCCATGCGGCGTATAGCCACAAGAACGCACACGCCTGTGTTAAAGCTTGTAAAACCTGTTTAGATCCCCAGTGTTGCGAAATTGATGCAGAAATTCAGAATTGCCCGGCCTGTAAGGTCTTTTGTCGTAGCTCTCAGTGTTTGGCGAGACACTTTCGGAATGCGGCGACGGGTGTTAGTAAGTGTGAGTGCAGGGTCTTTTGTGAGAAATGTGGGGTTTATAACCTCGCAAGTCACAAATGTAAAGAGAAACTGTGCTCGCGTTGTAACAACGTGATCGACACCCGACACACATTTGTGCTACATACCGCCTTTGGACAACCCCAAAATTTCAAACAAGTTCATTTTTTTCGACTTTGAATGCATGCAAGAAACGGGGACACACATACCAAATTACGTCCACGCCCTTCATATTGACAATAAACGAAGCTGGGAATTTTATGGTGAAACTTGTCTAAAAGATTCTGTGTGTAAATTTATCGATAGACGTTTCAAAAACCATTCGTTCATATCGCACAATGGCAAGGGATATGACAATTACCTAGTGATCAGACAGTTGTTAGCTGAAAAGATGGACGTTGAACTAATTAATCAGGGTGGCAAGATAATGTGTATGACCGTAAAAGCTCTGAACATCAGATTTATCGATTCTTTAAACTTTCTGCCTATGAAATTAAGCAAACTACCAGCCGCCATGGGGTTCCCCGGGTGTAAGGGTCATTTTCCACACTTGATGAACACTTCAGAAAACCAAAATTATGTCGGACCGATGCCGCCGCCAGAACTTAACGGCATTAACTACATGCTGCCGAGCGAGAAAGCCGAGTTTTTGGTTTGGTATGAAGAATGCAGGGGAAGTGTGTTTAACTTACAGAGAGAGTTGAAACGTTACTGCCAGTTGGATGCAGCAATTCTAAGAGAAGGCTGTATCAGGTTTCGGGACGAGATCATGAATATGACCAGACAGACACGCGTGACTGAGTCAGGGGCCGCCTGCGTTGTCTGCATCGACCCCTTTCAGTTTGTGACCATCGCTAGTGTCTGCATGGCCATGTTCAGACTTATGTTTTTACAGGAAGAGACGATTGCGTTGCTACCCCATGACAATTACCACCGCCAGCAAAAACGATTTTCTACACCCAGCATTCAATGGCTTATGTACATCGAACACACAGAGCCCGTTAAAATCCAACACGCGTTAACCACGGCCGGTGAGTTCAAGGTTGGCCCATATTTTCTGGATGGTTATGCTGTAATTGACAGAGTGCCGACAGCCTTTGAGTTCAACGGTTGCTTTTTTCACGGTTGTAGCATTTGTTATTGTGAAAACGATTTTAATCCGCTGACAAACACTACTTTTGGCTGGTTGTACAGAAGGACGATGGTTAAAATTAATTTTCTCAAAATGAGAGGTTTTAACGTGCGTGTTTTGTGGGAGCATGAGTTCAGAGACACGCTTGTTAAAAATGGGGGTTTGGGTAAATTTCTAACAGCTGCGCAGTTACCAGAGCCTCTGCAACCGCGCGAGTCGCTTTTTGGGGGGAGAACAAATGTGATTTGTTTGCATTACACAGCACAGCCTGGTGAAAAAAATCATTACTATGATTTCACCAGTCTGTATCCGTTTGTGAACAAAACTAAAAAATACCCACTGGGGCACCCCTGAATAATATATAACAACTTTGGAGATTTAAAACGGTATTTCGGTTTAGCGAAGGTGAAAGTTTACCCACCCAGACGTTTGTACTTTCCAGTTCTTCCAGCCAAAATTGACAAAAAACTGTTTTTCACACTGTGTTGTACGTGTGCTGAAACAAAACAGACCACCCCCTGTGAGCACAGTGATGAAGATCACGCCTTGACTGGTGTCTGGTGCACCCCTGAATTACAGATGGCCTTAGATCTGGGGTATAGAGTGTGTAAAAGTTACGAAATTTGACATTTTGAAAAGGCCTCACACAATCTTTTTACCAACTACATCAAACTGCATCTGAAAGGGAAACAGGAAGCTTCGGGGTTTCCAGAGTGATGTACAGATGTTGCGAAACAACAAAGATATATCAGCGAATATTATGAAAAAGAGGGTGTCCGGCTGGATCCCGGCAACATTAAAAACAATCCGGCCAAAAGACAGCTTTCAAAAATTGCCTTGAACAGTTTGTGGGGGAAGTATGGACAAAGAGGCAATTTACCACAGACCACCATTGTGAGAAACCCCGATGAATTGTTCAGGTACTTATTTACACCATATCATGAGGTGTCAGCCTGCGAGTTTATCGATGAAAACACAGCCTGTGTTACGTGGAAACACACTAAACACCACTATACAGGCCATTCAAACACTAACATTTTCATCACTAGCTTTACAACCGCCTATGCCCGCTTGGAGTTATACAATCTGCTAAATGCTTTGCAAGGCCGCTGTCTGTACCACGACACAGATTCCGTTATCTTTGTGAGCCGGGAGGGTGAGTGGAATCCGGAACTGGGTGACTACTTGGGTGAGCTGACCAGCGAAATCGCTGCTGGACACATCACCAAGTTTGTATCAACAGGACCCAAGTCGTATGGGTACAGTCTGGAGGGAAAGCCTGTTTAAAGGTAAAAGGCATTACGCTCAATGTGAACAATTGTGAAAAAGTTAACTTTGAGAGTCTGCTGGACTTGGTTTTTGACTATGGCGTTAATCCTTATGCAGAGTGCCGGGAATTTAAACACATTTCTATTCAACAGCCGATGATCGTGCGTGTTAAAAAGGATTGGCGCATTGAGACCCGGACCTTAAAGAAAACCCAGAAGGTGGTGTACGACAAATGGGTGCTGCAAGAAAATTTGACATCGTTGCCCTACGGATATTAACACGATGGATGTCAGGTTAAAACACCCTTTTTCATGCATTTTGTCCAGACCCTCGAATTGCGGTAAAAGTTATTTTATAAAACAGCTCTTGGAGAGCGGTGATACCGTTATGACTCGTAAACCCGAAAACATAGTCTGGTGTTACAGCTGCTGGCAACCTCTATACGCTGAGTTGCTTGTGAAATTTCCATACATTCAGTTTATAGAAGGACTACCGACGTCGTTTTCCGACGACCAGCTACTGCCGCCGAGTCTTTTCCCCCCAGATGTACCCGCTGTTTATGTATTTAAAAAATCTAAAAGTCGGTGATCTCGCAACCACAGACTCAGTCGAAAAAACATGTTCGGGGCGTCGTCATGTCTTCACGCGTTCGGAGAAACCTGACTCTCTTACATTTTCTGGTAAAAGCCGCCCCCAAGCAGCGGAAAGCTATTCTCTGCGGTGCTACAAATGATCTTGTACAGGCCATAGCTGAAATCGCCTTGAATACCTTGAAAGGGAACATACCGTTATCTGCTAAGCAGTTTGGGACCCTGAAGAGAAAGCGTAAGCTTATAAAGACTTTGAGTCGAAAGAGTCTTTCTCTTAAAAGAAAGAGACTCTTGGTGAACCAGTCCGGTGGTATTATCGGGACCCTGTTGAGTATTGCAGTACCACTGATTACAGGGCTTCTACAACATCAATAATGGAGCACGCTGAAAAAATGTACCTGGTACCTCAGAAACAGCTCGATCGACTCCGAGAGCGGTCTGGGTTCGAAAGCGATGTAAGAAAAATAACAGCCCGTCGATTTGATGATGAAATGCGTGACATTCTTCAGAACTCGCATCTGGCCAAATATGATAAAGTGAAATTGTACAGCCAGGTGTTACAACGGTATTTGACATTAGTATGCCAGGAGACTTCCGAAAAGGGGACTTTAACTGTTGTACTACCGGAAAATGCACCCACCGAACTATCACGCACGTTAGCACAACCGCCGTCATCGAGCGACGCTGACTTTGGGTATATTTTGGACAGCGTGTCTCAACAAATTCCGGAGAAATGCCGAGATATTGTTAAAGACCATGGCCCGCAATAAACCATTAATAGCCTGAAATGAAAAAGGGGAATTTGTGTACAAGGGGGCACCCGTTGAGGGCTCTCACATGATTGATCTTGTCAGGGCTCTCACGCAGCAGCAAGCAGTTGCGGTCGAGTAAGAAGCCAAAAGGTTGGGATGTGTTCATGGAGGCTATGGCAGAAATCAACGTGCCGGGCACCTTGCTAACCAACGCTGGTAACCGAGAGCTACTTGAAAAACTCAAGGCTGCCCCGCTGGGGTGTGCAGTGTCGGTCAAAACTTTAAAACAACTGGTAGAGTTGTCAACAGTCGACCCGGTCTCTAAGATAACCGCTGAAAGGAGACGATCATTAATACCTAGACCCACATGGTTGTCCTTGTAACATTTTTTCTCTGGGTATGTGTGTTTGTGATAAATGACTTGAAATGTATATTAAAAAGCGTGTGCAATATAGTTAAAAATGTTTAACTATAAAAAAAAATGGCTTTGTTGTAACATGTATTAAAAAAAGCTTGAGCGCTATAACAGCGAATGTATAATAAAAGGTCACTGCAAAATAATCTTGCAATTGTCTGTTGTTGTAAAATATGGAATTAGCATTTCTGTTTAAGAAATCAATAATGTTCTTGGGAAAGAAAAAGGCTTCGGGTGAAAATCTGTAGGAGTTGAAAAATTCTGCTCCCTCATCGTCGGGTAAGTAAATAGCAAGCCAGTGTTCACCGGGGCGGTCGTTTGGGTGAGTATTAACTATTAAACACAACGGGCGCCGTGCCAGTCTCTCGCGTGGTAGGGCATCACTAGGGAACACGCCTAGAAAACTGTCTCAGGTGTAGCGGTCTCGGGTTAGAATGTCTTCCAGCTGTATGGTGTTCATCTTTATGTGCAGGTTGTGTGGCCTCCCGTGCTTTTTAGCTGAAGTCGTAAATGACTTGACGTCTCATATCCAGCTCTATCACGTTGTCGAACAGCGCGTACATAACCATGTTAACTGTAGTGGGTAGCGGTAGCGCGAAGCGTATTTCAGCTCTCAGATTACCCGTTTTGATAAGTGAATAATGTCCTGTGCACTCGTCGTCGGGGCTGAGGTTGAAAGCGAACAATGTGTAACCGCGCGCATACTCCTCGAGGTCCACCAAAAGTGGTTTGTCTTTCAGACGCTTCCCAGCTGTTTCCACCAGATTAAAATATTCATGGACGCAATGTCCATTCTGGAAGTCTGGTTGAAGCGGTTTAGTGGGGATTTGTTCACCGTCCGCGTAGAGAGCCAGAAAGTTAACGTTGTAGTGTTTAAAATTGAAGGGGTTTTGGGTAAAACTGCCGCTGAATGCCGCGTTGTCCACAAACCCCAAAATGACCACTTTGGGTAACTGTCCGAGAAAGAGGTTTTCTTGGTTACACACACGGCTCCCTGCAGGCAGGCTGAAGACTTTCATCTGTACGCGGTCTACGGGGTATTTAGCGTTGGCCGTCAGGAGTGCTTCGGCGTGTCCCAGTCTGACCCCGGGTGACACTCTGACTCTTTTCACAAACAAAGATGCAGAGAGTACGCTCAGTTTGTGTTCTCTGGCGTTGTTCATTAAGCAGAAAGCATCTCTGTTGCGCGTGAGTTTTATTTTCAGGTCTACGCCATTCAGTAGTAGTTTGTCCTGAAAAAACAGGTCTGCGTGAATGTGACCCAGGAGCTCCAGTTTTCGGCTTTGCGTTGTGTATGATGCTCTTTTTCGGAACCCCTGATTGGGACCATCCAAAATTGTGGACTCGTGTTCCCCAGCTGTGTCTTTGTAAAAGAGCCCTGTTGAATACTGCGTCTTTAGCGTCTCTTCACTGTAGTTCAGGACAGACTCTATAAAGGCTCTGTAAGGATAGCAGTTGTTGCTCTGGCTGATCAACCGGTCTCCCACGGTGATGTCAACCTGGCTGAAGATGGCAACGATGGGGTAATTCACCAGACTCACACGGGCTGCCGCATCAGTGTCCCGATGCGGGACATAATGCTTCCGTTATTTTACAGGTCAAATAGAGCAGGATGTTGTTTAAATCTAAATAATCTTCTCCGTTGCCTGCGATGTAGAACTCCAGAGGTGCGTATTCCGTTAGGGCCGTGAGGGGTGGAACTTCTATGTAAAAGCTTTTCTCGACACTTGTTTGGGTAGGCGCTAATTGAAATATGTCCAGCTCCGACTTGGCGCATTCTGCAGACCCGCCGTGAACAAAAGCCATGTTTAAAATATGTCTCGTTTCGTGTCTTGTTGATTGCAGTGTGTCACGCCCTTCTTGGTCGACCTGAAGCTTTTATGAGTTGACTGTCTGCGCTTAGCCGTTCTTTTATCAGGTTTCGGCGGCCCCCGACGGTGAGATGATGACGTCTGTCTTTTTCTCTTGACACCCCTGCGGATGTATGCTAGACCCGAACCTTCCTGCTGATGTGCAGCCACCTTAGACATGACCGCGCTTGTAACGTTGCCGACCACGTCTTTGGCGATGTTTTTAGTCGCCGATGCCATGTGCGGCTTAGCTATTTCAAACCCGCGTTTCAGAAAAGGCACGGCTTTTCTAAATAGCGCTCTGAAAATACCCCCGATACCAGCGCCGTACTAAACCGGTAGCCCTGAAAATCCTGGTAATCCATAACCAGCCTGTTGTTTGTAATAGTGCGTATACAAAGAAGGATCCCCGTAGCTCTTGATGACCGTCATCCTTTTAGATGTTTGTCACTTTCACAGGTCTGAAATGCAGCTTGACGATGACCTTTCCAAATGCAAATGACACGTGTTCGTTTTGATCCTTCTTTATCTCAATAGTGATGCTGTTAAAATGGTCGATGCTCACCGGCACGTAATGGGGTTTGTCATACAACACTGTGACAAATTCACCATCCACTCCTCTGAAGGGCACACAACGCAAAAGCGGTGCGTAGACGTTGCCTATTAACTGGTGTTCTATGATATTGGTGTATATATACATGGTGTTAAATCCGCCAGTCATATCGACGGGGTGCGGTGATTTTACACCCGCGACACCCGAATTGAAACCCAACATCGCACTAGGCAATTACGCAGCTGCATAACAAACCGTTTATCACTAACAATCCTTAGTTGTTAGTAGTTAGACCGGCTAATGGGGTTGTATTTAAGACTTACAGCCGTTAACTTGGATTTTTCTGCAGCCTGTTTCATTTCATGCAAGAGCTGCTCGATGTTGCTGTAGTACCCTCTCGGTAAGGTACAGCTCCATATAGTCTTGAGCTCATCGCTGACGAGCAGAAAAACTTCGTCTTCATCAAAAGTGTTTAGCGTATGTGGATAGTGCAGCTCGACCAGGCCCACTTCCCAGCCCCTGTCCAGGTCAATCGCCTTTGCCAGATGCTCTGTGAAGCACGCGTTAGTGTTCTTTGGAAACATCTTTGAGGATGAATTACTAGCCAGCGTCACATAGAAACCATTGGGGTTCATTTTTCACCACCTCTATTTGTCTCGGACCTCAGAAGCCTTCACCCAACTATTGAATTTATCGCTCCAGCCGTGCCACTTTACCAAAAGCTGTTTGTTTTTGCCACGACCCCTGGCTGCTAAAATCGTTTGGATGCAGTAGACGTCCTCAACATCAGGGTTTATCTTCTGTAGCTCTTCGGCATAGAAGGAGCCCTTAATGTCGTCGCCTGCGTAGTCCTGCAGTTTGTAATAGGGTCTCAGAGCCGCGGTCCGCTCTTTGACAATGAAAATTTCATCTGTGAAGGTCTGTTCATATCGCTTCTCAAACACTCCCTTTATTTTGGACACCCGCAAGCGATCACCCACATTAAATGAAAACTTTGACGGTTTTCTCTTAAAATGCTCGTCATAGACCGTTCTCCACACCTCAAGGGAGTTGTCGGACGTAACAGAAGCCGGGGTTCGTTTAATAGTCGTGTGGTAACTATGGTTATAAGCGTAAATAAGATCTGAAAGGACGTCGATATAACGAAAGGTGTTTTTGTGTGTCAGGTACCTCCACATTTTTGTTTTAATAGTTCTGTTAAACCTCTCGACCACACTAGCCTTCACATCGCTGGTCGTAACGAAATGTTCAATATTCTCACGTTTGAGAAAATTTTGGAAGGTCCTGTTAAGAAATTCTTTACCCTCGTCCGTTTGTAGCTTTTTAGGAGCACGCCCCTCTTGCAGTATATTTCGGAAGGCCCCTGTCACGGCCCCTCCAGTCTTGGTTTTCAGCGGCACAGCCCAAGCGTATTTAGACAGCATGTCTATACACATTAAGATGTAACAGAAACCGTCGTTGAACGCGCTGTGTTCTCTCATGTCCACCAAGTCGGCCTGCCACTGCCAGTCCATTTCGGACACCAGCGTCCTGTTTCTCTTAAAACGTACGCGCGCCGGCTTGTGCAGCGTATAAGCAGCCTGGCCGGACAACCACTCGGCCACCCGGCCGCGGCTGGCGCTGCTCACACCCCGGGATCTCGCGGCCCGCAACAGACTCCCCGCGCCGCCGTAACTACCCGATTTCCTAGGGTTATAATAGAGCGCATTCAACCCCACGGCAGACATGGTCCCCTTCCAAACCAATACACACTTGCACACACCTAAAGCGAGGGATGCGCCGCCTTGGGGCTTTGGGACCCTGAGGCGCCGGACGGACCGACCGGCCGGGGGGGGCGGGAGTTCCGACCCACACCATTGGCTCCTGAGGGGGCGGGACATGCACAAATAACAACACGCCATTGGATGGCAAGGGGGAGGGACAACCAAACACCGCGGATGACCATTGGCTGGAAAAGGGGGGCGTGGCACCTGTCAAAAGTTTGACGAAAGGTGTCGCTTTATACTACTAATATGGTCTCTGTATTTGGATGACTACATTTCTCAAGACTATAGTAAGTAATCTCGACACTTTTTGATCACATTTCTCTTTGTTTTAGGTTTGTTTTAAGAGTCACACGTTCTTATAGAAACTAAGAGCTGCAGAAATTCTCATTCAGACATTCTGTATCAGGGATCCTACTGCATAGTTCACAAGGAATACCAACATCCAAGAATCAGGTGCTTTGCAGATGTTTGATAATTTAATTATAAAAAGTTTTGGTTTTATCTGCTTGGTTAAGAGGAAGCCTCTGGGTGATCAGACGAGGAGGCTCGACCACCAAAAAGAAGCAAGTGTACCCCAAAACCAGTAGAGCAGAAACAGACAGAAGGAATATTGAAATACTGAAATAACATTAAAGGAGAGGGCAGACATTAAAAGCTGTGGGACACTCTGAGACAGAGATTGACCATTTGCCTGTGTGTCACCTGAGCGACACTGTTCGTCCCAGAGAGCAACTGGGCCCATCCGGTCTCACTCTCTCTGTCAAGATACCTGTTACTAGCTGCGACCAAGCCTGTTACAGCCAGAACTGATCTGTCCTAAATTAAGAAATGGTATATACTGTATATTTGAGACACGTTAAAGCAAAATGGGCAGATTACAGGTATAAATTGAATAATACTGGGCTTTTATGCATATTTTTTGGGTAACTTTTTATGTGAGTAAAAATACAGTTTGTATGAATGATTTTTTGAGTTGTGTTATTGCTGCCTGGTAGCACTGGAGCCCTGGATTCAATTTCTGGGATGATAACTGTTTGGAGTTTGCATGTTCTCACCAGGCCTGCTTGGGTTTCCCACCAGGTGCTCTGGTCTCCTCCCACCATCCAAAGACATACTGGTAGAGTAACTGGCTGCTGGGGAAATTTACCCCGGTGTGAGAGTGTGTGTGTTTGTGTCTGTCTGCTCTGCAATGGACTGGCTTCCCAGAGTGTATCTTGCCTTGAACCCTTTAGAAGTAATGTAGAATCATATTGTATTCTGTATATACAGTATGTGGTTTTTAGGATTTTTCTTTTTTTTTCTTATATTTGTCATTTTTTTTGCATCTCTGATATTTCAAGAACAGACAAAACAAAATGTTTGGTTTGGTATGAAGTTTACTTTGACTTTGTGCCCCATTACTGGTTAAGGTGGTGAGAAAATAGATAGGTGGACTTTTCTGTGCCACCAGGAAACATACTTCTCATGAGCATGAGATATGAGACATGATCAGTATCTTGCTTTCCAGCCTCATAATCAATATGATTGAAATGAGAAATAATATAATTATACATTTTTGAATATTGTGAATGTGTTAAATGGTCTTTTACAGTAGTAAAATAAACTTTTAAGTGCACCTGCAGTAGGTCCCAGCTGCAGCAGTGTAGTCGCTGTGCAGTCCTGCTGAGGGAGGTTTTTGTACGGCTGTGTAACAATGTGTTAACAGTTCTTTGCTGTTGATATAGTGCCAACTCTTACAGTAATAATCTGCTGTCAGTCCCAGATCCACTGCCACTGAATCGTTCTGGGATCCCAGTACGACGGGTAGTTGCATAAGTGATCAGGAGTTTAGGAGTTCCTCCAGCTTTCTGTTGGAACCAATCTAGGTGATTATTACTATGCACTGTAGGAGTGGTCTTACGGCTCACAGTGACTGTCTGTCCAGTGAGAAAAGATTTCACATCTGGAGTCTGAGTCACAGTAACCTGTCCCTGGATTCTGTAATCAAGACAAAACACAGGAAATGCAGGAGTTTAATAACTAGAGTGCATTTTAGCTATTACACAATATTTCTGTAAAGCTTGTTCACATAATCTGCTAAAAGCTACTGTATATGATCTATTACAAATTCAGTAAACTATGTTTAAGTCAGCATCCAGCCAAGTATTAAATTTTACCCTGAGCAGAGATGAGGAGTGTCCAGATAAAGATGGTGATGAAAGTCATTCTTGCTGTGGGTTCTGTTACCATGAAGGACAGCTCTCAGTCATGAAGTGTTAAACTCACAGGGCTATAAACACTCCTAGAGCACTGAAGCATGTGCTGCCAATGCAAAGTGTATCTTCTATGCAAATTGTCTTCCTGGCTTGACAGAGCAAGAGGAGCAGTTAAGCATGAACATTCCCAGGAGAGCAGGACTATACAGAGGGCAGCTTTATAAGGAGCAGAGAATGAGACACAATCAGCTGAGCCCTTATTCCACTCAACACAGCTGGAATGGAGTGGAGTGTATAGAGTCTGGTTAAAGCATCACTCTGAGCGTGCGGCTGGAGAATAGGACATCTGTGACTTCAGAGAGAGTTTGGGAGAGTGTGCCCTCTGGTGGCACCAAAGTGATTTTATTTTAAATGAAAAAAATACTTAAGGGTCCTCTGGACAAATAGTTTTTTTTTTCATGTGAATATGCTGCCGAAATTTTTTTCCTTAATATTGTTTTTCAAAATGGATCGTATGCTTGTATTGATAAAATTATCAAACACAGTACAAGCGGCTCAGGGACACAAGAGAGATTACAAACTAGGACTATAGTGGCCTATCTTGGTTTAAATCACCTCTTAGCCTTTTTAGAAATCCCTTCACCCAGATTGTAATCGTAATGTTTATGAAGCACAGAAAAGAAGACCACCACTGCTGCTGTTGTGCTCTTTTAGAATGCTCTTCACCTAGATTGCTGCAGTAAAATACTTGGCTGGATCGATGCCCTTTCTTAAAAGCGATTTACTTGGTGATTTTTGATGATCTGAGACCTTTTGTTTCAAAATGGAGCTCATGCTTGTCTTGACTGCTTAGATAAAATGACCAAAGAACTTAGAAGCTGCTTAGAGACACAAGAAAGATTAAAAACGAGAACACTAGTGAGCCCAACTTGCTTTGTTGGCTTCAGTTGCTGATTGGAAAGTTGTGGGTTCAAATCCCAACTAGACCACTGCTGTTGGGATTTGCACATGTGAATGCACATCACCCAGATTTCTCCAGTAAAATGCTTGGCTGGGCCAATGAGCTGTCTTAAAAGTGAATTAGTTGGTGATTTTTGATTATCCTAATTGAACATCCAGCCTCTTCTTGAATTGACCTGTCTTAAACACCACAGCTGTGACAGCTTGTTCCATGCACCTACATTTCTGTGTGTAAATAGTTACTTCCTGTTATTGAGGCAATAAGCATTCTTTCCGGTCTGTGGTGGCTCAAGCCAAGGCTTTGTCCAGGGCCTCTTCTGGGAGTGAGAATTGGACACACCTTCTTGACTGCCTGGACAGTGTCCTGTATGACTGGAATGCCACTGGAAATCATGTGAGAGTTCCAGTGACCAGGGAACTAGGAACGAGGAGGGGCCCCCTCATTGTGCAACACAACATCTTTTTAATCAACAAGTTCTAAAGTAAGCACAAAAAGTCCCTATAGTGGCTTCTGTTGCTGCTGTGACTTATCCTAATGGAAGCCCTGTCAAAAAATGGAAAATCATAATAATGTACATGATGTTTCTGAAGCACAGAAAGGAAGAGTGGGATAAGTGATAGCAAAATAAAAGTACACTCAAAGTATTATAATAATGTTAATATGCATGATAATGTAATAATTTCATTCTGTTTTGTGTTTGTCATATCCATGTAACTAGCAAGCCATTTCAAATCCAAGTCAATCTTGAGGGACAATCTTTTTTTCCAATTATACTGTATAATGTCAGTTGTTTATACTGTTTGACTTGTATTAATTGTAAACTGTATTACAGCATGTTAAATATTGAACTAATTAAAAAGGAGGTATATTTTACAGAAGCAAGATTGCTCAGTTGTATATATAAAAATGTGTTTATTATTATACTGTATCTTGTGAACATAATGTGCTTCTTTCAGGTTTACTGTATATAATCCTCTTAATAAGTGTGGACTGTAGTTCGGGACATGTTAACTGAGAGTAAAACTTTTTTATCTTTCTGTCTGTCAGAGAGTTAGTGTAAAAATACTTATCAATTACTTTAAAAAATAGAATTGCCTTGCATGGGCACTTGTGAAACACTACAGAACTGAAAAAGATGCAAGCTCACTTCTGTTTAACTGTTTCCAGGCAGCACTAAAAGAAATGAAGCCATGCATTTGTAACTTTTTCAATTGGTCCAGACACCATTGTTTTTTTTTTCCACTCACACAAAACATAGTCACTTGCACTATTCTGATGTAAAAAGGCTTGTTTTTGCAATATGTTCATTAAAATGCAAATTAAATCTTAAACAAAAGACCTAACTAAAATGCACACTGAATATCAAAAAGCCATGTTACAAAGGGTGAGAAGAGGTACAGTACAGAACAGAACTGTTAAATTATAATTAGACTATGGGCTCTTGTTTGGATTTTTTTTACTGTACCAGGTGCCAGCAATGGTTTATTGCTTCTATTTTCACACAAAAGGGGCAGGGTAATTAGAGCTGTTAGCCAACCTTTTAAACTTCTTCTAATGGAGAGAGAATGAATGCTGGATGTGCGTTTCTTTCTGCACAGGATGCCTATGAAGAACAAGGCCACGCTTGCTCTGAGCCTTTGGAGAGCAAGCCAGGAGCCCATTGCTGTCACTGCCCAGCTAGTGAGGACTCTGCTCATGTCTGGTTTCCACAGCACTGCTGCTGGTGTTCAAGCCCTCAGGATATATTCACAAGCCATCAGGCTCTGAAGACCATCAGCAGCGAATCCACTGTTTCCAACATTCATCAGAACGAAATCTTCAGAATTAGAATGACACTTTTCTCAGCCCCTTCCTAAATTTACATTATTAGCACATACAGCTGCATTTTTAAAGAGGTGTAACTGGAATTAATTACATTATTTTTGAAACAGGAAAAAGGTATTTTTTTGTATATTTGTATTATTTTATATTCTGTGATTAATAGTGATGTAAAATCTTTTTTTTTTAATAAATTTCCAGCTAAGCTTTTAAAACATAAAAAGATATACATGCGTTAATTGAATGTTTGAATTGGATAAAGGTTTTCATGATTTGTGTGGTAACTCTAACACAGCAAGGGTCTGTAATTTATTTAAAATTTGGCAAACAAAGCCTTTTTTTCCTCACAACCAACATAGAACAAACTACAGCAGTCATCCTGAAGAAAGGGAGCCATCAGGCTGAAACACTTTCAGATGTGTGTTTTGTCGCAGTGTGAGAGCTGGTTTAGAGAATAAGGAAACAGGGATAAACGGCAGAATCAGGAGATTCAGGAGGGGATGATATGGGCTGGATACCAGACAGCTTGTTATGAAGTGTTTAAAAAATAATAAGCGAGGCTCCTAGCCGAAAAATAAAGAAGGGAGGCTGAAGAGCCAACACAGAATGAATAGTTTACAAAATGGAAAAAAATAAAGCACATAAAGAGGAGAGGAAAATACGGGGTGACAAAAACGAACAAGAAAAAAGGGGGGAAAGTGAAAAGGGAAAAAGGGAACCGCTGTATTGTAGCGCAGGGAAGCAGGAAAAACAAACTTCCGTTGGAGATTGGAGCTCTAATGACAGAGCAACGATAGTGCGGTTTGAAGATCGGGAGCCAGATTGAAAAAGGTTTGGCTAATTTGAACGGCCTCCCGATCTAGTTTGAGTGACAGGTGCGGAGCTCAGGGGAATGCTGCTGTTGCGAGAGGCAACAGGAGGAGACGAGTCTGGCCCGCCCGTTGTATTTAGAGTCAGAATAACAGAGCTGTCAAATGTCTTGCTAAATAATATGTAGATTTGCACAATATTGGATATTTGCACATATTGCAATTCTACAAAAACAGAAACACACATGTTTCGAAAAGTTTAGAAATGTATTTATAAGAAGAAAAAGGGGGGAAATCACATATAGGGCACAAGGTTAAGTTGTGAAATTCAATACAATCTCTCCATTAAGTGCATGATCAAGATGGCTGAGCATATGGCATCAGAAAAGACCCCATTATGATGTCACTGATGATGTCTCTCATGGAATTTTGAAATCCAGACAAGCAGATTTTCTTCTCAGTCTGAAGCAAGACCTGTGATGGGAAACACACTGAGCTGTTTCCAGTGTGTGTCCTGGCACTGTACACTATGGGACTGTCAGAGAAACAGAACAGAAAGCTAATTGATTTGATAACAGAAGAGGAAGGAGCAAGTCGGAGAGGAGGAGGAGAAAAAGAAAGCAAAGGAGAGGAAGGGTGAAGATCCTGAGACAAAACAGGAACAGAAGAGCTGGAAAGCCTGGATCAAGAGCAGGCCTTCAGAAACAACACATGGGGGCAAAAGAGAGTCTGCAGCCAACAGCCCAGCTCTGTGCAGCCTCTGTGAAGCCTCCCTAATTCAGGCAAGCAGCAGTGAGATGCTTAACAAAAATAAGACCCAGCATCAAGAGAAAGACGAAAAGAATGAGCAAGAACTTCTATCAACTAAAACTCTGAGACAAGAGATGCCAAGCCTGTCAGTGCCAAGAAGAGAGAATATAGACCCTACAGAGTCTCTGACAGACCTACAGAACAGGCCTGGGCCACTACAGGAATCTGGGCTAGAGAGTAGCTCCATCCCTGCTGAGCTCCCACAGCACAGAGGCGGAGAGGAGAAAACTCCAACAGAAGACCATCAGCAAAACCACGAACAAGCAGTCATGGCCAGCAACGACAATAAATTCAAAAAAGAAGAAAGAATGAAGGAGTTGGAGAACAGGGATGAGGAAAGGACTCCTGAAGAAAATGAGGACATGGGAAACTGTCACGGCCTCCACTAATCAGACACAAGCCCCTGCTTCTTCCCACAGATGCCGATGCATATCCTAATTATCCTACCACATCCCTAGTCCTGCACCACACCTCCCGACCACCCACTACTTAAGGGCTCCTCACTTGCACCTCCTCGCTCAGTATTAAGTTCGTACTTATAGAGCTCCCCTTCGTTATAACCTCTTCTTCTGAGAAAACCATCGTCTTGAGAAAACCCATCTTCTAGACCTACGCATCCTCCTGACCACAACTTTTGGCAACGCGACTCGGCGACTCGGCTAAGTAGGCCGGCTTCCTCTTTCCACTAAATTTCCCAGTCTATCATCGTTAGCTAAATACTGCATAGGGTCCAATCCCCTTGCTTAATACTCCGGCACATTACAGAATACTGAGCCGTACACATGGACCCCAACCCCAGACTACAATTTCAGCCACTCAGTTCTCGCACTTTATTCAAACACCCTGGTTCAGCTCCACGCTATACTTTAACAACTCGCTGGCCTGGTTAACAGACCCTTGTCAACGTCTCTAGCCCAGGTTTGCCCTTCCTCTCCCACCCCAGAAGCAATGGCAACTCCTGTGCACCCCGTATCACAGCCTTTACTCACCCCAGACAATTTCGATGGAGATCCTGCAAAGTGCAGAGGCTTTCTAATTCAATGCTGGATTACCTTTCAACTTCACGCCGAGCATTTCTCCTTCTCGGGAAAAAGAAAAGCTTTTGTGGTTTTGCTTTTGACTGGATGAGCACTGGACTGGGCGGCTACGTTCCTTGCTAAACAGGCTCCTGAAATGGCCGACTACAATCTATTCCAGGAAAAATTGGAGTCAGTATTTGGTCACACCCACTTCCACCACCACGTACTGTAGCATCTTGGTTAACCTCCCTGCACCAAGGAAATAGATCTCTCCTGGACTATGTGACTGGCTTCCGAATCCTGGCTGAAGACTCCTCTGTGAACGAAGAAGCCCTAATTTTCCAGTTTCGCAGAGGTCTGTCTGAAAAATTGAAGGACCATCTGGCACTGCTACCTCTTGACATCCAAATGTTAAATGACTTTATTTCCAGAGTGCAGGAACTGGATTTTCGCATACAGGAGAGCAAATCAGACTGCTTGCTAACTCAGTGACCTGAACCTCTTTGGCCACCATCCTCTACCTTTGTGGAAAAACACACCATATTCCCACCACAACTTACCGGTATAGAAAAAGAGAGATGTCTGCAGGAGGGATGCTGTCTTTATTGTGGAGCTTTTAGTCATCTCTGTACCTTATGTCCAGTCTAATGTTAAGAGTCCTTTCCAGATGCACTTATCGGCACAGCTAAAGTCATTAATATTTCACTTACACTACTATTTCCAAGTTGTTCCTCCATGCAGTTCTTTCCTGGGGCAAAGGTCAACTCTCTCTCACTGCTTTTGTTGATTCCGCTGCATCTGGAACTTTTTAGACTCCACCTTCAGCGAATCTTGGAATATTCCCCTGGTACCTCCGATCAGTATTCTAACTCTGGATGGCTCTCCTCTATCCCTTGGTCATAATTTGTGGCAAACAAACCCAATCTTATTGCAAATTGGCGCTACACATTTTGAAAAAATTCAACTGCTTCTCCTTCAATCTCCCTCACATCCCCTACTGCTGGGTTTCCCATGGTTACAGAAGCAGGGGCTTGTGTCTGATTAGAGAAGGCCA
The DNA here is from genome assembly GCF_055471065.1 of Atractosteus spatula. Classification (NCBI taxonomy): domain Eukaryota; kingdom Metazoa; phylum Chordata; class Actinopteri; order Semionotiformes; family Lepisosteidae; genus Atractosteus; species Atractosteus spatula. The sequence goes on from NC_142729.1 coordinate 12,944,008, forward strand.
TGACAGGAAACGAGGAGAAAGAGGTCAAGCCTATGGATAAAAATGAAACACCAAAGGATGAAAATAAGCAACATGGTTAAAATGGTGACAGGCGTGAGGGTGAGACTAAAAAAACGAAGAATGAGCCAGCAGGAAAAATTATGGTTGCGACAAAATTGACAAAGTTGAGGAGATACAGGAGATGCACGGCAGGGAGCACACAGAGGAAAATGACATTAGTGCCATTTTCCTGGGAGAAGAAGCTTCCTGTGGAGCAGACACAGAGAGAAACACACCCAGCCCCTCTGCAGCCCCTGCTAGGCAGCTGCAGGTCTAGACCCTTGTAGACCAGACCCACACAGCTCTGCAGCAGACACAGAGGCCCCTGCTGAACTGAGAGGACAGGAGGGCCACACTGATGGAGCCCCCTGCATGCCGTCCACAGCCCTGTGACACGAAGGGCTAACAACTATAGAAGAACAAAAGAGGCACGAGTCTGAGAATGAACAGGGAAACAAGAAATATGTACTGAAGACAGAGGAAAAAGATATGGGTGCCATACTTACCACAAAAACAGAAAAGGAAGAAAATAAGCCACATGGTGAAAATGGTATAAGTGGAGAGAATGAGAGAGAAAAAATAAGGAATCAGCCAGCAAAAAAAAATGCTGATGGTTGTTTAAATATTGACAAAGTTGAGAGCAGAGTGTCAGAACATGGTGAGAGAGTGGTTTTTATTAATTATTAATATTGCATTAATGATGGTACTTATTGTTATTGTACAGTATTGTTTTAAGAAACAATTTATTAAAATATAAAAGGCTGTTGTATATTTTATTGAATTGTATAATTAATATAAATGCAAAATATTGTTTAAATTATTTCAAATAAGCTTATGAATTTACCACATTACACTGATTCTAAATCAAAATGGATGTTTATCAGAGATCTTGGCTTTTAAAAATAGACATCTTTCAAATTATTTCACAGGTGGTAGATACTGAGATAAACTACAAAGAAACACATACAGTTATAAGATAAAAACAAAATGCAACCGTGTAGATTCTTACGGAAATAATAAAATCTAACTCAAAGATCCTAAACGTCAAGGTGCCAGAAATATTGATATTACTAATGTTTAACACATGGCATTTTTTGAAAGGATTCACAAAATACAGATCTGATTTTCCTGATACAAACAATGCAATCTGTATAACACATAATGGAACTCTTCAATAAACTTCAATTTTATTTATGTCGGTTAATTCCTTACTGCTCTCGTTTTTATGTCAACTAACAGACATAATCTCCCTTTCTTCTAACCAAGCGTTTGATAATGTTACAACCGCGGGGTTCGGTACGGAATGGAGCAGGCGTAGCATTTATTAACCAGAACCAGGGAAAAGTACACACACAGGGACAGGGGTTACAGCGCTGCACCTACACTAACACAGACACAGAAGGGAAAAGGCTGCCTCACAGCCCCGCCCCCTTATATACAGGCCGCCTCCCCTGAGTCCCGCCCCTCAGGCGCTGTTCCCAGCCTGCCTTGTGTGCGCATGGCCAAAGGGAGTGGCAGCTGTTAAAGCGCCCCGTGTGGGCACCACACCTCTAATGATTCTGTTCATATTTGCTAAAAATGCCAAGATTTCATTATGCCTCCCTCTTGTGGTCAATATTAATAACTGCACTCTGTGTTTCCTGTGGTGCTGTTTGATTATCACATCTAAATGAAAAACATACAGATGCCCAGTGTCTCACAGTAGTTTCTGTGATCAGTCTTGATTGGATTGTTTATATAATAAATATCACAAGATAAAAATACACTAGTTACAGTACAAAAATATTGAAATATTTTTTTCTGATGTAATTTAAGATAAGATACTCTAATAGCCACATACAATTTCTTGCATTAGGAATTCATCTTTTTGCATACCCCAGCTTGCTCTACATGAGACACACAGACAGGGAGAGAAGCTTGGGGTCAGAGTGCAGGGTCAGCCATTGTACAGTGCCCCTGGAGCAGCTGGGGTTAAGGGGCTTGTTCAGGGGCCCACCAGAGTAAGATTCCTCTGCCAGCCGTGGGATTTGAACTGGCAACCTTCCAGCCACAGGCACAGATCCTTAGACACAGAATCACCGCTCTGCCCATTAATTATCATTAATAGCTATAATGATAATTAACATAATTTATTTAAGGAACAAGTAATAGGTTTATTCCATGCTGAAAAAAAGAAGAAAGAGAACACAACGTTTCGGCCATGGAGCCTTCTTCAGGTGTGAGAGAGACAGGGCAGTAGGCAAAGGTAAAGTAGCGGGAGAACAAAGGTTGAGAGGGAGGAGGAGTGAGAGGCGGGAGCAGGGGACAAAAAGAGAGGCCAATCAAGAGGTGTGAATTCAGAATGGGTGCAGAGAGGTGTGAAATGAAACTTCCAATGAATGGAGAAAATTTAAAAGAACAGTAATCTGTCGTTAAGGGAAGGGAGAATGTGTGATTCTAGCTGCAGAATAATTTTAGTTTCGGTGGTCTTTCTGATGTATGAGTTCGGAAAACCGTCTTTGAGAACACAGACGGAGAGATTAGAGTGGTCGTGGCCGTCAGAGGTGAAATGAGAAACAATGGGCTTGGAGAGATCTTTAATCTTCACAGCCCTGACGTGTTCTCTGAAGCGGTCTCCAAGTCTCCTTCCTGTTTCCCCAATGTAGATGGCTGGGCATTTACTGCAAGAGATACAGTAAATAAGGTTGCTGGAGGTACAAGATGCTGTCTGGGTGATCCGGAATTGTCCTGAGGGGCCTTGAATGAGTGTGGTGGTGGCTGTGTACTTGCAGGTGATACAGCGAGCTCTTTTGCAAGGGAAAGTGCCTGGTGTGGATGGTTGCTGAGGGCGGTCAAGGGAGCTGTGAACAAGGAGGTTACGCAGATTAGGTGGTCGGCGATATGAGATGATAGAAAAGGGCGATCAGAAAAGAGGGCCCCAATGGAGGGATCATCCTGTAGGATGGAAAAATTCTGGTTAATGGTCCTGGGGATAGGAAGTGTGTTAGGGTGGTAAGGAAGCACCAAAGGAAGTACAATTAAATAATTTATTTAATTGTAATTTTCAATTTCATAGGCTATTAAGTTTAATACTTAAATATATTTACATATTCTTTCTGTGTGTTTATTACACAAGATTTATAAATGATGTACAAACCCAGCTCTGTTCAGTGTGATTGTAGCAGCTCTGCAGCTGTTCTGTCTCAGCCCTCTGTGGTTCCTGTTGATGAGCCAGAGCAGATACTATAAAGATGAGGGAGGTTTTTGTACAGACATGTATCACTGTGTTACCCACTATAGCTCTGCTGACAGTAATAATCTCCTGCATCTTCAGCCTGGACTCCAGTGATTGTCAGTGTAAAGGCTGTTCCAGACCCACTGCCAGTGAATCAATCAGGAATCCCAGAATAACGGTTTGTCGCATGATAAACCAGGAGTTGTAGAGCCTGACCAGGTTTCTGCAGGTACCAGTACAGGGCGTTGTAACCACTGGTAATAGAGCTGCTGGTTGTACAGCTGTTAGCGACGTAACTTCCTGGGAGAACAGACTGAGCTGGAGACTGAGTCAGAACAATCTGCCCACTGGACTCTGGAAGTGAAATAGCAAAAAGAATGAATTATAAATACATACTTTAAAAAAAAAACATTTGTATATATATTTCAGGTGGGTAGCTGCGTCAGCATGCATAGGCTGCAAAGGAACACGTAATGGGTTTATTCCATGCTGAAAAAAAAGAAGAAAAAAACAACGTTTCGGCTGTAGAGCCTTCTTCAGGTGTGACACAATCGGTTAGATGACAGTTTTAAAACCAGAAAGTAAAATGTATTTCTTTTTTTTTTAATTTCCTGTCTTGAAAACAAAGGGCAGACAATCCATGTGTAAATATATTTTCTCAGGGTGATAATTGTTATTTTGAAGTCAGTAAGCACTGTAGCTGCCTAATGTGAAAATTGAGAGACATTGCAGAAGTCAGATAGTAGATCATAAAGGAGTTTAGGCTTTTGTTTTGTTTTGTTTATGTTTCCCTGTACTGTAAATAAAAATGTACTATTTTTATACATAATAATAATAATAATAATAATAATTGCTTACAATTATTATTTCTGGACACTCCACTCAAAGCGCTTTATAGGTAATGGAGACTCCCCTCCACCAATGTGCAGCATCCACCTGGATGATGTGACTGCAGCCATAGTGCACCAGAACTCTCACCACACATCAGTTATTAGTGGGGAGGAAAGCAGAGTAATGAAGCCAGTTCATAGATGGGGGTTATTAGGAGGCCATGATTGGTAAAGGCCAATGGGAAATTTGGCCAGGACACCAGGGTTACACCCCTACTCTTTTCAAGAAACGCGCTGGGATTTTTAATGAGCACAGAAAGTCAGGACCTCTGTTTTACGTCCCATCCGAAGGACGACGCCTGTTTACAGTATAGTGTCCCCGTCACTACACTGGGGCACAGGTTGCTGCTGGCCCCACTAACACCTCTTCCAGCAGCGACCTTAGTTTTTCCCAGGAGTTCTCCCATCCAGGTACTGACCAGGCTCACACCTGCTTAGCTTCAGTGGGTTGCCAGTTGTGAGTTGCAGGGTGATATGGCTGCTGGCATTATGGCTGTATTCATGTGTCTGTTTTTCTGGGTCCACCTATTTTAGAGATTCCATTACAGCATGTCCTACTATGTTGTCTCACACTGTACTGTATATCTCAGACTGTTTTAACTTTGCTTTATAAGGTGAATAAGATAATTAATGAAGTTAAGTGAATGCAATTAAATTAAGGAAGAAAGAAGCCCTTTTTGTTACAGATGCTTGCCCCTCTCTGTTGTGTGAGCTTGTTGCATCCCTTCGCTATACATAAACTTGACTCTCTCATCCTCATTAACACTGCACCCTTCATGGTTTCTATTTTCTCCCACATTGTTACCAAACTGTCACAAAGTCACAGCCCCCATACAGTATATGGTATACCACTCTCTAATTCTCTTTTTAAAATCACACAACTCAACTAGCACCTGCTGACACTCAGTCATGCTGACAGAGAACCAGGAGTAGACAAGCGATCACTGCTCCTCTTCTGGTACAGAGGCAGGCTTCTTTTCAAGCCCACCACTTGCTATCTGTACCCTGAAATGCGGTTTCTATATTCACCACAAATTACATTGCAGCTGCTGGCACATTTCCCTCATGTCCAGCCAGCCTGAGTTTTGCACAGACACTCTGCAGCCTCCAATGCCTGAGTCCTCTTCAAGTACATTAGTGGGGTTCCTTATCAGTCATAAATCCAGGTCTCTTCTTGGTAGGGTGGCCCTTTACATCTCAGTCACCACCACATTCATACCCCATAGTCACTCACTGCTAATGAGCCAGCAGCCAGATAGAACCTCTGCCACTCCTCAGGTACAGAGCCAGGGTCCTTCTAGCTGCACACCTGCTCTCTGGTCTTCATTCACTTTAATTTGCTCTAGCACAACAGATAGACAGATGAGAGATCTTGCAATCTGACAGTCCTGTTCCTTTGAAATGTCTCTAGAACCTAAGGCTTTATATGGTTGTGATCAAAAATCTTCTAGGCTCCTAGATCATAAGTGTCAGTCTAGTGTCTTCAAACACACAATTCACCCCACTGCCTTTGCACAGACCACAGCACTGCCACATCTCAAGTGCAGTGTAGGTACCAGCCTCCTGCTCGATACACATCTGAGATCACCACACTGGTCACAGAGAACAGATGGACAGTATGGATTCTTTCTTTTCTGCAGAGGAGTAGACAAGTCATTTATGTAACACCACCCACAGCTGTAGCTTTTAATCAAATTTAGTCAAATTTTAGCTAGGTAAGGGAATTGGTGTTCAGAATGTCACTCTATGTAAGAGTTCACAATTCTATGTTCAAGGCAGTTCTGAGAGCTTTTTACTTGTCTGCACACTGTCATGTACAGTACAGTAATAACTGTTGTCGTGTTCTGTTGTTTTTCATTTTGATATTCGTTCCTTTTTTGCCAGCACTTTTATTCTTCAGTCTAATATATGTTCTATTTGTTTGAACTCTGTCTCAGCAAGATTACTAACTTTTTATTTCAACCCACTTTAATGACAGGTATTAATATTAACCGGAATACCTGAGGCTTAAGTTCTTTAGTAAAAAGTGGTAAGGTAAGGTTTTAAGCACTAAAACCACACCTTAAAGGTGGCGATATCTGCCAATTTCAAATGAAACATTTTTAAATTGAAGCATACTGTATTTGTTTGCTGCTAAGAAAGCCAAGGCTGCTCTAATCTTGGTAAACAGGAAATTAAATTATTATTGGAATGCAAGTGGATGGACATATCCATTTAAATAGTATCTGTATTGAATACTACAACATTTGATTGAGCTTTTTATACTTTTTAAGAACTTTTTTTATTTTTTTTACCAACATACTGTAGCAATCTCATTGTTGTATTTTCTCTGACAACCCTTAATAGGTGGATGCTTTACCACTGTAAAAAAACAATATTCTAATATAAGGGAAGTCTAATCTAAGGTGATGATTTAAATGATGCTTTTATATGGCATTGGAAGAGATTGGAATTATTAATAATTATAAATAAACACATTTTATTACAACATATTCTTGATTTGGGGGTGAATTTCGCACTCATATATTGGGCAAAATCCACTTTAAAATCCACTGAATGTTTTATGTTTCTGGTTTTCTTCTCATCACAAACTATATTCTTGAATTGACAATATTCTGACTTCATCTGCATTTACACAAAATAATTCATATAAACTGACATATGACCATAAATGCTGAATTATTGCCCTATGTTACTGTCATATTGTCACACCTACAGATGCAGCCATTCAAAATGCGCGGTACAAACCCGTACCACACGCAACTACTCACATTATACAGCGGTAAGTGATTGGCTGGCCAAAATGACCGACAGGGGCACTCGTGGTGCATTGGTTGGTAGTGAAAAGATTTAATCATTTAATGTTTAATGTTTTAATCCTCTTAGTATTAAATATTTATATGGAATTTTACAACTAAAGGGAAATTTTAGTAACTGAGCATAAAAAGAAGAGGAGCATAATGCATCTGATGGTCATAAACGATATTAATTTAGGAACTGCATCAGAGATATTTTTTAACTGCACTGCATCAGAGAGAATCAGTATAGCTTCTGGGAAATACATTTTTCCTGCATCAAAGTTTAACTCGTTCAGAGCGCCCTACAGTACATTACAAACTCAAAAGCATTTCATTTTGAGCTGAGGACCCTCACACCGGAAGAAGACTTCACAGCCGAAACGTTGCGTTTTCTCCTCTTTTCAGCATGGAATAAACCTACAGTATGACTTGTTCCTTTGCAGACTACGCGGCCTGATGCAGCCACCCACCTGAAGTAGTTAGTGTTGTACAGTGATAATTGACGTGGGTAATGTCATCCCCATTAAACAATGTGCTTATCACGCAAATCCTGCTAAACCAATAATTAGACACAAGAAAAGTAGTGTCTGAATCACTGTGCCCGTTCTCACCGAACCTGAAAATACTACAATATATGTCTCTAAATATCACCTATGCAGGTTGTTTGCACAAACTCGTATTGAGCAGTATTTCTCGCATTGTGAACATACTGTATGTACACAGCGGTCCTGCAGGGTGTAGTGCACAAACCCACATGAGCCTGAAAGCGCTACATTATTAATAATATCTTCCGTGTCGCAGTAACATTGGAATGTTCATTTTTTACAAGTGTAAAAAGAGGTGATACACAACGTGTCTCCTCTTCAGCTTACAAAGAAATTCCACCAGAGCCTCACAATATTGTCCAAACTCTTCTTGTGTCTAATTTTTAATTTAGCAGGATTTGAGTTACAGTATATGAATATAATTATATCGTTATTAATTTCTTTAGATACGCTATTCCATATTATATTCTGTATTAATCAAATTCTAAAAATGTCAATATATTTGTCCATAATATTTATAAGCCTTTAAAAGGCTTGAGGCGTCTGTTAAATTGCCCCACTGGATAAAGTGTTTGGAATTAAACCAATTTAACAGCTCTTAAGTATACTGTAGTTTTTGTTAACACAACACAACTTTGTCAGTGAAAAAAATGACTGCAGGCACTTTTCCTCCCCCTCTTCATTCTCAGAGAAGAATAGGCGGACCTACAAATGAAAGACAGTACCCCTTCTCCCCACGGACAGACTGACAAATGTTTTCACTGCTTATTATTTTAGCATGACTATAATTATATCATTATTAATTTCTTTGAATCAGCTAAAGATCTGCCAAAAAAAAGGTCAGATAGGCAGAGGGAAAGGCAGTGACATCACTGCACTGGCAAGATAGATACTCTCTTTAGATACTTGATATACTTTTCTTTAGATACATGATTCCATATTATATTCCCTATTAATCAAATTCTAAAAGTATGCTTTTGTTTACTCCGATAACGAGCGTATTTGCAGAAATACAGAAATAATGTTTAGAAACCTCTAGATAGAGAATATAATATAGAATGGATTACCAAAAGAAATTAATAACGATATTAATTTAAGAATCTAAACATATGTATTTACATAGCTGGTTGTATTGCTGTAATCCTCTTTCTTTGTAAACATGTTTTATGTTTAATTTTTAATTTTAATCAATAAGTAGTATTACAATTTGCACTGTGATAAACTGTTGCACTTGATCATTTTACTTGGGCTTCTTTAAAAAAAGCAGGATAAGGTCTTCAGATTAATATATTATTAACTACTACATTAGCTAGATTGAGTGAATGGCCTCCTGTTGTTTGTAACCCTTCTAATGGTTTTAGATTCCAAGCACTATTGATAAGTAATCAGCCACCCCATACTGCACAGCATAGCATAATAGCTATGTTTGAAAATCAAGAAGACTCCCCTTAGAAAGAAAGCTAAGTAACAGTTTCAATATGGCCAAAAAACAGTATGTCTTGCATAAGTGTTAATTTTCAGAACCAATGTGAAACTGAAATAAAACACAGGAAACCCAGAAATTACTAGAAGAACCCCGCTTCCCAGTGTATTCCCTGTCTAATGGTGCAGTATTCCAAAAATTATAAAACATTACAGAAAAGATTCACAAACCAACACAAGGTTGTGAAAGGTCAGAGGGCCTGTCTAGAGTGTAAAACTCTTGGTTGCAGCACTGTGAGTGTTGTGGTTTGAAAGCTATTGAGTCGTTAACAGCGACCCCCTATCCCCGTGTATTGCCTGTCCAATGGTGCTATCTTCCAGAAATAATAAAACAACCCAAAGCAAGGTTGTATATGGTGAGGGGGGCTGTCTGGTGTGTAAAACACTTGGTTGCAACATTGTGAATGTTATGCTTAAAAAGCTATTGAGTCATTAGGAAGACCCCCCGATTCCAGTGTATTACCTGTAGTGCTATCTTCAGAAAATCATAAAAAATAAAGAACAGTTTCACAATACAAAACAAAGCTGGGAAAGGTCAGAGGACCTGTCTAGTGTGTGAAACACTTAGTTGCAGCACTGTGGTGTTGTGCTTAAAAAGCAATTGAGTCATGAAGAAGACCCCATTATCCCAGTGTATCGCATGTCTAATTGTGCCATATTGAAAAAATCATTAAAAAAAAACTAAAAGAGGTTTCACAGCCCAAAGCAAGGCTTGGAAAGGTCAGAGGACCTGCTTAGTGTGTAAAACACTTACTTGTAGCATTGTGGGTGCTGTGGTTTAAATGCTATTGGCTTGTAAACAGCATACCCCTATCCCAGTGCATAATGCATGGGTTTGAACTTCAAGGGTGCTGTTCTTAATAAGCTGCTGAGTAAAGAACAGGAATTTTCCTGCTGTCAGGAGTATTGCATATATAGTTGACCTTTACCTGAATGAAAATAGGACATAAAGAAAGGGTTTCAGAAATCAAACAAAGCTTTATTCCTGTGCGTACAGTCTGGGTAATTGGGGACTGCGTTGTTTTGCTTCCTATGGTGATATATGGGTTTTTTCTCATTAAGCTGTATTAAGCAGAATTTCTCGCATTATGAACTTGTGCACACATCAGTTCCCCAGGGTTCCAGTTAGTGCGTAATTATGCATCGCCGAAAAACCGGAGGTTTACAAAAAGAGAATTAGCTCACTGATAGTTTTATGTAGAAGTTGTGAAACTTTTCACAAGTAAAAGTCTTTAAAATGCGTTTGGTTTGAAGGCTTTCTGTGTTTCCCTTGCGAAGATATGGACAGAAGAATATTCGTGCGTGTTAAAAAAAATGGGAAAAAAACTACATAGTGAAGGCTGTGAAAACATTTACAGTGTACTTTGTACACACAGAAAGTGTTTTCGTAACTCTAGGAGATTTCGTGAAAACGCTACAGGCGTGCCAAAATCATTTTCGAACTTCAAGCTAACCTTTCTTCACAGACTTCCTTCTTTGAACTCAATTGTGCTTATGTAAATAATGTACAGTTTATCACCTACTGCAATGCTTCTAGTTTAGCTGGATTTTTGCAATAAGCACATTGTTAAATGGGGATGACATTACTCACGTCTACTGTATATCACTGTACGACACAGTTTTGAGTCGGAGTGTCTGTTAATAAAACAGACAGCCTTCCAATACATATAATACATGTATATTCCAATACATTCTTTATCTCTCTCTCTCTTTCCTAGCGTTAATCCCGCATCAGCAGGGTCCGCTTGTCGGCACACCAGTCTCCATTTGGTGGTTTGAACCAAATCTTTGAGCTGACGTTGCCATTAGATGCGACTGAGAAATACTCCAACCGGTGCGTCACTCCGCCTGCCATCAGAGTGGGAGGGGTGGAGGGAGGAGGACAAAGTAATGAATTCATAGAGGGGGATTATTAGGAGGCATGGGAAATTTGGCCAGGACGCCGGGGTTACACCCCTACTCTTTTTGAGAAACACTCTGGGATTTTTAATGACCACAGAGAGTTAGGACCTCGGTTTTACGTCTCATCCGAAGGATGGGCATGATTTCTTTATCTGTTTCAGCTAAATGAGGGAAATTAGATCAGTCAGAATCTCGGAGTGCCAATTGTAAAAATAACCCTTCTTCCCTCCTTTGTTTCGCGGAGAAATCCTTAATCACAAAACCATCACTTAATTTATCAAGATACACAAATTCACACCAGAGCCAACAACAAGTTATAATAGTGGACTATTTTTATGTATTCACTATATAAGAAAGAAACCAAAAGTAATACTCTGATCGCGCTTCGAACCATTGGGTGCAGCGCTTTGTCCATTACCACTACAAGGACAATACATTATTTTAAAAAAGAAATGGATGTCAAAAGGTTTCCAAAATGTCCATCTGTGATATTTTAGCTGCTTAGTTACACAATTCCATATTCATATAACTATCAAGTGATGTTAAATCACTACAATATTTATCTTTTTACAATAACAGCAAGTGGTGTTCTTATTACGTATTCTTAGAAAAGGAAAAAACGTTAAAACTTTTTATGAAGTACAGAATATAAGTTTAATAATGTTACAACAAGCACGTTAAAGCCAGAAGCCATGTAAATTACCAAGATAAAGATTTTGATATGTAAAATATTTGTGCATAATTAAAATATTTATGATGAAGGTGGAAGGTTGTGTACGTTTGTCCAACTGAGCATTCTTGCTTTTCTAAAAAATACCAACTTTTTAATGTTTAATGATTAACATGCTCTAATACACAGTTTAAAATTAAAAGTCTAAAGAATATACAACTTAAATTTTTAATTAGATAAAGATTGTCCCTCAGCAGTGATCAGGATTCGAAACCGAGTGTTTTCTGGCACTAGCTCAAATGCTGTACGTGAGAGGTTAAGCTTTATTAGCTCCACCTGGCGGTGATTCCAGATACTAAACGGTATAGCCTCATAACTGCGGTATTATGCAGTATTATGCGGTATGACGCATTGTAATGTGACACACCACTTTATTTTACCACAGCGTACCTCGCTCATTTTGAATGGCTGCATCTGTATAGTACTTTCTATACATGCAACATTTCAGAAACACATAGAACAGATCAAAGGAGCAATGAATTGGAAATTGTCCCTAAAGTGCCAGCTAGAGATCATTATTTTTGCTGTGCTACAATGAGCTTGAAAGAAAGAATAGCACTCATTCAATATTACAGCTGACATGTTCTCTCTAATTTTGGAATCTGAAATCAGGATTCAAGTGAAATGGGTGGATTTGTGAAATCTGGTAATGGTAAAAATGATATACACTATGCAACAATCTCCAATTACTAACCAGAAACCCTTATTTCATATCATTTATGATCTGTCAGCAGCTCCAGTTTAATGATCCTCTCCAAGGTCGGGGCACAAACCTCGGAGACACATGGAGTTGTCTTCTGCAGATAAAGACTTAAGTTTCCAGTTTTGTGTAAAAGAATCTGCCAATTTCTATTACAAATGTAATATAAAAATTTATTTTTGTCAGTTTCTTCTAGCACAGGTGTTGTTCTACATGTATTGGCTAAACATCAATGGGGGATATTTACATGTAAAAACTAATTTTGTAAGACCCTGCTGCAGCAAATGTCTTTAAAATATACTGACTTCCTGCTTTTTGGAGAAGCTGTGGTAGGTTGGGATTGATCATGAGAAGGAGAAAAAAACACAGTGGAAAAAAGCAGGTAAAAATTCCCTCTCAGCTCCTGTAGAATGACTAATAACAAATTCTGAGACCAACATCAGTTTGGTTTTGAACTGAATTCCTAAAATGCACCGAAATAAAGATAATGATTAACATACAGACAGTAGAATGACATGGTGGTGCAGTGTTAGAATTGCTGCCTCTGAGCACTATGGCCCCATGTTTAATTCTGGACCTGAGCTGCTATCTGTCTGGTTTATATGTTCTCCCCTGTGTTCACGGGGGATCACAGATCTGTGTGCTCCAGTTTCCTCCCACAATCCACAGGCAAGCTGGTAGCTTAATTCTGTGTATGCTCTGTGATGGACTGGAGTCCCATTGGTTTCTGGGATACGATCCAGCTCCCCCATGACCTTGTATTGCATGGAGCAGTTATAAAACAGATGGATGCATAAAATTAATCAGCATTTCTGGGCAATATCAGTCTGACTCCAGCTGGAGTAACCATATTCACACTGCCTGCATTGTCCCAGTTCTCAGTTCCCTCTCTGTCCCAGCTTTGTGCTGCTTGCAGTTTCTACAGTATCCATGCTTTCAGATTTAACATCTATACGAGATTTAAATTATTTTCATTTTTCAAGTAAGTCATTTGACAGCACATTTTAATTTATGATGACAGCCTGGACACCATTTTTGCAGCAGATTATTTACAGGAGTAAATACCCACAAACCTCCACTCTAGAATTTAGAGATCTACCCTTGAATCTGCACTGTTGTTATCAGCCATTTACAGTAGCTTCCACTACTATCTACTGTATGTGCATTAAGTATATATATATTATATATGAGAGACATTACAGTATGTGTGAAATATATTTTTCATAATCAAAATTGAAATTGTTTCCTAATTATTAGTTGCTGAAATTTGCATTAAATTATGTACATGAAGTGTATATTATGTTATACATCTGTTTTTATTTTAAACTACCACAATTTTCCTTTAGTTGTAAAATTCTATATGAAGTGGATTTAAATATGCATAGTAGAGAAACAGATTAAATGAAGCAATTCTTTCACTAACATCTAAAGGACCATAATCGTCTATCAATTGTCTTTGGCCATCAGGTAACATATTTGGAAGACATACCACACATTTAGAGTGGTTGCATCTGTGCAATCTAACCACTGAGTCACCAGGTCACTCACATTAACCCCATGCGAAACAAAAGTAAAAATAAGAAAACTGTAGTAAAATATAATTAAAGGTATGCACAGTATATGAATGTGTAGGATCTATTTTTTGACATATTATCGTGCTCTTTACCATTTTCATGTTACTGAAACATATCTTTCTATATTCAGTTTCTATTCTCTAATCAGAGATCAATCTAGTAAATATGTAGTCTACTCACCTGAAACACACAGTCCAAGAGCAAACTGAGCTCCAAAACAGTCTATGAGTTCCTTGACACCAGACAGCAATGACACAAATAAATCATTAGTGTATTAAAAAGGACAGAAATAGGCACCTGTAGAATTTGTCTGGATTTCTTTCATTTTCCAAAAGCAGGTATGACCTGTTGTGCTTGTTTCTTGGTTCCGAGCAGTTAAATCGATTGTTCCAGTAAAGTCATCTATTAATATTGTTACAAATAGGGGGTTACAAAAATGGTGAAAATCAGGAATTGACCAAGAAATTTAGTCAATAAGTAAAATAATTGTTCATAACCCCCACCTTGTAAGTGATTTGTCCAGAATATATCCAAGTGGTTGGTATAACTAGAGGCATGGGAATTCTTAGTGGCACAGCTTTGATGAAAAGAGTAATAATTCTGGCACATTTGGTTTAACACAGTTTTATTAAAAATGACAATACATGCACTACACTACACATAACAAAACATACAACACACAAGTTACTTTATTTACAATATGTACAGACAAGGTGTTTCAGAGGCTTAACATCCTAATCAGTCCCAACCTGCAGTTAAATCTCTCTCATCTCTTCAAAAATGGATGCCACAAAATAAAAGAAAGCCAATCACCCTGTTCTAAAAATGCACCAACAGGCAGGGAATACCATCTTTAACTGAGGTATCTTTTACTCAGGAAACCCAAGTTCCCTAAAAGCACAGAATAGTAATAGTCTCTCTACCAAGGCTCAAATACATGTACTTATCTCTAATCAGGTTTCATTTGGATAATCATTAAATAGGGGCTCTCACCTGATGCAAGCTAGCTTAAGTTCCTTTTCTTCTTGACTCCTCTTTTGTTGTCTGACCCCAAGAAGGTAACTGTGTACAGACTGCTTTAAATACTGATTTCAAGACCAGTTCAAAGTTCAGCCACACTAATGTCTGGCATATCTGCCTGATGGTCAATGCTGTCTTCTGAGTCCCAATGCAAGGCAAAGCTCTTTCTCTCTGCTCTCTGACATCAGGAGTCTCCAGGACAAAGTGAGCGGCTGCTTAGGCAGACCATGGACCAAGACAGCCAGCTCTGTCTTCTCAGCAGAGAGTTTAACTCATCAAAGATGTCTGGCCAATGGATCTTTGAGTATACAACTTATTTATTCACATTATAATTCTTGAGAGTTGAAGTATTGTTTGATGCGTGACTTCTGTTTGTAATCAGTTCATATACTGTGCTGTGCAGGACTCTTGTATTACAAACAATTTCACTGAGTCTCTCTTATTCAGAAACTAAATCCTGAATCCAGAATCCCAACCTTGATTCTTTATTTAGAACAATTATTTGTTACGATCCCTGCCTCTCGGCAACGGAGGAGGCAGAAGTAGGTGTAGCCCCTATCCATCAGTTCATCTATCAGTTTTCCCATTCACCACCACACCCCCGTCTCATCCTACTTAAACACCTGTCCTTCCCTACCTCGTTGCTCAGTATTGGTTTTCCCTATCGAGCTTCCTGGTTGCGCTTCTTCTGCTCTGTGTTTGTCTTGGATTTCGGCTTACGGTTTTTCCCTTTGGACTTCGGCTTTTCGGATCTCGGCTTGGATTGGTACTTTCGCTCTGTCTTGGATTACTGGCTACCTCTGGATTCTCGGATTGCTCTACAGACTACGACTTCGGATCACACTTCGGCTTCGGTACACGTTCCCTTTCGGATATCTTGCTCCCCCTGGACTCTCGGCTCGTTCCTACGATTATGGTTTGCTTTCGGTTTACGACTTGGCTTTGTTCGCTCCTGCAAGTGGGTTCACTCACTAGTTCGGTCCCTATTACCGAACTCGTAACAGAATACTGAGCCATTTAACATGGACCCAGCGGAGCAACAGGAGATTCGCACGGCTTTGGATCAGCACGGACAAGCCTTACTCCAGCTCCAGGCTTCTGTCCAACAGATCTCTGCGCACCTGTCTGCAATGCCGCCCATCGGCAATCTAGGAAGCAATGCTGGAGCTGCCGCCTCGGCTCCACCCCCGCCAGCTGCTACACCTGCCCCTCGGCCTCTTCCACTAACTCCACCTGACAGGTTTGACGGCAACCCTACGAAATGTCGGGGCTGCTTAGCACAGTGTTTCAGGCTCCATCCGGAAACCTTTTTTTCTCCTCAGGACAAGATCGCCTTCATAGTTTCACTGCTAACCGGCCGCGCTTTGGAATGGGAATGGGCTACTGCTCTGCTTGATCACGAGGCTCCTGAAATTCAGGATTATGATCTCTTTTTAGGAAAATTTAAGGGGGTTTTTTGTTATCCTGTAGTTGGTCAAGACTCTGCCTTCCGCCTCTCCTCCATCCGCCAGGGCTGCCGGTCTGTACAAGACTATGCTATAGATTTTCAAGTAGCAGCAGCGGAGACTCACTGGAACAACGAAGTCCTAATTTTTTTTTTCCGTCAAGGACTCAGTGAAGAAATAAAGGATCGTCTGGTAAATATGCCGCAATTGGGCAGTACCTTGGAAGAAGTAATTTCACGAGTATTGGAATTGGATATCAGAATTCGTCAAAGGAGTGCTGAAAGATCTCGGACCTCAATATTAAAGGCTCCTCGGCTTTCTCCTATCAGATCTTTCAACTCAGATCAACCTAGGGAAGTAGCCCGAACCCAGTTAACCCCTGAAGAACGAGAGAGGCGCCAAAGAGAGGGTCGCTGCATGTACTGTGGGAAATTAGGACACTTTAAAGCGGCCTGCCCGGCCTCATACTCGTCCTTGAGGCGCAGCCCACCTTCTCAAGTTCCTAAGGTGAGTGAGATTTCTCGATCCCCTCAGTTTTCCTCTGGATTTTTTATTCGTTCTACACTATTCTGGGGTAATGAAAGGAGACCTCTTCTAGCTTTTATAGACTCAGGGGCGGCAGGAAACTTTATTGATGCCTCCATTGCTCAAACTTGGAAATTACCCTTGACCCCGGTGACTACACCACTTCGTGTTCAATCGATCGACGGCTCCCCGTATCTCCAGGACTCATTAGATGGCAAACTGAAATTATAAGTTTGCAGATTGGCGCCACCCATGTGGAAGACATCTGGTTTTATCTTCTTGAGACCCCAACACATCCTCTGGTGTTGGGCTTTCCTTGGCTACAACAGCATGACCCGAACATTTCTTGGTCCCGAAAAGAAATTTTAGCTTGGGGACCCAGATGTATTAAAGACTGCTTTCGTCTACCAGTACGAATTGCACTCACGGCGACATCCCCTTCAGGGGCTCCTACCATACCCCCTCAATATTCCGATCTACAGGAAGCCTTTAATGAGCAGGAGGCCTTGACCCTCCCACCTCATCGACCTTATGATTGTGCCATTGACCTTCTGCCAGGTACTATCCCTCCTAAAGGTCGTATTTTTCCGCTCTCCAGTTCTGAGTCTGAGGCCCTGAAAGTCTACATACAGGATTCTCTGAAAGCTGGACATATACGTCCATCCACTTCACCAGCATGTGCCAGTTTTTTTTTCGTGGAAAAGAAGGATGGTGGGCTTCGTCCCTGCATCGACTATCGTGGTCTCAATGAGATCACAATCAAGAATCGGTACCCTTTGCCTCTAATTCCAGCAGCACTTGAGTCGGTGCATGGAGCCAAAGTCTTCACCAAACTGGATTTACGAGGGGCCTATAATCTAATCCGCATTCGGGAAGGGGACGAGTGGAAGACGGCCTTTATGACTACCCATGGACATTACGAATATTTGGTCATGCCCTTTGGTTTGGTTAATGCCCCAGCGGTGTTTCAGTCTTTTATTAATGACATCTTTCGTGATCTACTACAACGATTTGTCTTGGTCTATCTAGATGACATTCTAATTTTTTCTGATTCCTTCCAGGATCATGTTCTCCACGTCAGAGAAGTACTCTCCCGGCTCATCAAGAATAAACTATATGTCAAACTGGAGAAGTGTACCTTCCATGCTTCAAGGATTCATTTTTTAGGTTATGTCATCTCTCCAGAGGGTGTGGGAATGGATTCGAGTAAAGTCTCGGCGATTACTGATTGGCCCACACCCAAGAACCTCAAACATATTCAACGATTTCTCGGCTTTGCTAATTTTTACAGGAAGTTCATTCGAAACTTCAGCTCGGTGGTCACTCCCATAACCTCCCTGACCCGTAAAGGACCAAGACAAGGCAAATGGACCCCTCAAGCCGAAGAAGCATTTCAGCGTCTGAAACACCTGTTCACAACAGCCCCCATCCTAAAACACCCTGATCCAACTTTGCCTTTTGTAGTCGAAGTGGATGCCTCTGGCCATGGTGTGGGGGCTGTTCTCTCTCAGCGTCATGGAGAAAAACAGATTCTTCACCCCTGCGCCTTCTTCTCCAAGAAGTTATCCCCTGCCCAAATGAACTATGACGTGGGTAACCGTGAGCTCTTGGCCATTAAGCTGGCATTGGAGGAATGGAGGCACTGGTTAGAGGGTGCTCATCACCCTTTTTTGATTTACACAGATCACAAAAACCTGGAGTACCTGCAGTCGGCCAAACGTCTTTGTCCTCGCCAGGCTAGGTGGTCCCTTTTTTTTTCCAGGTTTAATTTCTTGATCACCTATACTCCAGGTTCTAAGAACGTCAAAGCAGATGCCCTCTCGCGGATCCATGACCCCCCTGAGGCCGAATTGACCCCAGAACCCATCATTCCATCTGGTAAGTTCCTGGCTGCGGTAAGATGGGACATTGAGGTGATTGTCCGACGAGCCTTGGTTGGGCAGAAGGTACCTCCTCAGTGTCCTCAGGACAAGTTATTTGTCTCTCATCCCGTCCGAGCGGCAGTTTTACAATGGGGTCATGACTCCCGCTTCGCTGGACACCCTGGAGTCCACCGTACCTTGGATTTCATCTCCAGAGACTTCTGGTGGCCAACTATGGCTAAGGATACCAAGGAGTATGTCCAGGCCTGCGCTATCTGTTCCCAAATGAAGTCTTCCCGAATGAAGGCAGCGGGTCTACTTCAACCCTTACCCATCCCGGATCGTCCTTGGACCCACCTCTCAGTAGATTTTGTTACTGACCTTCCACCCAGCCATGGACACACAACTATTATGGTAGTGGTAGACCGTTTCTCCAAATCTGCTCATTTTATTCCCCTACCATCTTTACCTACAGCTCGAGAACTAGCAGAATTGTTTGTACAGCATATCTTCCGATTGCATGGCATCCCTAAGGATATTGTTTCAGATAGGGGCCCTCAGTTTGTCTCCCGGTTTTGGAGGGCCTTTTGTAAGTCACTGGGTGCCTCGGTCTCACTTACCTCAGCTTACCACCCTCAGGCCAACGGTCAGACAGAACGCATTAATCAGGAACTGCTGACCTATTTACGGACTTATATCTCCTCTACCCATGATAATTGGGTGTCCTTGCTCCCATGGGCTGAGTATGCACACAACTCATTGTATACTACTTCTACTGGCATGTCTCCCTTTAAGTGTGCCTTAGGTTATCAGCCTCCTCTGATCCCTGACTCCCACCCCAACACAGAGGTCCCTTCGGTTCAGGACTATATCTCTAACCTGAAGACCTTCTGGAGGAAGGACAAAGCCACCCTTCTTCGCACCTCAGCTCAGCAGAAGAAGGTAACTGATCGGCGCCGTCGGATCCCACCCAGACTTCGACGCGGTCAGTTTGTTTGGTTATCCACTCGTAACCTTCCTCTTAAGCAACCTTCTGGCAAGCTTGCTCCCAGGTACATTGGTCCTTTTCGTGTCCTCGCCCAGATTACCCCTGTAACTTACAGACTGGCCTTGCCTCCTACCCTTCGGATCCATCCTACTTTCCATGTTTCCCTCCTTAAACCCTTTCACAGATCCACCCTGTCTAAACCACAACAAAAACCCCCACCGCCTCGAGTGATTGATGGACTCTGCTTACACGGTCAATAAAATCCTGGATTCCCGATGGTCTCGTGGAGCCCTACAATATCTCGTCGATTGGGAAGGCTACGGTCCGGAGGAGCGCTCGTGGGTTTCGGAGAAGGATATTCTGGACCCCAATCTCATCAAAGACTTCCACCTTAACTTCCCGGATCGTCCCGTTAGGGCGTCAGGAGCCGCCCGTAGAGGGGGGGGTAATGTTACGATCCCTGCCTCTCGGCAACGGAGGAGGCAGAAGTAGGTGTAGCCCCTATCCATCAGTTCACCTATCAGTTTTCCCATTCACCACCACACCCCCGTCTCATCCTACTTAAACACCTGTCCTTCCCTACCTCGTTGCTCAGTATTGGTTTTCCCTATCGAGCTTCCTGGTCTGCTCTGTGTTTGTCTTGGATTTCGGCTTACGGTTTTTCCCTTTGGACTTCGGCTTTTCGGATCTCGGCTTGGATTGGTACTTTTGCTCTGTCTTGGATTACTGGCTACCTCTGGATTCTCGGATTGCTCTACGGACTACGACTTCGGATCACACTTCGGCTTTGGTACACGTTCCCTTTCGGATATCTTGCTCCCCCTGGACTCTCGGCTCGTTCCTACGATTATGGTTTGCTTTCGGTTTACGACTTGGCTTTGTTCGCTCCTGCAAGTGGGTTCACTCACTAGTTCGGTCCCTATTACCGAACTCGTAACATTATTATCTTAAAAACAGTTGCGTCAAACATGATCTAGCTACTAGTACCCTCCTAACAGTCTAAAACTGGTTGTAAGATGTTCACATTTTGTATTATAATAAGAATAAGAAATAATAATAGTGATCTGAATGACTTTGTCACATACTGTAAGTTGCATTGTAGGGGGATGGCTTGCAAAACAATGTTGTAAGTAATTGCATCTAGATGAAGGCAGTGTGCAAAAATGACACTAACACTGACACTAGTACTAAGTTGATGTACAACATGGATATCTGCGGATATTACTTCACAACATTTTTTTAATCTGTGTCAGGAAATTTACTTTTTTTTAGTCATGTATTCAGCTCATGCATGATTAAAAACGACATTGTTCTAACAGTACTCTTGCATTTTAAATAGACCCTTTAAAAATAAAAAAACATATATTAGACATGTAAAATTAATAAATGGCACTCACAAAATCCAAAAGTATTTGTAGATGTTTGTCTTTGTCTCTACATGTCAGATCAAGCCATCAAAATACAATATATTATTACAGCTGTAGGTGACTAAGAGGCAAGATTGTCCAGATCCCATGATTAAAGTATTAATAAAATTTACCTTGGTTAACCTTAATTAAGTTATGGGTACATGATTAAGTGCCAACTAACAGTACAGAAAGACACCATACTGTATACCATACTGGACTTCTGTTTTCATTTTCTGGACTTATGATATTTAACTGTAATTAATGGATTAATTAATTTTCAAATAAACATCAATTTGGTTTCTACTAAGCTGTTCAATTACAAGCCTGAGTCTCTTCAGTCTGGGATCAGATTTATGTACAAGTTTTCTTAAGGGAGAGATACTAATTCAGAATGATCTTAAGATGGATCAACTTTCCTATTTTTTAACTAGAAACAGAAAAAACAGAATTTACATCCAAAGAAGGCTCCACAGTCAAAACTCTGTGTTTCTTTTCTTTTCAGCATGTACAGATGCAGCCATTCAAAATGCACGGGCGATACCGCATTATTTTCCCGATACGCTGTACGCAGTCTACCACGAGTTACCGGTAAATACCGCTAGTTACTGTAAATTCTCCTATAATACCACAAGTAAAATAATAGTATCCGGAGTTTCTGCAAGGTGGAGCTAATAAAGCTCAACCTCTCATGTCTTTAACAAAGATATTACTAATAGTATTAATAATGAATGACTTTGGACAAGCTGTAAGTGTAAACTCAAAGTATTGCCCTGGTCCACATTCTTTTTTTCTTTGACCGTCTTTGTAAAAGTAACACCACAGCATTTCGCAATCACGCATTTGTTTCCAATCATGCAAAGTACAGAATTTTTGAGAATCGATTCACCATGCCTTTCACATGCTCATAAAACAGATTGATTTAGGTACATAAACATATTACCGTATGCAAACTGTACTGTATACAGTATGTATATGTACATTTAATGTCTTAACTGTGCCCGTTTAAGTATTGAATATTTATATGGAATTTTACCACTGAAGGGAAATCTTAGTGCCTGAGCATAAAAAGAATAGACGATCCCACTAATATGGAATCGCGTATCTAAAGAAATTAATAACGATATAATTATATTCATGTACCGCAACACAAGAATAGTACACGCTGTACATTGTCTGTTGATAATGTTTCTGTAGTGCTTTTTCAGCACTCTCCATGTGACCTTGCTGGTGGCGCCTTGGGTTAGGTTCCTGACCGTATCACATGCTCTGTGATCAAATCCCACTGTGGAACTGTGACTACTTTTTAACAAACATTTCTTTGAAAAAATTAAACGTTTCCCTTAGTCAGAGATTAAATAAAACCTCACTCGCACCAAACAAATTTATATTTCTAAATATCACAACATGATCGGATTTAAGTCATTTCAATAACAATGAATAGTCACCTATGTGTTACAAAATAAACATTTATATTGATTTGAATCGCGTTTTGATTTAAATCATAAACGCGTGTTTAAATATATGTGTTTTTTGATTCACAATCAGACAAATGCAACATAAATTGATATCTTTGTCTTCTAAGTATCTTAATAAACTTTCAGCATAGCTTTCTCCCCGTTTAGATTTATTTTTCTTGGGATCTTGGGATCAAACGTGGAAAGATTAGATTGTAATCATTTTTATTTTTTAAACACATTTTAGAAAAGTGTAATCTATACTAAAAAGCTGTACACCATCTGCTATAAAGATACATATTGTAATACTTTCGGGTACGGATAGGACAGACACAAGAACTCAGACTTTCGGAGTTAAAGCAAGTAAAAGCCTTGATTTTATATATCACCTTTAAAAGTGGCATCTCAAAGCAAAGTAAATACCCAACACTGATTGTACCCATCTGTCATGCTAATAAAGCACCTTGAATTGAATTGAATTGAGGGAGAGAGGGAGAGAGGGCGAGCGAGAGAGCCAGGACAGACAGGCAAATAAGATACACTCCACAGACATTCACAACAGCGGCATATCATATAACGTATGCACATATAGTTAAGTTATTACTTGGTTTTCAAAGTGCAATGAAATACAATATTGCTATTGTTGCTGTTATCTTTGTTTTTATCCTGTAAAGCGTTTTGAGAAGCCACCTTTAAAGGCGATATATAAAAGCGCTGATTCTTATGGAATGTGTTCCGCCGGGGATTCAATTTTTTTTTTATTTTATTTAATCGCGTATCTAAGGAAATAGCAGTATAACTTTGTTCATGCACAAACAGTGGCATGTTACATTATTAATTTGGGTGTCTCCTCTTGCCAGAAAGCTCTAAATTGCATTTTGAGTGCGATTTTTGACTTTTTCTAAATTGCAACCCATAAATAAAGCTGATACAGTTTAGACTTTGAATTATTTTAAACTGTATTACAGCAGCACAATGGACAATGCAACGTAAATTGCAAAAATGCACTTGGAATCTGTCCAAGCCCTACTTTGTCAGGCACTTTCTTTTACTGCAACGGACATAAAAACTCCCTTGCTTTTAACAGAGCGTTTCATAATTTCTAACTACGAAAATTATTTAAACTGCGACACTTATCATTCATTCCATTCCATTATCAGTCTTCCATTTCTCCCTAAACATTTTAAGCATGATAGTTTTATGAAACGGTACCCAAATATGCGATTTCTGTATAGAATGAATTTTAATTTAAAAAAATTATTTAACAAGAAAATTAAGCTGTTTACATCTTCCGCCTGAGAACAGTCACCTGTTGCTACCCAACGCAGAAACACAGCCACTAACTAGCAAAGAGAGGACATTAGCTAGCCAATATGATAAAGAAATAAATGATTATTTTGTTTATTTCTTTTGCACATTTATTTGAACATTTCCATCGATTGTACAAGCACTTGGAAACTGTCCAATCCCTAGTTTTCTTTTACGCTGCGGTCATTCTCCCGGTCTGGCGCCGGTCTGTGTCTTCTAGGATATAATGCCAACGAACTCTTGTTTTTATGTCCAGTATAACAGACAATCTCCTTTGCTTTTAACTGAGCGTCTAACCCCTCTGACTGGAGAAAAAAGACATGCTGGTTTGCTATACAAACTGTACCAGGAAGATGATTTCTTTCTATTCGAAACGTGTACTTTAAAAGTTTAAGAAGTAAAAACCTTACAGCGTACACAGATTTCTAAACTGATCAGGATCGTTATCTTTGTCTTATCCATAATAATGTTCACCACTCTGTCCAGAAAATTAATAATAAACTTTATTTTATATAGCGTTTTAAACGAATAAGTAATTAGATTGCTCATAAACCTAATCACTTTTTCTACATAAACACAGCGTGATTGCTCTCTGAAAATGCTTTTTCTTTTTATTTAGGCTCAGATTTCAACTATAGATCGTATTATTATAAACTTTCTTGGAAAAATGTCTTTTATGTAAACCATGTTTGCTATTAATTCATTTAGGGCTAGAATATGTTCATTGTCTTCCAATCGAGTCGAGTTGACATTAGAAGCTTGCCACTCCTGGACTGTTAAACCAACGCATTAGCATGTTAAAGCGATTTTATTGAGGAGCCTAGCTTTCTTAACTAGTAAGTACTGTACTTCCTTGGCTTTGGAGGGGGGAGGTGGCTTTAGCTGGAAATCTCACCCCCTTCTACTTTGAAAATACCTGTAAAACTGGTTTAATTCGTCACAGCCAGCATTCCCGCAGAGAAGGGGGTTGTACTCGTTAATGTCTTAGCCGGAACACATCATTATATCTCATTTTGTATTTCTATAAAAAAATCGTTTACCCAGCTTAACACTATTGCTGTTATTGTTTTTATCCTGTAAAGCGCTTTGAGGAGCACAGCTTTCTCACCACTTAGATTACTTTTTGATACCATCCTTACACAAAGCAGAAACTTCTTGTATTTTCCGATGACATACAAGTGGAAAGATTACAGATTTTGATCGTCTTTTTTCTGAACCAGGGAAAATCTGATCATGTTTCTCTATAACAATAATAAAAAACTTTATTTTACATATCATCTTTAAAAGTGGCATCTCAAAGCAATACAGTAGATGTAAACCACAGATTACAAAATAAATATCCAGACAAACGCAAACGCGTTTTTAATAAAATGCTTTTATTCATTCTGCAGAGAGAGAGTAAAACCTGGGCGTAACAGCTGTTCCTTTTTCTGATCATTCGCTCTCTGGATAAACATCTCACCTGTCCTGTTCTTTGTTTTCCTAATTTGCTGATTATGCCTGCTGCGATCCACTCCTGCCCTCACACCTAAAGAAGACTATTTTAAATTTCTTTGCGCGGTCCATTGTGCAATTAACCCTTGTATGTGCTGTCCTTAAGGTGATATCACATAAAGGTGATATGTAAAATAATGTTTTTTATTATTGTTATAGAGAAACATGATCTGATTTTCCACGGTTCAGAAAAAAAGATCTAAAGTATACTAGTTTGTCACTAGTATACTTTTAATACAGTCTTTGCTGTGCTCTTGGGGATCCTTGTGATATTTCGAGCTCTGGTTGAATGATAAGTGTCGCAGTTTAAATAAATTTTGTAGTTTGAAATTATGAAATGGTCTGTTAAAAGCAAGGGAGTTTTTATGTCCGTTGCAGTTTTTTTGAATCCCCGGCGGAACCAGCGCTTTTATATATCACCTTTAAAGGTGGCTTCTCAAAACGCTTTACAGGATAAAAACAACAATAACAGCAACAACAACAGTATTGTATTTCATTGCACTTTGACAGATCGTCCTTAAATCAATTGTTGACTTTTCTCTCTTTACTACTGAACTTGTTTGGATTGACTGAGCTCCGTTCTGTGCCACACAATGATCCCCCCAGAGTCTCTTCCCCGAGTGATTTGGGTTTTTTTGACAGAGGGTAAAAAACTCTCTCTCTCGCTTGCCCTCCCCCCCCGTGTACTGTCTGTTTTTTTGTGCTGTCCTTTGACAAAACAAGGCTCGCCAGATAATGTGAATCGAAACCTGTTTTTCTAGTTTTTAAAGTCGTGCGATGTGTAAGCGGGAACACATCATTATATCTTACATATGAAAAATACTAATTTCCTAAATCAATCTCTTTTATGAGCATGTGAAAGGCATGGTGAATTGATTCTCAAAAATTACTGTACTTTGTATGATTGGAAACAAATGCGTGATTGCGAAATGCTGTGGTGTTACTTTTACAAAGACGGTCAATGAAAAAAATAATGTGGACCAGGGCAATACTTTGAGTTGTCAGCTTGTCCAAGGTCATTCATTATAAATACTATTAGTAACATCTTCGTTAAAGACTTTGATGGCGACAGCTCAAACATGAGAGGTTGAGCTTTAGTAGCTCCACCTTGCGGAAATTCTGGATACTATTATTTTGCTTGCGGTATTATAGGAGAATTTACGGTAACTAGCGGTATTTACCGGTAACTCGCGGTAGACTGCGTACAGCGCACCGCAAAATAATGCAGTATCGCCCGCGCATTTTGAATGGCTGCATCTGTACATTCTGTGGGTGACAGGGCCTTCTCTAGCTATACCCCAGAGCTCTGGATTTGTATCCCCAGTGATATCAGAGTCACCTACCCTGAGTGCATTTAAATCTAACCTCAAAACTTTCCTTTTAGTGTCTGTATCTGCTTCATTTTCTAACTTCGGTAGCACTTCTAACTGCTTGTCTTTCTTATATGTATTTACTTTGTAACTCGTGGTCTTCATAACTGTTTTTACACCTGCTTTATTGTTTTGAGATGCTTGGATATGTGCTATATAAAATAAAGTTTACAGTTACTGTTATTGTTATAGAGAAACATGATCAGATTTTCCCTGGTTCAGAAAAAAAAAGATCAAAACTATACTGGTTTGTCACTCTTC
Source organism: Atractosteus spatula (assembly GCF_055471065.1). Taxonomy (NCBI): domain Eukaryota; kingdom Metazoa; phylum Chordata; class Actinopteri; order Semionotiformes; family Lepisosteidae; genus Atractosteus; species Atractosteus spatula. The sequence continues at coordinate 12,971,018 of NC_142729.1, forward strand.
TCACACCATCTTTGCTAAATGGCTTTGCATACAGATCTGATCAATCACACTGTACATATTTTCTGTGCTTTCCCTGTCCTGTTAGATTTATAATTATAATCACTTTCTCAAAATGAGTCATTTCAAAATACCTGTTTTCACTGTTACCAACTTACACCAACACAGTGACAAAATTTACACTGATCTTAACTTGACAGCTGCTGAGTCCTAAATTCATTCTGCTACCAACATTGGTTTAGATTTCTATTCTTATGTCTTTATTTTTGTGGTTCCATTGGTGACAGGCTAAATTACTTTCTTTGAAAAATGTCTTTTATGTGTGGCAAACAAAAACTGACTTGCTTTAATGAAAGTTCAACTATTTAAGAAGCCTTCCATGAAACCATGTTTGCTACTAATTCATATACTTTAAGGCTTTCTGATAAAATTACTGTTTTTCATGTTAGTTAATTTTCTGACTCTTTATCCCATCAAACCTTCATTCTCACCCTGCCAGAAATGCACCTGATTATTCAAGTGCCTCACTCTCTGCCAAATCTGTTTCAGGTTCAGACGTTCTTTTGTAAAACACAGCTTTCTGTGATTTCTTGTATATCTAAGCTTTGCAAGTGTCCCTGCATCCCTCTTCTGCACTGTGTCTGGTCATGAAATTTTTCTGTTTGCTTATTTCAAAGTAACATCAGCTCCATTTCTAAAACATTTTGCTCATGTGCATTTTTGTATTTATTTACATCTCTAACATTTTTATGTCCTAAATTTTAATTTGCCTTAATTTGTTAGACTGAATTTTAGTTTCACCCTTAAAAAGCTTGAGTTTTCTCTATCTTTTATTTCTTTTCCTACAGAGCTCTTTAATTGTGAAGTATCTGGCATGTTTACATGAATCTATGCACATTTTAAACTATTATTACTGATCACGAATTATTGCATTATGGCTTAATTCACCCTTTCCTGAACTTCTATGGCAAGCAGTGCTAGTTCTGTCTCTGTTGCTATCTTTTGCAGCTGAAATCTCACTGTTTAAAAGAATAAGGAATTAGATTTCTCATAAATACAATTATTTCTTCATTTTCTAATTGAATGAAATTAGTTTATGTGTCAAATACGCAGCCACGTACTATGATACAGGGCACGCTAATACTTGAGTGGACACAAGAGCTGCTATGTAATTCTATACCATTGTATAGGAATGCGTGCTCCGAACATAAATGACTAATTGTATTTAAAAAAATGTTATCTCCAGCAAATAGGGAAGTAGGGAGAATGTGAGTGGAAAGCGTGATAGATAACAGAAAAATATTTTAAAACTGTTCTAGGTTAATTTGAGAAAAATACACCAAGCATCTCTGTGTTTCACTCCCACGCGCGTGAAATGAAAACTTCTTTTAACTTCTGAGATGAACTCCTGAACGGAAACGGGGGAAAATGCAAGCTTGCGGATTGCTAAAGCAGGTAAGCCGCACATTATTTGTGAAGAACTTTGATTACCATTTGGAAAAGAGCTGACACGTATTGCGGAAGAAGGACCCAAAGCAAAATCCTCTGAACTCAAAAGTACCAGCAGGAGTTTATCCAAAAACGTGGGTCAGGAGGTCAGGCCAGGGTCAAAAACCAGTAAATCCACCATAACAAAGTTGAGATCCAGGGGGAATGGGGAACGGGGAACGGGGAACGGGGAAGCTCTAGCTAGGTGAAACCCAATACTGAGCAAGGAGTGGTGTGTCAGGTTGGTTTAAGTAGGCAGGTGGAAGAAGGTGTGTCTGATTAGTTAATTGGAGTTGATTAAGGGCAGTGAGTTCTCCAGGGACGTGACATAACACATATTATGTGTGGAGAAAAAGCTGCTAAACAGCTCAACCTGCTGCCCCTTCCGAATGACACAGTCACTCGTAGAATTTTTGATTTGGCCTCCTCATTACTTTCATTTTTGTCCTTTTTCTTTCTCCATCCACACTGACGAACTAAGAGCAATCTTCAAAAAACAAAATAAAAGGAAAGCCACAGGCCCAGACAAATTGTCAGCTGCAGCCCTCGGCTAATGTGCTGATCAACTGGCTCCTGTGTTTACCAACATTTATAATATTTCACTACATCAGCAGGAAGACCCTCACAGTTTTAAAATATCCACTATAATACCTGTTCCTATAATACCTCTTCAAAAATATCTCGCCTCAACGACTACAGACTTCCGTGCCTATGAAAGCCTTTGAGCTTCATTTGGGATTAAAGTCGAAACACACCGATACCATCAAACAAGAATCTCTGCAGTTTTACTAGAGGAATTCAAGAGAGATCCTGCTCTGCACCAACCCCTCAAACACTCCGCCTCTACAGACCCTCCACCTGAGACTGTGTTTATCCTGCTCTTGTAGAAGAGGAGTTGGGCCTGGACCAGCAGAAAGTACACTGGGTACAATTATCTTCTCATTGATATAACTCACCCTGAAAACAACAGCAGGGCTGCTGAAGGCCAGACTAAGATTAGAGAAGAGGTGGATCAAGAGACTCAACATGGGAGTCAGCAGGGACCAAGTGATATACTGTACCAGTGAAAGTGTGCCTGTTTCTCAGCACAGAAGTGTAACTATAACCAGAGGTATAACATTAAATTCATACAGAATATAATACATGGGATGTCCTAGGTTCTTAATGTGACTGATGTTGTGTCCCACTTCAGTCAATTGCACAAAAACTGAAGCTTTTAATTTGGCAGTGCCTCCACCTGAAACAGCCATCAATTTGTGACTATATAAGACTTTTCAGGAATTTCAACCATAATTCTACCGGTGATCACAAGATGACTTCACAAGGCTTGTGTGCCCAATGAGCAAATATCCTTCTTACTTTCTGTCATTTAAAATTGAAAAACACATACAGACCATTGTGCTGCATTGTGAAATTTCTCAAACACAACAACATATATAAATAACAGTTAGAGAAACTAAAAAGAACAACATTCACTATAAAGGAATGTATGGAGTCTCTTAAACCAAAAAAATCGTTGGTCCGCTGGTTAAGAGACGAGATGATATATTCCTCAAATTTAGTAATTTCACAAACTTTTAAAAAAAAATGTGTTTTAATAATGGATAGTAAACGTAAAGTTTTGGACAGGTTTGTCCGCGATAAAACAGTACAATAGATTTGAGTCCTGACTACAATAAATCAAACGGTCCGGTGAGAATAATCCGTATCCTGTGTCCGCTGCTCTCAGCTGTAAATCTTCAGGTTTACTCGCAGCCACTGACGATCGAGAAACTTACTGCCTCTTAACTACGCTCCACAGATGCCGAGTGTTTTCTTTGAGAATGAATGTGGATGCCTTGCACATCGTCTCCAGACATTTTTCCAATCCCAATCCAGTCCCTTCTGTTTCTCTCTTTTCCCAGTAATCTCTCCTCTTTTCCTCCAGTTGTTAATTAAATTTAAACTCACCCCTCCGTGCACACTAGCCGATCTGTATACTCCGGATCTCTCCACAGTGCTTTTTTTTCTCTCAGGACATGTACCCTCCAGTTCAATGAATACAGTATATGTTTATTTAACCTGGTTGAATTACAATATATAGGGCAGTGCAGTGACTCTGTGCCGGTGGCTAGAAGGTTGCCGGTTCTTATCCAGTGGCTAGCAGAGGAATCCTACTCTGTTGGGCCCCTGAGCAAGGCCCTTAACCCCAGCTGCTCCAGGGGTGTCTTAAAACTGGCTGACCATGTGTTCTGACCCCAAGCTTCTCTCCCTGTCTGTGTGTTTCATGGAGAGCAAGTTGGGGTATGTGAAAAGACAAATTCCTAATTCAAGAAATTGTATATGGGCAATAAAGTGATCTTATCTTAATATAACTTGCATTTCACCTAAACATATTGACATTAACATTATATTCACAAACTGTACTAAAACAACAAAAAATACATATTAAAACTACATAAATTCACAGAGAGCTACAGAAGGGACAGACAGACTGTGCTGGATCTAAAACCAACACAAACTACTTGACAACAATGGTAGCGCACAAGACTCCCCACTGTGGGCTGTCAGCATTTTTAGTGAGGTGGGACAATGCGGGGGTTTTGGGATTGAGGGGTCCACTGGCTTACTGTCCTATATCTATGAAGGAGACAGAGTGCCGGTGTGGAATCAAGACATGGGTGAGGTATTCTTTTAAATATTTTAAGAGTGAGTGATATCGCTTTGTGGAGAGACTAACAAATTGTTCTCTAGCTAGAGAGAGAGAAAAGTTATGGAATGTTCGGCGCTGTTCTATGACGAACGATTCAGTCAGTCACATGAGCATTTAGTCTAGGCAGGCTCAATTAGATACAGTACATCACTGGCTGATATAATCAATCAACATGGCGCCTGAGAGTGGGTACCTGTTGCTCCTCATCTTTTTGTCTTCATCTGTTTCGTATTGTGGGCTTTTTGTATCCAGTGTATCTTTTGAGCAATTATTTATGACCGACAAGTGCTTGTGGACACTGGATTGAGAATTGCTGATTTAAACACAGATATTTCCTATTTTGGGTGCCTCTGCAAACGGACCCCCCAGCTGACTCAGAGCAGAGCAGGCAAACGCAATTGACAGGGAACGTGGAGGACTTCAAGCGAGAGTGAAGCGCCACAACTATTGGACCCCAATCCTGAGTGTCCTCCTGGCCAACGTGCAGTCTGTGGAGAACAAGATGGACGAGTTAAGCCATTAGAGAGATTGTTGTATTCTCTGTCTCGCCGAGACCTACAGATGCAGCCATTCAAAGTGCGCGGTACAGACACGTACCGGAGGTAATTGGCTACGGCGTCGCTCATCGTGATGCAAGATGACGCGGGGTACCGCGGTACGTGATTGGTTGACCGACAGGGGCACTCGTGGTCCGTTGGTCTGTCGTAGAAAGACTTACAGTAAACGTCTTTACTGTGCCCGTTGTAGATATTGAATTTTACCACTGAAGGGAAATCTTAGTAGCTGAGCATAAAAAGAATAGGAGCATACTGTAACGCGTGTGAAGGCCATAAATGATATTAATTTTAGAACATAAACATACAGTATATAGCTGGTCTTGGTACTTTAAAGAAAAAATACACACCAGTATTCCATTTCTTCCTAAACATTTTAAGCATCGAAGTCTTTAACTAAAGAGATACCGGAGTCAACAAGCATACTTTTAGAATTTGATTAAAAGGGAATATAATATGGAATCGCGTATCTAAAGAATTTAATAACGATATGATTATGTTAGTGTACTGCGACAGGGCTGTGTAGGGCTGTTTTGCCACACTCTTCATGTGACTTCCCTTGTAGTCTATTGGTCTACGTGCCTGATCACCAACTCACGGGTTGTGTGTTCAAATCCAGCTGGTGCTGGACTTTCCTTTTAACAAACATTTCTTCAAAAAAATAGAATAGCAATATTATGGACAATCAATTGACTTTTATATTTCAAAATATCACAACATGATCGATTCTAAGTCATTTTTGATAACAATGAATAGTCACCTTCTTCCCTTCTGACAACGGTCCCTGCTTCTGCTTCCTGCTTCTATTGTGTGTGTGTGTGTAATAGAGTAAATTTTTATAGAGAAATGGAGGCTGGACAGTATGCATTACAATATAAACATTTATACTGATTTAAATCGTGTTTTGATTTAAAATCACAAACGCGTGTTTAATTATATGTGTTTTTTTAATCATAATCAGGCTAATGTAACATAAATTGATACAGTATCTTTGTCTTCTAAGTATCTTAATAAACTTTCAGCATAGCTTTCTACCCATTTAGATTTATATTTCTTGGGATTTTGGGATCAAACGTGGAAGGATTAGATTGTAATCGTTTTTATTTTTCAAATACGTTTTAGAAAAGTGTAATCTATACCTGCCCAGACTGTACGCCTTCCTATATCCCACCTTTCATTCCCGTCCTGCTCTTCCCCGCGCACCCCAGCCGGGCGTTCTTCGGCCTCTGCCCGGGACGAATGTATATTTTGATATTTACACCCGGCGCGGCACCGAGGGATTTATAACTGCATTTATAACTTAGTTTTTAAAATTAGTCAGGCAATATGAAGCATCTCCTTTTACTTTTAAGTCCCTTAAATACATTGAGGACAGCTTTCTCACCACTTAAGATTACTTTTTGATACCATCCTTACACAAAGCAGAAACTTTCCAATGACATACAGTACAAGTGGAAAGATTACAGATTTTAATCGTCTTTAATTTTGTTACGTTATACATTTTAGGAACGTTTCATCTAAACAAACACCAGAAAACTATTCTCGATTGTATTTCTGAATGTTATGTTACACCTACAGTAGTTCACTGCTTTAAATACATCGAATTAAGAAAGTTAGGTGTAGCACTTTAGATCTTTTTTTCTGAACCAGGGAAAATCTGATCATGTTTCTCTATAACAAAAATAAAAAACTTTATTTTACATATCACCTTTAAAAGTGGCATCTCAAAGCAATACAGTAGATCGAAAAACAGTTAAAAGGGACCAAAGTAAATACCAGACAAACGCAAACGCATTTTTAATAAAATGCTTTTATTCATTCAGCAGAGAGTGAGAGGGACATCCAGCAGAGAGAGACACACACACCAGTTTCCATTGACGAAATTGTTTTTTTTCAATTCCTCTTGTCTAACAGGAATGTTTTGTTTTGTGGACAGACTGCTAGACTAGAGGAAAAGAGCGCCTCCTTCTATGAAGCATTTCGTTGATCCGATCACGAATTCTTTTCCAGTCGCACGAAGTAAGGGTTGTAAAGCGCGAAGTAACACGCTGATTCTTATGGAATGTGTTCCGCCGGGGATTCAAAAAAATTTTTTTAATCGCGAAAATTGCAGTATAACTTTGTTCATGCACATCATTATATAGTATCTCATTTTGTATTTCTATAAAAAAAAATATTTTGCCCAGCCACTATTGTTCTTATTGTTTTTAACCTGTAAAGTGCTTTGAGGAGCACAGCTTTCTCACCACTTAGATTACTTTTTGATACCATCCTTACACAAAGCAGAAACTTCTTGTATTTTCCGATGACATACAAGTGGAAAGATTACAGATTTTAATCGTCTTTTTTCTGAACCAGGGAAAATCTGATCATGTCTCTCTATAACAATAATAAAAAACTTTATTTTACATATCACCTTTAAAAGTGGCATCTCAAAACAATACAGTAGATGTAAACCACAGGTTACAAAGTAAATACCCAGACAAACGCAAACGCGTTTTTAATAAAATGCTTTCATTTATTCAACAGAGAGAGCGTAAAACCTGGGTGTAACAGCTGTTCCTTTTTCTGATCACTCGCTCTCTGGATAAACGTCTTGCCTGTCCAGTTCTTTGTTTTCCTAATTTGCCGATTTTGCCTGCTGCGATCCACTCCTACCCTCACACCTAAAGAAGACTATTTTAAATTTCTTTGCGCATCCTTAAGGTGATATCACATAAAGGTGATATGTAAAATAATGTTTTTTTTTATTGTTGTTATAGAGAAACATGATCAGATTTTCCCCGGTTCAGAAAAAAAGATCTAAAGTATACTAGTTAAGGAAAATAAATCTTAACGGGGAGAAAGCTATGTTGAAAGTTTATTAAGATACTTAGAAGACAAAGATATCAATTTATTTTAGTCAAAATTGTATATATCACCTTTAAAAGTGGTATCTCAAAGCAAAGTAAATACCCAACACTGATTGTACCCATCTGTCATGCTAATAAAACACCTTGAATTGAATTTAATTGAGGGAGGGGGGGGGGCGACATAACCAGGACACAAGGCAAATAAGATACACTCCACAGGCATTCACAACAGCAACATATGAAACGTTTGTACATATAGTTAAGTAATCTTAAGTGTTCAATGTATTTAAGGGACTTAAAAGTAAAAGGAGATGCTTTATATTGCTTGACTAATTTTAAAAACTAAGTTATAAATGCAGACGCTCCCTCGGTGCCGCGCCGGGTGTAAATATCAAAATATACATTCGTCCCAGGCAGAGGCCGAAGAGCGCCCGGTTGAGGTGTGGGGAAGAGTAGGACAGGAGTGAAAGGCGAGGTTTAGGAAGGCGTACAGTCTGGGCAGGTATAGATTACACTTTTCTAAAACGTATTTGAAAAATAAAAATGATTACAATCTAATCCTTCCACATTTGATCCCAATATAAATCTAAACGGGTAGAAAGTCTGAATATGCTGAAAGTTTATTAAGATACTTAGAAGACAAAGATACTGTATCAATTTATGTTGCATTAGCCTGATTATGATAAAAAAACATATAATTATACATGTGTTTGCGATTTGAATCAAAACACGATTTAAATCAATATAAATGTTTATATTGTAACGCATACTGTCCAGCCTCCATTTCTCTATAAAAATGTACTCTATCACTCACTCACTCACTCACTCACTCACACACACACACACTAGAAGCAGGAAGCAGGAAGCAGAAGCAGGGACCGTTGTCAGAAGGGAAGAAGGTGACTATTCATTGTTATCAAAAATGACTTAGAATCGATCATGTTGTGATATTTTGAAATAAAAAAGTCAATTGATTGTCCATAATATTGCTATTCTATTTTTTCGAAGAAATGTTTGTTAAAAGAGAAGTCCAGCACCAGCTGGATTTGAACACACAACCCAACAGTTAGTAGTCAGGCATGTAGACCAGTAGACTACAAGGGAAGTCACATGAAAAGAGAAGCGAAACAGCCCTACACAGCCCTGTCGCAGTACACTAATCATATAGTTATTAAATTCTTTAGATATGCGATTCCATATTATATTCCCTTTTAATCAAATTCTAAAAGTATGCTTGTTGAATCCGGTATCTCTTTAGTTAAAGACTTCGATGCTTAAAATGTTTAGGGAGAAATGGAATACTGGTGTGTAGTTTTTCTTTAAAGTACCAAGACCAGCCATATGCTGTATATTTATGTTCCAAAATTAATATTGTTTATGGCCTTCACACACGTTACAGTATGCTCCTATTCTTTTTATGCTCAGCTACTAAGATTTCCCTTCAGTGGTTAAATTCAATATCTACAACGGGCACAGTAAAGACGTTTACTGTAAGTCTTTCTACGACAGACCAACTGTCGGTCAACCAATCACGTACCGCGGTACCCCGCGTCATCTTGCATCATGATGCGCGACGCCGTAGCCAATTACCTCAGGTACGTGTCTGTACCGCGCACTTTGAATGGCTGCATCTGTACTGAAGTCTGAAACAGAATATGAGAAAAGGAGATTATTAATATTACAGAATTACTCTAGGCTGATGGCAATATCACTGTCATAACACTTCTCCTGTCATTTTGACTCTCTACTTTGACTCTCTACTTTGGATGAGTCGTTGCTGCGCTCTTGGGGTAATTTTGGTCAACTGGCCCCTCCTGGGGTGGTTCACCACTGTTCCATGTTTTCGCCATTTTTGGATAATGGCTCTCACTGTGGTTCGCTGGAGTCCCAAAGCTTTAGAAATGGCTTTATAACCTTTTCCAAACTGATAAATCTCAATTACTCTGTTTCTCATTTGTTCCCATAATTTTTTTGGATCGCAGTATGATGTCTAGCTTTTGAGGATCTTTTGGTCTACTTCACTTTGTCAGGCAGGTCCTATTTAAGTGATTTCTTGATTGAGAACAGGTGTGGCAGTAATCAGGCCTGGGTGTGGCTAGAGAAATTGAACTCAGCTTTCCAAAGATGTGATAAACCACAGTTGATTTATGTTTTAACAGGGGGAGCAATCACTTTTTCACACAGGGCCATGTGGGTTTGGATTTTTTTTCCCTTAATAATAAAAACCTTCATTTAAAAACTGCATTTTGTGTTTCCTTGTGTTATCTTTGTCTAAAACTTCAATTTGTTTGACGATCTGAAACATTTCAGTGTGACAAACATGAAAAAAAAAAAGAAATCAGGAAGGGGTCAAACACTTTTTCACACCACTGTATATACAGTATATATTTTATTGAAGTTCAGTTTGTTTGTGTGCCTCTTCAGCCTGGACTCCTGTGATGGTCACTGCCACTGCCACTGAAATGCTCTGGGATCCCAGTCCGACGGGTAGTTGCAAGATAGATCAGGAGTTTAGAAGCTTTTCCAGCTTTCTGTTGGTACCAGCTGAGGCGATCATTATTGTACACTGCAGGACTGGTCTTACAGCTAACAGTGACTGTCTGTCCTGGAGCAGTCAATATTGTAGGAGCGTGGGTCACAAAAATCTGTCCACTAGATTCTGAAGATGAAGAAAACATTGCAAAAAGTGGGAAAGTATTGAAAATACCAATTTATTCTGTAAATCAGTAATACATTATATGATAGACATACAGTATGAAAACAGAATAAATTAATAAAATATTTATTATGATGCTTTAATATTTTTTATTTTTAAATTAACATAAATCTTGATTTCTTCTTCACATAATACAAAAATGTTTTAAATTCTATAAAATATCCAAACCCATTCCTACCCTGATCAGTGATGAGGAGTGTCCAGATAAATATGATGAAGAAAGTCATTGTTCCTGTGGGTTCTTTTACCATGAAGCGCAGCTCTCAGTCTGGAAGTGTTAAACTCACAAGGCTATAAACACTCCCAGAAGTGTCTTCTATGCAAATTATCTTTCTGGGTTAGGCTGCACTAGTAGCCAGTCAGTGCTAGAAAAACAGGCTTGGTGCTGCGTGATGTGACAGAGCAAGATGAGCAGTTTAACATTAACACTCCCAGGACAGCAGGACTAGACAGAAAGCAGCTTTATAAGGAGCAGAAGATTATACACAATCAGCTGAGTCCAACTTGAATGGAGTGGAGTGTGGAGAGTCTGGTTAAAGCAGTACTTGGTTTTGTGTGTTCAGGTACAGCAGGATCAATAGTTGAACTAAAAACGTATTTTACAGAGACTGAAGCATGCAAATGCACATATTAAAAACAGTCATGCAACCCACATTTTATATAAGTTTACACTGTCACGAATCCACTTATCAGCTATGTCCGCATTTCACCCAACATAGCTGGAATGGGGTGGTGCAGAAAATCTGGTTAAAACTGCACTTGGCTCTGTTTGTTCAGATGCAGCACAATTACTAACTGCACTGACTTAAACACTCTTAATACTTTTGGGGCAATACAAGAGAGGCAAAATGTTCAGTTCAGATCTGACAAAATACCTTGTTATATGTTTGTGGTCCCATGGGACATTCCTCACAGTGTTGAAGGAAAGACATGTTTTATCTATGGGGCTGGAGAGACACTGAAAACTTATTTTAATGTTCATGGGGAGTGTGCTCTCTCTTTGCATGACAGTCTTCTGTTCTTCTATATAACCGACAGTTGAAGGGGTCAGTCCTCTTTCTCAATTGTGTCTGTATTAAAACCTCAAACATTCAGACCCTCAGGTCTAAAGTTTCCAACTCCCTCCCTCTCCTCTTTCTATTCTCTCTTTATTTTTGTATCCAGGTTCCCAACTGGGGGGTAAGTGAAGCTCACTTCTCCAACATCAGGATTCAGGGCCAACATGAACAGTTTAGCATGAACACTCCCAGGACAGCAGGACTAGACAGAGAGCAGCTTTATAAGGAGCAGAGGATGAGATACAATCGGCCGAGCCCTTACTCCACTCAACACAGGTGGAATGGAGTAGAGAGTGGAGAGACTGGTTGAAACTGCCTTGCTAAGATATAGCAGGATTATTAATACCCAGTGAGTTTTAAAGGTTAAACGCACTACAGGAATTAAAACAAAAATTGAACCCAACTTTTTATTGAAGTAATTTTTTTATAGCAGAGGTTGAAATGTAGAAATGCACAGTTACAATGTGTTATGCGCCCTGATAAACCATCATATATTTAAGAATGATGTGTGTAATTATATTAATTCATTTTGGCATCTTTTACTAAAATCTGTTTTCTAGATCTTCTATACCTGGAATACCCGGAGTAGTGGTAGCAGTAGTTAGAACTCTTCTTAATCCTCATCTTCAGTCAATGTTACAGCTCTGCTTAGTGTGGGATTATAGGCACTGTAGCACTGGTGCTATGTATTTACTTGTACAAGCAGGCGCTGGAAGTGTTCCTCATACTGTGATAATTGAATAAACTTAACAATATGAATACTGAAGATTAATGGTGTATCTTACTCTAACCCTTGCTAATCATTGACTTTTAACTTCATGTACTGTAAGGGGTATACAATATGATCACCAGCTATAATTCCAATGCATGCATATTTTGGACGAGTTGATCAGTATCATAGCATAGTCCTTTACATTAAAGAGATCATAGTAATGACTATGCAGTGGGTGTAAAGCCATGGATTCAGCAATTATTCATGATTATCATTGAAAAGTATTAGTGTGAATACATTCTGTTCACCCTGGGCCTTTGGTGTCATTTTATTCTCAAAGTCCTTCTTATTGATCCTCTTGTGTATTTTTGTAACCAGCACTGGGGAAGTTAGACAACAGTTGTTAAAAAAAATTAATTAGTGAATGAATTAAATTAATTACATTATATTAAATGAAAGGTGAGATTCACTTTACAAAACATCTTTTTGTTTCTGGGTTCATTCTATCCCACAGTCTGCACCCCAAGAAACCCTCAGAGATGATTCAGGTCAGGTACATGGGAATAAGCATTGAATATCTGTGTATTGAAAAGACAGAATAAAATCAGAATAAAATTTGAAAAAAAGTAAATTTTTGAAAATCTAAATTTTAAAAAATAAAGTTGCTTCATGAAACTCTGAAAAGTAAATAGGGAGCAGGAACTTGTTTGTCACATCGATTTATCAGCACAGCTCTTTTCCCGAGACAAGAAAGAAGAAAGTGAAGCTCCACTGGAACCCAGAGGTGAAGATTTGAAAATTGGGGAGGGGGGTTTAGGGAAAAATCAAAGCATGGTTTGAAACAGGGATGACCAACATCCACCCCGAACACAAGCTCCATGGCTTGGTAACCCAGACATTTAAGTTTCAAGGAGACTTTTTGCGGAGCAGCAGCAGCAAAGAGAGGACATTAGTTAGCCAATATGATAAAAATGACTTCTTTTTTGTTTTTTGTTTAGCACATTTGAACATTTTCAAAAACTGTCCAATCCCTAGTTTGTCAGGCATTTTTTTTCGCCGTGGGAGTGCTCCCACTTGTGCTGGTTTTAGTGCCTGCTGACTGGATATTACCCCAGCGCTTTGTCATTAAAATTGGGTTTCCAATAATGTGGAAGTGAACTCTTGTTTTCACGTCTACTATAACAGACATACTGTAATCTCCCTTGCTTTTAACCAAGCATATCATAATTTCTAAGAATGAAAATGATTTAAACTATGTGACACTATCATTCAACGAGAGCACAAAATATCACAAGGATCCTGCAGAGTGCAACAAAGACAGCAAAAAAAAGCCTATGCAATTGATTTGATTGACAGTTATTTATCAGTCAGCGCATTGATATTTCTTTATCACACAGTAAAATGTCAAAATTCCTTCCAGGGTGTGCGTATATCAGAGAATATAATACAGCTTCAAAAGTGTGTCAGCCAATTAGATTTCAGGACCGGAACTATCTTTCTTAAAATTAGAATTAAGGTGCAATTAAAGATTTCTAATAATCTTTGTGTACCTTGACCATATAACCTGGTGCCTGCCTGTGTAAATACTCTACATAGGAATGTAGCTAAAAAGCTTGTTATCCTTATGATCTCAGCCTAAGAATGACCTGGTGGTTTTCACATGTGGGAAAGTAAGAGAGATGACTTTGTCTTCTGGATAACGATCCTTCCTACAACAGAGGCGATCTAAACTCCCATGATGGATGTCCACTGCTAGTGCCTGGATGTCTAGTTGAGAGCCATAGGTACATCTGGATCTGATCTTTAAAGTCACAGGGCACGTTCAATCACCCAAAGGAAGATCCACCGATGAGTGACCTTTAAGGTGGGCCCTAGTGGTATACCTGATGGCATCTCAGACAATCACCAACTTCTGATGCGATACTACAAAACTGTAACTCAAGTCATTTTCCATTGGTTAACTCACTGACTCAATCTCTTCATCTAAACTGGCAAACTGAATTTTCAACCATGGGACTGCAAGCAGTCCGAGTCAGGACTTAAACTTTTCTCAGAGAAGCCAGACTGAGAGAGCGTGTCAGTAAAGTGCAGAATTCCAAGATATTCTTCCTGAAACAGAAGAAATATTCTGTTTGTAAACCCAACGCTATCTTCGACGATCAACAAAATCAGACAGCTAGACTCTTTGTCGACATCCAGAATATCCAAGCACACACTGAATAAAAACTATAACACGGAATGACCTAAGTTCCTCTGTTGCCTACCTTGCAGATATCTAGAGGAAAAACTGTGCACAAACTGCTTTTAAAGACCAAAGTAAAATATCATTATTCACATCATAATTCTCAAGGGGTGTGCTATTATTCCAAACACACATTTGATGTTTAGTTCATGATAGTTAATGCATATTCACTTGTGTCTGAGAATATGAATATGATTTAGTTTTACGACACTGATACAACCTACGAGCTAGACTGTAAAACATTATCATCTCTGCATATTTTAACTCTGAAATTATTAACTCTTTTCTTTGTAATCCCCTTGTAATCAGTCATTCATATCACAGCAGATCATTTCTCAGATGTATTTTGTTACGCTTGTTTGTTATGCACGTATTGATAATACTGTATTAATAAACTGTATGTTGTATATTCGGAATTCCTGCATGAGATTGTAAATTATGATGTTTGATTGGTTTCTAAAAGTCGTCAAATTGTCACGGGAGCTGGTCCTGACTCCCAGGTAGTGCGTACTTTAGACCCTATGCAGACGCTATAATCCGGAAGTGACTGGAATAAGACCTCAAGGGAAACACAGCAAGAGCAGGACGGGATGACAGACGGGGGGGCGTGACGGCTGTGATCTGGTGACAAGTCCTAAGGCAGTCCAAAGGGGAAATCGGGTCACAGTCCAGGGTCCAGGAGCTGGGAGATCCAATCCGAGACAGACAAGATTAAAACCGGAATGGGATCTGGAACAGGAATAGTGACAGGGATTCAGGAGGATAAAAACAGTAATGAGGCCAGGTGCTCCGAGCCCTGGACTCAGCAGGTCAGGATGCCTGATGAAGCCTATGCCGTTGGGTCCCTCCATGATCCGCTGGTATGCGGGCTTCTGGGCGTACGCATTCCAATGCAGAGCGTGGAATAGTGGGAGTGCCAGGCTTTAAATAATAACAAGGAAAACATGGACAGCTGCACATAATGAACTAAAATAGGAAAGGGTCGGAGCGCCCTTTAGAGGAGGGATGACGATCGTGACACAAATCCTCTTGCAATTTGCTGTTACAATTTCTAATTGTAACAGCAAATGAAAACCCCCATCTCCACCAGTGTGTATCCCACCATGTGCCCGGTGCTTTGCAGGATAAGCTCTGGGCCACAGAAGCCCTAAATTGGACAAGCAATTATTGAAAGAGTTGTGATATGATGTGAAAAAGGTACAACGAAGGCCTGTTTACTTCTATTCTTTAACCTGTCACAATATATTGGTTTGGTTATTATCAGTTTTTACTTCAGCATGAGAAAAATATTTTATTTCCCTTCATCTTTTCCTCAGCACAGACATATCTGTGTGATCCTACAATTTAAATCTAAATGAATATTATAATATTTTAATTTCCAAGTTGTTGAGAACAGCTCTACTTGCCACCATTTCAGACTACTTCTAAACAAATAGCTGAGCTCCTCCATGGGCTATGTCCTGTGTCTGTAACGAACAGTTCTTTCCGGACCCTATGCGTACGACACAATCCGACGGAGTGGGGAAACACTGGGAAACGTCATGCAGGAATACGGGGCTGAAGACAGGGGGTCGTGTCCAAGTTGCGCTGGTGCACGGGGGAGGTGTGGCCGAGGCGAACAATCCCAAAGAGTAATCCTTAGAGTATCCAAAAACACACGAGAAAGTCCAAAACCAGAAGATCCATTAGAAGAAGGAATTAAAAACCATGAAGGCCGGGTCGGAACCGGCGGACGGGGAACAGGAACAGAGATTAAAACCTTAACGGTTTTAACCAGGCGCTTCCAGGTCCCGGACTCGCACGATATGGAAATCAGATGCAGAGCCCGGATGAGCGTCAGCGCCTAGCTTTTAAGGTGGGCTGGGAATAGGGAGCAGGTGCATAGAATAAAGTCTTAAGTGAAAGGGCTGGAGCACCCTTAAGGAGGGGGAACTATAATCGTGACAGTGTCATTACTTTCAGCCTCAGCTTCAGGTCGCAGCTGACCTGCTGAGGGAGTTATTTCTATGTGTGTAACACTGGAGGGAGAGACAGCTATTATTGAGCTCATGGTAACTCTGACAGTAACAATCTGTTGCATCTTCAGCCTGTACTCTTGTGATGGTCAGAGTGAAGTCAGTCCCAGATCCACTAACCCTGAAATGCTCTGGGAATCCAGACTGACAGGTAGTTGCTCCATAGATCAGGAGTTTAGGAGCTTCTTCAGCTTTCTGTCGATACCAGGCTAGTCTGTGCTTGGAGTCATAAACTTACACTGCTGTTCACCGGATTACGAAATAAAAAAAATCAAACAGCATATGGTAAAATATTTGGAACAATTCATTAAACACTTATTTACATAATTTAAACTTTCAGTGTTTTTTTTTGTTTTACACTTAATAATTAATTATTAGCACTTTAACTATACTGATTTCAGCACAAATGCTTCATTTGTGAACTGAGATAGATGAGTCAAACATCCTCTTATAGTTTGTAACATGTTTTTATGTTCTTCTGACTGTATCTAGAAGGAGCTGTTGTTATTTAACACTATACAGGCACTTACAGTAGCTGGTTACCTAGTTACCTGCATTTACACACTAGGAGACACAGTAGTGATACCTTCTGGTGCAGTTTTAGAGTCAGGGGCAGGAGCTAAGACTTCTCTGTCTCTGTCTGCAAGTCATGTAATTGAAAGACACTGCAGACTGCTAGTTTACTTTTAGATTATGTTTGTTTCTGTTTGCATACAGTAATCTTGCTGTATCTGAACACAAAGAGACAAGACTGTCATTTCCATGAGGAGTATAGTCTTTGGTCTCTTCTGCCCAAAGTGAAAAAAGACCCTATGCGTAGTGGCGGAACAGGGTTTAGCCCGGGTTCAGCTGTCCAGGAAATGCTATATAGAAACCTATGCCCTCAGGCCACGGACATGGAGCGACCTGGTGCTAGGCGAGTCTCAAGAAATTCTAAACCTCAATGCTGTGTGAGGAGGAAAGTGTGACCCAGAAATATATAGCCCCAGACAAAGACACAGCGGATGGACAAGCAAAGTACAGGGAACTAGGGACAGGACAGAGTAGGAGCGCCCTCCAGATGTAGAGGGCATGACAATATCAGGACACAATGTTGTGTTGCAGATTTCCCTAGGGGGATTGGAGCTGCCTGACAAGTCCACCTCCATTTTCATTAATATTTAATTTATACGGCTCTTCTCTTGACACTCAAAGAACTTTACAGGGAATGGGGACTCCCCTCCACTGCCACCAAAGTGTAGCCTCACCTGGATGATGCAACAGCAGCCAAAGTGTCCCAGGAGGAGGCCATGATGAGTAGAGGACATGGGAAATTTAGGTAGGATGCCAGGGGTAACACCCCTACTCTTTTCAATAAACACGCTGAGATTTTTAATGACCATAGAGAGTCAGCACCTTGTTAAGGTCTCATCCGAAGAACGGCTCCTTTGTACAGTATATGTTGACTGTCACTATACTGGGGCATTAGGACCCACACAGACCACAGAGTTAGCTCCCCCTACTGGTCCAATTATCACCTTTCCAGCAGTAACCTTCTTCTCTTCCAGGAGTTACAGGGTGATATAGCTGATATACTGTATCTCAGACTGTGTCTAAGTGTACATAATGTAAACCCAGAGAGCAGTGTGTGCCTAAATGTTTCTGATGTAAACCCAGAGATCAGTATTTGTATGATCTTAGAGCTTAGAGCTGACAATGCTAATGGTGGTGCCCACTACGTTCAAAACTGGCCAATTAACTTCAATAGCTAGTTAACTATAGTATAAGTGGAACGATGGTTTGTGACATAGAGTCCCTAGTTGGCAATAGGAAACTGTGGAGAGACTGTAGTTATAGGACTAAACCACTTGGGGTCGCAAGTGAAGGGTTGACAGGGGTGGATGAGGTTCTCAGCTGAGTGTGGTCAGCAGAGTAAGGCTGATGAATCTCTAAAGAGGTCTGAGGCACAGACCTTTATAAACATGCTCTTTTCACGACAATGATAGACAGAGTCAGTCTGGACATGAGTATTTTTGACAGCTTCTGTGTTGAAAGAACTAAAAATCAATTATGCAATCTCACGTTTTAGAGAATTCAGCCCTTAGCCAGCCAAGGGAAGACAGATCGAACCTCTGTCTGAATCATAAACTGTGCAGCCCTAATTAAACAAAAAGCCTGTATTTACTGTAAGTGTTTAGCTTAAGTAAAATGTGATTTTAAGTAATAGCTGTTTATTAATATTCCAATAGCTGTAGAATATGAAATACAAACTGTGTATTTGCAAACTTCAGTCTCTGTTAAACATGGTATCACCTCCACCAGTAATGTGTCTAAACACACAGAGCCAAGTGCTGATTTAACCAAACTCTCAACACCCCAATCCATTCATGCTATGCTGAATGGAAAAAGGTTTCAGCTGATTGTGTCTCATTCTCATTTCCTTATAGAGCTGCTCTCTGTCTAGTCCTGTGGTTCTGGGAGTGTTCATGCTAAACTGTTAATCTTTTTCTGTCACAACAAACACCACCAAGCCTGTGTTTCCAGCACTGACTGGCTACAAGTGATGCTAAAGCCAGGAAGACAATTTGCATAGAAAAGACACTTTGCATTGGCAGTACATGCTCTGGGAGTGTTTATAGCCCTGTGAGTTTAACACTTCAAGACTGAGAGCTGCCCTTCAGGGAAACACAACCCACAGCAACAATGACCTTCATCACTATTTTCATCTGGACACTCCTAGTCTCTGCTCGAGGTAGGAATGGGTCTGAAATATTTGATGAACGTAGTTTACAACTATAGGTAAAAATGAAATGTTTTGTATAAAACAGGAAATCAATTAAATTTTTTAATGATATTTTAATGATATTTACTACTTTCTCATTTGCAGAATCCAGAGGACAGGTAACTGTGACTCAGACTCCAGCAATGAAATCTGTTTTCCCTGGACAGACAGTCACTGTGAACTGTAAGGCCAGTGCAGCACTATACAACAACAGATTCCTAGCCTGGTACCAAAAGAAAGTTGGAGAAACTAATAAATTCCTGATTTATGCAGCAACTATGTCAGACTGGGATCCCAGAGCGTTTCAGTGGCAGTGGATCTGGGACTGACTTCACTCTGACCATCACAGGAGTCCAGGCTGTTATTAATACTATAGTAATATCTTCGGTAAAGGCTTTTATGCATAAAATATTTCTGCATCATTAAAATATTTATGATAAAGGTAGGTTGTGCACTTTTGTCCAACTGAGCAATCGTACTTTCATAAAATATACCAACTTCTTAATGACTGATGATTAACATGCTGTAATACACAGTTTAAATTTAAAAGCTTAAATGCTGTACATGAGAGGTTAAGCTGTATTGGCTCCACCTGGCGGTTTTACAAGGTGATTCCAGATACTTTCCGGCATGACGTTAAATGATGCGATACACCGGGTGATACCGCATTTTGATGCGACACGCCACCGAGGTATACCACGAAATACCCCACCCGTTTTGAATGGCTGCATCTGTATATTCTCATGTACGGTTAGAATGTGTTCATTGTCTTCCAATGAAAGACAAGTTCCTTTTCGCCGAAGTCGGGAGACATTAGAAGCTTGCCACACCCGGACTGTTAAACCAACGCATTAGCACGGTAAAGCTATCCCATTGAGGAGCCGGGCAATAATTGTTGCGTTCCTTGATTTTCTGATCTGCAAGGCCATTTGGCTGCAGCAAATGTGAATTCTGTCTGGCATTGCCAGATTGTGAAAAAATAAAAGTATTTAAATCAAGATATGGGTATACAGGTACAGACTTCAAGCTGCACCACTGAATCGCTTTGGTAAGGAGACGGACTGTGGCCAAATCATGAAGACTCTCTCACACCAAATAATGAAGATGAAAAGAAACGGGAAGTCAACACGAGACATTGTACAGTATTTGCGTTAGTCTGACATCGATAAGAAGAGTGCGCAGAAGGCTTGGATGGAGATACAAAAAAAACAACACATGCCCCATTATAAGGGTAAAAAACAAAGAGGAAAGACTCAAACAAGTGCTCCAATGGATTGAACAGGGGGAGACATTTCATGATGTACTTTTCACCGATGAAACAACAGTTGCTCTGGAACAGTTTTCAACAATGTCATTTTGTAAAAAGGGGAGAGATGTGGATTGTTGACCGGGGCGGGAGACATTCGGGAATGTGAGTCTGATAAAGAATGAATAAAAGCATTTTATTAAAAACGCATTTGCGTTTGTCTGGGTGCTGACAAAGTAAAAAACAATTACTTTTTGACAATGAAAAACTGTGTGTGTCTCTGTCTCTCTCGTGTTTCGAAATCCTGTGGCTTTTGAAATTTACTGGGGGTGGACCACATCGGTAAAATTCGATGGGTCCAGAGGCAAAAGTGCCATGCTTTGCAATCTCCGAGAAACCATTAGTAGCATGGTGAATCGGAGAATCTCAACACTTACTTTGTGCGACTGGAAAAGAATTTGTGATCGAATCAACGAAATACTTCGAAGAAGGAGGCGCTCTTTTCCCCTAGTCTAACAGTATGTCCAGAAACAAAACATTCCTGTTAAACAAGAGGAATGTAAAAAACAAAATGGTACAAAAGTAAAAAAAACAATTTCTTTTTCACAGTGAAAACCGGTGTGTGTGTCTCTCTCTCTCTGCTGGCGCATGGGTGTGGTGGGGTGCTGTGCCAGCAGTACAAAAAATTAAAGTGTCCCTTTCCATTCAATGGGTGTCTGAGTCGCTGTGTTCCAATGTCATCGAGCTAAAGCCAGCACAAAGCAAGAACTGATCAATGCGATTTACAAATTCTGGGAGAAATAACTGACCGAACAAAATTGCAACCATTTTATTAACAGGCTGTTTCGTGTTCTTCCTAGGATTGTTGAGTGGGGCGGGGCGGGGGGGGACATTCGGGAATGTGAGTCTGATTAAGAATGAATAAAGCATTTTATTTAAAACGCGTTTGCGTTTGTCTGGGTGCTGACAAATTAAAAAACAATTACTTTTTGACAATGAAAAGCTGTGTCTCTCTCTCTCCGCTGGCATTTGTAATTTAATTAATTAATTGCTTACACTAATATAGCACTTTATCTGGACACTCCACTCAAAGCGTAATCATTTTTATTTTTAAATACATTTTAGCAAAGTCATGTACCATAAAAGTATGGTAATTAATACTTTCGCTGGAGTTTAAATAAAGTCGATGTTTTCTCTTTTTGGCTAGACTTTACTATCTAGCCATGAGATAAACAATAGTTTGTCATTAAACAACTTTATGTTTATTAATCTTCCTTGTTATGCACAGTGAGAATGATAATGTAATGAGAATTAATTTAATCAGAGTGCTCATAAATTGTGCTAGGAAGAAAACAGATAGGTGTTCTGAAAGGTCATATATAAACAGGTTTTCGATGGAAAGAATGATAGTGTAACGATGACGGACACAAAAACTCAGACTTGGGGAGTTAAAAGCTGCCTTTCTTTTCTTCTCTGTCACCCACCGCCTGCCTGCCGGCAGTCCCGCGCCCCACCCAGAGAGATCTCTTTGATTAAATTAATTCCCATTACATTACCATTCCCACTGTGCATAACAAGGAAGATTAATAAACATAAGGTTGTTTAATGACAATCTATTGTATATCTCATGGCAATAAAGTCAAGTCTACCCTAAAAAAAGTCAAGTCTAAGTGTCACATGCTACTATTTGTGCATGAACATAGTCATACTGTTACATATTTCTTTAGATATGTGATTGCATGTTTTTTTTAAATCCCTGGCGGGACCGGGCATCCATAAGGATCAAGTTAAAGGTTTCATTGCGCTTTGACAGAAACCAAAGAGAAAAGAGAACAACTTTTTGTTTAAGAGAAGAGTCGCAGGATGGGCTGGATTTGAACACACAATTTCTGGTTTACAAGGCAGGAACATAGACCACAGTACCACCAGCAAAGGTCACATGAGAAGCAGTGAAACAGCCCTACACATACAGAATCAACAGACGTTGTACAGCATGTACTACTGCGTTGCAGTATATGAATATAATTATATCGTTATTAATTTCTTTAGATATGCGATTCCATATTATATTAGCAGAAAAGCTTAAAACTACCACTTTTTATACCTGCTATTTCACATGTTAGTTAAAGACTTCGATGCTTAAAAATGTTTAGGGAGAAATGGAATACTGGTGTGTATTTTTTCTTTAAAGTACCGATTCCTGGAATCTGACTGGCTGACACCCTTCTGAAGTGGTACCATAATCTCTGGTATACGGAAAAGAAAGCGTAGATAAAAAAGCTTGGATTCTCATGTATCTTATACAAGTATCTTTTAATACAGTCTTTGCTGTGCTCTTGAGGATCCTTGTGATATTTTGCGCTCTGGTTGAATGATGCGTTGCAGTTTAAATAATTTTCGTTGTTAGACATTATGAAACGTTCTGTTAAAAGCAAGGGAGTTTTTATTATTGTTATTGTTGTTATCAAAAATGACTTAGAATCGATCATGTTGTGATATTTTGAAATAAAAAAGTCAATTGATTGTCCATAATATTGCTATTCTATTTTTTCGAAGAAATCTTTGTTTAAGGAGAAGTCCAGCACCAGTTGGATTTGAACACACAACCCAACAGTTAGTAGTCAGGCATGTAGACCAGTAGAGTACAAGGGAAGTCACATGAAAGGAGAAGCGAAACAGCCCTACACAGCCCTGTCGCAGTACACTAATCATAACGTTATTAAATTCTTTAGATATGCGATTCCATATTATATTCCCTTTTAATCAAATTCAGGTCCTATTTAAGTGATTACTTGATTGAGAACAGGTGTGGCAGTAATCAGGTTTCCTTGTGTTATCTTTGTCTAAAACTTCAATTTGTTTGACGATCTGAAACATTTCAGTGTGACAAACATGAAAAAAATAAGAAATCAGGAAGGGGTCAAACACTTTTTCACACCACTGTATATACAGTATATATTTTATTGAAGTTCAGTTTGTTTGTGTGCCTCTTCAGCCTGGACTCCTGTGATGGTCACTGCCACTGCCACTGAAATGCTCTGGGATCCCAGTCCGACGGGTAGTTGCAAGATAGATCAGGAGTTTAGGAGCTTTTCCAGCTTTCTGTTGGTACCAGCTGAGGCGATCATTATTGTACACTGCAGGACTGGTCTTACAGCTAACAGTGACTGTCTGTCCTGGAGCAGTCAATATTGTAGGAGCGTGGGTCACAAAAATCTGTCCACTAGATTCTGAAGATGAAGAAAACATTGCAAAAAGTGGGAAAGTATTGAAAATACCAATTTATTCTGTAAATCAGTAATACATTATATGATAGACATACAGTATGAAAACAGAATAAATTAATAAGATATTTATTATGATGCTTTAATATTTTTTATTTTTAAATTAACATAAATCTTGATTTCTTCTTCACATAATACAAAAATGTTTTAAATTCTATAAAATATCCAAACCCATTCCTACCCTGATCAGTGATGAGGAGTGTCCAGATAAATATGATGAAGAAAGTCATTGTTCCTGTGGGTTCTGTTACCATGAAGCGCAGCTCTCAGTCTGGAAGTGTTAAACTCACAAGGCTATAAACACTCCCAGAAGTGTCTTCTATGCAAATTATCTTTCTGGGTTAGGCTGCACTAGTAGCCAGTCAGTGCTAGAAAAACAGGCTTGGTGCTGCGTGATGTGACAGAGCAAGATGAGCAGTTTAACATTAACACTCCCAGGACAGCAGGAGTAGACAGAAAGCAGCTTTATAAGGAGCAGAGGATTATACACAATCAGCTGAGTCCAACTTGAATGGAGTGGAGTGTGGAGAGTCTGGTTAAAGCAGTACTTGGTTTTGTGTGTTCAGGTACAGCAGGATCAATAGTTGAACTAAAAACGTATTTTACAGAGACTGAAGCATGCAAATGCACATATTAAAAACAGTCATGCAACCCACATTTTATATAAGTTTACACTGTCACAAATCCACTTATCAGCTATGTCCGCATTTCACCCAACATAGCTGGAATGGGGTGGAGTGCAGAAAATCTGGTTAAAACTGCACTTGGCTCTGTTTGTTCAGATGCAGCACAATTACTAACTGCACTGACTTAAACACTCTTAATACTTTTGGGGCAATACAAGAGAGGCAAAATGTTCAGTTCAGATCTGACAAAATACCTTGTTATATGTTTGTGGTCCCATGGGACATTCCTCACAGTGTTGAAGGAAAGACATGTTTTATCTATGGGGCTGGAGAGACACTGAAAACTTATTTTAATGTTCATGGGGAGTGTGCTCTCTCTTTGCATGACAGTCTTCTGTTCTTCTATATAACCGACAGTTGAAGGGGTCAGTCCTCTTTCTCAATTGTGTCTGTATTAAAACCTCAAACATTCAGACCCTCAGGTCTAAAGTTTCCAACTCCCTCCCTCTCCTCTTTCTATTCTCTCTTTATTTTTGTATCCAGGTTCCCAACTGGGGGGTAAGTGAAGCTCACTTCTCCAACATCAGGATTCAGGGCCAACATGAACAGTTTAGCATGAACACTCCCAGGACAGCAGGACTAGACAGAGAGCAGCTTTATAAGGAGCAGAGGATGAGATACAATCGGCCGAGCCCTTACTCCACTCAACACAGGTGGAATGGAGTAGAGAGTGGAGAGACTGGTTGAAACTGCCTTGCTAAGATATAGCAGGATTATTAATACCCAGTGAGTTTTAAAGGTTAAACGCACTACAGGAATTAAAACAAAAATTGAACCCAACTTTTTATTGAAGTAATTTTTTTATAGCAGAGGTTGAAATGTAGAAATGCACAGTTACAATGTGTTATGCGCCCTGATAAACCATCATATATTTAAGAATGATGTGTGTAATTATATTAATTCATTTTGGCATCTTTTACTAAAATCTGTTCTCTAGATCTTCTATACCTGGAATACCTGGAGTAGTGGTAGCAGTAGTTAGAACTCTTCTTAATCCTCATCTTCAGTCAATGTTACAGCTCTGCTTAGTGTGGGATTATAGGCACTGTAGCACTGGTGCTATGTATTTACTTGTACAAGCAGGCGCTGGAAGTGTTCCTCATACTGTGATAATTGAAAAAACTTAACAATATGAATACTGAAGATTAATGGTGTATCTTACTCTAACCCTTGCTAATCATTGACTTTTAACTTCATGTACTGTAAGGGGTATACAGTATGATCACCAGCTATAATTCCAATGCATGCATATTTTGGACGAGTTGATCAGTATCATAGCATAGCCCTTTACATTAAAGAGATCATAGTAATGACTATGCAGTGAGTGTAAAGCCATGGATTCAGCAATTATTCATGATTATCATTGAGAAGTATTAGTGTGAATACATTCTGTTCACCCTGGGCCTTTGGTGTCATTTTATTCTCAAAGTCCTTCTTATTGATCCTCTTGTGTATGTTTGTAACCAGCACTGGGGAAGTTAGACAACAGTTGTTAAAAAAAATTAATTAGTGAATGAATTAAATTAATTACATTATATTAAATGAAAGGTGAGATTCACTTTACAAAACATCTTTTTGTTTCTGGGTTCATTCTATCCCACAGTCTGCACCCCAAGAAACCCTCAGAGATGATTCAGGTCAGGTACATGGGAATAAGCATTGAATATCTGTGTATTGAAAAGACAGAATAAAATCAGAATAAAATTTGAAAAAAAGTAAATTTTTGAAAATCTAAATTTTAAAAAATAAAGTTGCTTCATGAAACTCTGAAAAGTAAATAGGGAGCAGGAACTTGTTTGTCACATCGATTTATCAGCACAGCTCTTTTCCCGAGACAAGAAAGAAGAAAGTGAAGCTCCACTGGAACCCAGAGGTGAAGATTTGAAAATTGGGGAGGGGGGTTTAGGGAAAAATCAAAGCATGGTTTGAAACAGGGATGACCAACATCCACCCCGAACACAAGCTCCATGGCTTGGTAACCCAGACATTTAAGTTTCAAGGAGACTTTTTGCGGAGCAGCAGCAGCAAAGAGAGGACATTAGTTAGCCAATATGATAAAAATGACTTCTTTTTTGTTTTTTGTTTAGCACATTTGAACATTTTCAAAAACTGTCCAATCCCTAGTTTGTCAGGCATTTTTTTTCGCCGTGGGAGTGCTCCCACTTGTGCTGGTTTTAGTGCCTGCTGACTGGATATTACCCCAGCGCTTTGTCATTAAAATTGGGTTTCCAATAATGTGGAAGTGAACTCTTGTTTTCACGTCTACTATAACAGACATACTGTAATCTCCCTTGCTTTTAACCAAGCATATCATAATTTCTAAGAATGAAAATGATTTAAACTATGTGACACTATCATTCAACGAGAGCACAAAATATCACAAGGATCCTGCAGAGTGCAACAAAGACAGCAAAAAAAAGCCTATGCAATTGATTTGATTGACAGTTATTTATCAGTCAGCGCATTGATATTTCTTTATCACACAGTAAAATGTCAAAATTCCTTCCAGGGTGTGCGTATATCAGAGAATATAATACAGCTTCAAAAGTGTGTCAGCCAATTAGATTTCAGGACCGGAACTATCTTTCTTAAAATTAGAATTAAGGTGCAATTAAAGATTTCTAATAATCTTTGTGTACCTTGACCATATAACCTGGTGCCTGCCTGTGTAAATACTCTACATAGGAATGTAGCTAAAAAGCTTGTTATCCTTATGATCTCAGCCTAAGAATGACCTGGTGGTTTTCACATGTGGGAAAGTAAGAGAGATGACTTTGTCTTCTGGATAACGATCCTTCCTACAACAGAGGCGATCTAAACTCCCATGATGGATGTCCACTGCTAGTGCCTGGATGTCTAGTTGAGAGCCATAGGTACATCTGGATCTGATCTTTAAAGTCACAGGGCACGTTCAATCACCCAAAGGAAGATCCACCGATGAGTGACCTTTAAGGTGGGCCCTAGTGGTATACCTGATGGCATCTCAGACAATCACCAACTTCTGATGCGATACTACAAAACTGTAACTCAAGTCATTTTCCATTGGTTAACTCACTGACTCAATCTCTTCATCTAAACTGGCAAACTGAATTTTCAACCATGGGACTGCAAGCAGTCCGAGTCAGGACTTAAACTTTTCTCAGAGAAGCCAGACTGAGAGAGCGTGTCAGTAAAGTGCAGAATTCCAAGATATTCTTCCTGAAACAGAAGAAATATTCTGTTTGTAAACCCAACGCTATCTTCGACGATCAACAAAATCAGACAGCTAGACTCTTTGTCGACATCCAGAATATCCAAGCACACACTGAATAAAAACTATAACACGGAATGACCTAAGTTCCTCTGTTGCCTACCTTGCAGATATCTAGAGGAAAAACTGTGCACAAACTGCTTTTAAAGACCAAAGTAAAATATCATTATTCACATCATAATTCTCAAGGGGTGTGCTATTATTCCAAACACACATTTGATGTTTAGTTCATGATAGTTAATGCATATTCACTTGTGTCTGAGAATATGAATATGATTTAGTTTTACGACACTGATACAACCTACGAGCTAGACTGTAAAACATTATCATCTCTGCATATTTTAACTCTGAAATTATTAACTCTTTTCTTTGTAATCCCCTTGTAATCAGTCATTCATATCACAGCAGATCATTTCTCAGATGTATTTTGTTACGCTTGTTTGTTATGCACGTATTGATAATACTGTATTAATAAACTGTATGTTGTATATTCGGAATTCCTGCATGAGATTGTAAATTATGATGTTTGATTGGTTTCTAAAAGTCGTCAAATTGTCACGGGAGCTGGTCCTGACTCCCAGGTAGTGCGTACTTTAGACCCTATGCAGACGCTATAATCCGGAAGTGACTGGAATAAGACCTCAAGGGAAACACAGCAAGAGCAGGACGGGATGACAGACGGGGGGGCGTGACGGCTGTGATCTGGTGACAAGTCCTAAGGCAGTCCAAAGGGGAAATCGGGTCACAGTCCAGGGTCCAGGAGCTGGGAGATCCAATCCGAGACAGACAAGATTAAAACCGGAATGGGATCTGGAACAGGAATAGTGACAGGGATTCAGGAGGATAAAAACAGTAATGAGGCCAGGTGCTCCGAGCCCTGGACTCAGCAGGTCAGGATGCCTGATGAAGCCTATGCCGTTGGGTCCCTCCATGATCCGCTGGTATGCGGGCTTCTGGGCGTACGCATTCCAATGCAGAGCGTGGAATAGTGGGAGTGCCAGGCTTTAAATAATAACAAGGAAAACATGGACAGCTGCACATAATGAACTAAAATAGGAAAGGGTCGGAGCGCCCTTTAGAGGAGGGATGACGATCGTGACACAAATCCTCTTGCAATTTGCTGTTACAATTTCTAATTGTAACAGCAAATGAAAACCCCCATCTCCACCAGTGTGTATCCCACCATGTGCCCGGTGCTTTGCAGGATAAGCTCTGGGCCACAGAAGCCCTAAATTGGACAAGCAATTATTGAAAGAGTTGTGATATGATGTGAAAAAGGTACAACGAAGGCCTGTTTACTTCTATTCTTTAACCTGTCACAATATATTGGTTTGGTTATTATCAGTTTTTACTTCAGCATGAGAAAAATATTTTATTTCCCTTCATCTTTTCCTCAGCACAGACATATCTGTGTGATCCTACAATTTAAATCTAAATGAATATTATAATATTTTAATTTCCAAGTTGTTGAGAACAGCTCTACTTGCCACCATTTCAGACTACTTCTAAACAAATAGCTGAGCTCCTCCATGGGCTATGTCCTGTGTCTGTAACGAACAGTTCTTTCCGGACCCTATGCGTACGACACAATCCGACGGAGTGGGGAAACACTGGGAAACGTCATGCAGGAATACGGGGCTGAAGACAGGGGGTCGTGTCCAAGTTGCGCTGGTGCACGGGGGAGGTGTGGCCGAGGCGAACAATCCCAAAGAGTAATCCTTAGAGTATCCAAAAACACACGAGAAAGTCCAAAACCAGAAGATCCATTAGAAGAAGGAATTAAAAACCATGAAGGCCGGGTCGGAACCGGCGGACGGGGAACAGGAACAGAGATTAAAACCTTAACGGTTTTAACCAGGCGCTTCCAGGTCCCGGACTCGCACGATATGGAAATCAGATGCAGAGCCCGGATGAGCGTCAGCGCCTAGCTTTTAAGGTGGGCTGGGAATAGGGAGCAGGTGCATAGAATAAAGTCTTAAGTGAAAGGGCTGGAGCACCCTTAAGGAGGGGGAACTATAATCGTGACAGTGTCATTACTTTCAGCCTCAGCTTCAGGTCGCAGCTGACCTGCTGAGGGAGTTATTTCTATGTGTGTAACACTGGAGGGAGAGACAGCTATTATTGAGCTCATGGTAACTCTGACAGTAACAATCTGTTGCATCTTCAGCCTGTACTCTTGTGATGGTCAGAGTGAAGTCAGTCCCAGATCCACTAACCCTGAAATGCTCTGGGAATCCAGACTGACAGGTAGTTGCTCCATAGATCAGGAGTTTAGGAGCTTCTTCAGCTTTCTGTCGATACCAGGCTAGTCTGTGCTTGGAGTCATAAACTTACACTGCTGTTCACCGGATTACGAAATAAAAAAAATCAAACAGCATATGGTAAAATATTTGGAACAATTCATTAAACACTTATTTACATAATTTAAACTTTCAGTGTTTTTTTTTGTTTTACACTTAATAATTAATTATTAGCACTTTAACTATACTGATTTCAGCACAAATGCTTCATTTGTGAACTGAGATAGATGAGTCAAACATCCTCTTATAGTTTGTAACATGTTTTTATGTTCTTCTGACTGTATCTAGAAGGAGCTGTTGTTATTTAACACTATACAGGCACTTACAGTAGCTGGTTACCTAGTTACCTGCATTTACACACTAGGAGACACAGTAGTGATACCTTCTGGTGCAGTTTTAGAGTCAGGGGCAGGAGCTAAGACTTCTCTGTCTCTGTCTGCAAGTCATGTAATTGAAAGACACTGCAGACTGCTAGTTTACTTTTAGATTATGTTTGTTTCTGTTTGCATACAGTAATCTTGCTGTATCTGAACACAAAGAGACAAGACTGTCATTTCCATGAGGAGTATAGTCTTTGGTCTCTTCTGCCCAAAGTGAAAAAAGACCCTATGCGTAGTGGCGGAACAGGGTTTAGCCCGGGTTCAGCTGTCCAGGAAATGCTATATAGAAACCTATGCCCTCAGGCCACGGACATGGAGCGACCTGGTGCTAGGCGAGTCTCAAGAAATTCTAAACCTCAATGCTGTGTGAGGAGGAAAGTGTGACCCAGAAATATATAGCCCCAGACAAAGACACAGCGGATGGACAAGCAAAGTACAGGGAACTAGGGACAGGACAGAGTAGGAGCGCCCTCCAGATGTAGAGGGCATGACAATATCAGGACACAATGTTGTGTTGCAGATTTCCCTAGGGGGATTGGAGCTGCCTGACAAGTCCACCTCCATTTTCATTAATATTTAATTTATACGGCTCTTCTCTTGACACTCAAAGAACTTTACAGGGAATGGGGACTCCCCTCCACTGCCACCAAAGTGTAGCCTCACCTGGATGATGCAACAGCAGCCAAAGTGTCCCAGGAGGAGGCCATGATGAGTAGAGGACATGGGAAATTTAGGTAGGATGCCAGGGGTAACACCCCTACTCTTTTCAATAAACACGCTGAGATTTTTAATGACCATAGAGAGTCAGCACCTTGTTAAGGTCTCATCCGAAGAACGGCTCCTTTGTACAGTATATGTTGACTGTCACTATACTGGGGCATTAGGACCCACACAGACCACAGAGTTAGCTCCCCCTACTGGTCCAATTATCACCTTTCCAGCAGTAACCTTCTTCTCTTCCAGGAGTTACAGGGTGATATAGCTGATATACTGTATCTCAGACTGTGTCTAAGTGTACATAATGTAAACCCAGAGAGCAGTGTGTGCCTAAATGTTTCTGATGTAAACCCAGAGATCAGTATTTGTATGATCTTAGAGCTTAGAGCTGACAATGCTAATGGTGGTGCCCACTACGTTCAAAACTGGCCAATTAACTTCAATAGCTAGTTAACTATAGTATAAGTGGAACGATGGTTTGTGACATAGAGTCCCTAGTTGGCAATAGGAAACTGTGGAGAGACTGTAGTTATAGGACTAAACCACTTGGGGTCGCAAGTGAAGGGTTGACAGGGGTGGATGAGGTTCTCAGCTGAGTGTGGTCAGCAGAGTAAGGCTGATGAATCTCTAAAGAGGTCTGAGGCACAGACCTTTATAAACATGCTCTTTTCACGACAATGATAGACAGAGTCAGTCTGGACATGAGTATTTTTGACAGCTTCTGTGTTGAAAGAACTAAAAATCAATTATGCAATCTCACGTTTTAGAGAATTCAGCCCTTAGCCAGCCAAGGGAAGACAGATCGAACCTCTGTCTGAATCATAAACTGTGCAGCCCTAATTAAACAAAAAGCCTGTATTTACTGTAAGTGTTTAGCTTAAGTAAAATGTGATTTTAAGTAATAGCTGTTTATTAATATTCCAATAGCTGTAGAATATGAAATACAAACTGTGTATTTGCAAACTTCAGTCTCTGTTAAACATGGTATCACCTCCACCAGTAATGTGTCTAAACACACAGAGCCAAGTGCTGATTTAACCAAACTCTCAACACCCCAATCCATTCATGCTATGCTGAATGGAAAAAGGTTTCAGCTGATTGTGTCTCATTCTCATTTCCTTATAGAGCTGCTCTCTGTCTAGTCCTGTGGTTCTGGGAGTGTTCATGCTAAACTGTTAATCTTTTTCTGTCACAACAAACACCACCAAGCCTGTGTTTCCAGCACTGACTGGCTACAAGTGATGCTAAAGCCAGGAAGACAATTTGCATAGAAAAGACACTTTGCATTGGCAGTACATGCTCTGGGAGTGTTTATAGCCCTGTGAGTTTAACACTTCAAGACTGAGAGCTGCCCTTCAGGGAAACACAACCCACAGCAACAATGACCTTCATCACTATTTTCATCTGGACACTCCTAGTCTCTGCTCGAGGTAGGAATGGGTCTGAAATATTTGATGAACGTAGTTTACAACTATAGGTAAAAATGAAATGTTTTGTATAAAACAGGAAATCAATTAAATTTTTTAATGATATTTTAATGATATTTACTACTTTCTCATTTGCAGAATCCAGAGGACAGGTAACTGTGACTCAGACTCCAGCAATGAAATCTGTTTTCCCTGGACAGACAGTCACTGTGAACTGTAAGGCCAGTGCAGCACTATACAACAACAGATTCCTAGCCTGGTACCAAAAGAAAGTTGGAGAAACTAATAAATTCCTGATTTATGCAGCAACTATGTCAGACTGGGATCCCAGAGCGTTTCAGTGGCAGTGGATCTGGGACTGACTTCACTCTGACCATCACAGGAGTCCAGGCTGTTATTAATACTATAGTAATATCTTCGGTAAAGGCTTTTATGCATAAAATATTTCTGCATCATTAAAATATTTATGATAAAGGTAGGTTGTGCACTTTTGTCCAACTGAGCAATCGTACTTTCATAAAATATACCAACTTCTTAATGACTGATGATTAACATGCTGTAATACACAGTTTAAATTTAAAAGCTTAAATGCTGTACATGAGAGGTTAAGCTGTATTGGCTCCACCTGGCGGTTTTACAAGGTGATTCCAGATACTTTCCGGCATGACGTTAAATGATGCGATACACCGGGTGATACCGCATTTTGATGCGACACGCCACCGAGGTATACCACGAAATACCCCACCCGTTTTGAATGGCTGCATCTGTATATTCTCATGTACGGTTAGAATGTGTTCATTGTCTTCCAATGAAAGACAAGTTCCTTTTCGCCGAAGTCGGGAGACATTAGAAGCTTGCCACACCCGGACTGTTAAACCAACGCATTAGCACGGTAAAGCTATCCCATTGAGGAGCCGGGCAATAATTGTTGCGTTCCTTGATTTTCTGATCTGCAAGGCCATTTGGCTGCAGCAAATGTGAATTCTGTCTGGCATTGCCAGATTGTGAAAAAATAAAAGTATTTAAATCAAGATATGGGTATACAGGTACAGACTTCAAGCTGCACCACTGAATCGCTTTGGTAAGGAGACGGACTGTGGCCAAATCATGAAGACTCTCTCACACCAAATAATGAAGATGAAAAGAAACGGGAAGTCAACACGAGACATTGTACAGTATTTGCGTTAGTCTGACATCGATAAGAAGAGTGCGCAGAAGGCTTGGATGGAGATACAAAAAAAACAACACATGCCCCATTATAAGGGTAAAAAACAAAGAGGAAAGACTCAAACAAGTGCTCCAATGGATTGAACAGGGGGAGACATTTCATGATGTACTTTTCACCGATGAAACAACAGTTGCTCTGGAACAGTTTTCAACAATGTCATTTTGTAAAAAGGGGAGAGATGTGGATTGTTGACCGGGGCGGGAGACATTCGGGAATGTGAGTCTGATAAAGAATGAATAAAAGCATTTTATTAAAAACGCATTTGCGTTTGTCTGGGTGCTGACAAAGTAAAAAACAATTACTTTTTGACAATGAAAAACTGTGTGTGTCTCTGTCTCTCTCGTGTTTCGAAATCCTGTGGCTTTTGAAATTTACTGGGGGTGGACCACATCGGTAAAATTCGATGGGTCCAGAGGCAAAAGTGCCATGCTTTGCAATCTCCGAGAAACCATTAGTAGCATGGTGAATCGGAGAATCTCAACACTTACTTTGTGCGACTGGAAAAGAATTTGTGATCGAATCAACGAAATACTTCGAAGAAGGAGGCGCTCTTTTCCCCTAGTCTAACAGTATGTCCAGAAACAAAACATTCCTGTTAAACAAGAGGAATGTAAAAAACAAAATGGTACAAAAGTAAAAAAAACAATTTCTTTTTCACAGTGAAAACCGGTGTGTGTGTCTCTCTCTCTCTGCTGGCGCATGGGTGTGGTGGGGTGCTGTGCCAGCAGTACAAAAAATTAAAGTGTCCCTTTCCATTCAATGGGTGTCTGAGTCGCTGTGTTCCAATGTCATCGAGCTAAAGCCAGCACAAAGCAAGAACTGATCAATGCGATTTACAAATTCTGGGAGAAATAACTGACCGAACAAAATTGCAACCATTTTATTAACAGGCTGTTTCGTGTTCTTCCTAGGATTGTTGAGTGGGGCGGGGCGGGGGGGGACATTCGGGAATGTGAGTCTGATTAAGAATGAATAAAGCATTTTATTTAAAACGCGTTTGCGTTTGTCTGGGTGCTGACAAATTAAAAAACAATTACTTTTTGACAATGAAAAGCTGTGTCTCTCTCTCTCCGCTGGCATTTGTAATTTAATTAATTAATTGCTTACACTAATATAGCACTTTATCTGGACACTCCACTCAAAGCGTAATCATTTTTATTTTTAAATACATTTTAGCAAAGTCATGTACCATAAAAGTATGGTAATTAATACTTTCGCTGGAGTTTAAATAAAGTCGATGTTTTCTCTTTTTGGCTAGACTTTACTATCTAGCCATGAGATAAACAATAGTTTGTCATTAAACAACTTTATGTTTATTAATCTTCCTTGTTATGCACAGTGAGAATGATAATGTAATGAGAATTAATTTAATCAGAGTGCTCATAAATTGTGCTAGGAAGAAAACAGATAGGTGTTCTGAAAGGTCATATATAAACAGGTTTTCGATGGAAAGAATGATAGTGTAACGATGACGGACACAAAAACTCAGACTTGGGGAGTTAAAAGCTGCCTTTCTTTTCTTCTCTGTCACCCACCGCCTGCCTGCCGGCAGTCCCGCGCCCCACCCAGAGAGATCTCTTTGATTAAATTAATTCCCATTACATTACCATTCCCACTGTGCATAACAAGGAAGATTAATAAACATAAGGTTGTTTAATGACAATCTATTGTATATCTCATGGCAATAAAGTCAAGTCTACCCTAAAAAAAGTCAAGTCTAAGTGTCACATGCTACTATTTGTGCATGAACATAGTCATACTGTTACATATTTCTTTAGATATGTGATTGCATGTTTTTTTTAAATCCCTGGCGGGACCGGGCATCCATAAGGATCAAGTTAAAGGTTTCATTGCGCTTTGACAGAAACCAAAGAGAAAAGAGAACAACTTTTTGTTTAAGAGAAGAGTCGCAGGATGGGCTGGATTTGAACACACAATTTCTGGTTTACAAGGCAGGAACATAGACCACAGTACCACCAGCAAAGGTCACATGAGAAGCAGTGAAACAGCCCTACACATACAGAATCAACAGACGTTGTACAGCATGTACTACTGCGTTGCAGTATATGAATATAATTATATCGTTATTAATTTCTTTAGATATGCGATTCCATATTATATTAGCAGAAAAGCTTAAAACTACCACTTTTTATACCTGCTATTTCACATGTTAGTTAAAGACTTCGATGCTTAAAAATGTTTAGGGAGAAATGGAATACTGGTGTGTATTTTTTCTTTAAAGTACCGATTCCTGGAATCTGACTGGCTGACACCCTTCTGAAGTGGTACCATAATCTCTGGTATACGGAAAAGAAAGCGTAGATAAAAAAGCTTGGATTCTCATGTATCTTATACAAGTATCTTTTAATACAGTCTTTGCTGTGCTCTTGAGGATCCTTGTGATATTTTGCGCTCTGGTTGAATGATGCGTTGCAGTTTAAATAATTTTCGTTGTTAGACATTATGAAACGTTCTGTTAAAAGCAAGGGAGTTTTTATTATTGTTATTGTTGTTATCAAAAATGACTTAGAATCGATCATGTTGTGATATTTTGAAATAAAAAAGTCAATTGATTGTCCATAATATTGCTATTCTATTTTTTCGAAGAAATCTTTGTTTAAGGAGAAGTCCAGCACCAGTTGGATTTGAACACACAACCCAACAGTTAGTAGTCAGGCATGTAGACCAGTAGAGTACAAGGGAAGTCACATGAAAGGAGAAGCGAAACAGCCCTACACAGCCCTGTCGCAGTACACTAATCATAACGTTATTAAATTCTTTAGATATGCGATTCCATATTATATTCCCTTTTAATCAAATTCAGGTCCTATTTAAGTGATTACTTGATTGAGAACAGGTGTGGCAGTAATCAGGTTTCCTTGTGTTATCTTTGTCTAAAACTTCAATTTGTTTGACGATCTGAAACATTTCAGTGTGACAAACATGAAAAAAATAAGAAATCAGGAAGGGGTCAAACACTTTTTCACACCACTGTATATACAGTATATATTTTATTGAAGTTCAGTTTGTTTGTGTGCCTCTTCAGCCTGGACTCCTGTGATGGTCACTGCCACTGCCACTGAAATGCTCTGGGATCCCAGTCCGACGGGTAGTTGCAAGATAGATCAGGAGTTTAGGAGCTTTTCCAGCTTTCTGTTGGTACCAGCTGAGGCGATCATTATTGTACACTGCAGGACTGGTCTTACAGCTAACAGTGACTGTCTGTCCTGGAGCAGTCAATATTGTAGGAGCGTGGGTCACAAAAATCTGTCCACTAGATTCTGAAGATGAAGAAAACATTGCAAAAAGTGGGAAAGTATTGAAAATACCAATTTATTCTGTAAATCAGTAATACATTATATGATAGACATACAGTATGAAAACAGAATAAATTAATAAGATATTTATTATGATGCTTTAATATTTTTTATTTTTAAATTAACATAAATCTTGATTTCTTCTTCACATAATACAAAAATGTTTTAAATTCTATAAAATATCCAAACCCATTCCTACCCTGATCAGTGATGAGGAGTGTCCAGATAAATATGATGAAGAAAGTCATTGTTCCTGTGGGTTCTGTTACCATGAAGCGCAGCTCTCAGTCTGGAAGTGTTAAACTCACAAGGCTATAAACACTCCCAGAAGTGTCTTCTATGCAAATTATCTTTCTGGGTTAGGCTGCACTAGTAGCCAGTCAGTGCTAGAAAAACAGGCTTGGTGCTGCGTGATGTGACAGAGCAAGATGAGCAGTTTAACATTAACACTCCCAGGACAGCAGGAGTAGACAGAAAGCAGCTTTATAAGGAGCAGAGGATTATACACAATCAGCTGAGTCCAACTTGAATGGAGTGGAGTGTGGAGAGTCTGGTTAAAGCAGTACTTGGTTTTGTGTGTTCAGGTACAGCAGGATCAATAGTTGAACTAAAAACGTATTTTACAGAGACTGAAGCATGCAAATGCACATATTAAAAACAGTCATGCAACCCACATTTTATATAAGTTTACACTGTCACAAATCCACTTATCAGCTATGTCCGCATTTCACCCAACATAGCTGGAATGGGGTGGAGTGCAGAAAATCTGGTTAAAACTGCACTTGGCTCTGTTTGTTCAGATGCAGCACAATTACTAACTGCACTGACTTAAACACTCTTAATACTTTTGGGGCAATACAAGAGAGGCAAAATGTTCAGTTCAGATCTGACAAAATACCTTGTTATATGTTTGTGGTCCCATGGGACATTCCTCACAGTGTTGAAGGAAAGACATGTTTTATCTATGGGGCTGGAGAGACACTGAAAACTTATTTTAATGTTCATGGGGAGTGTGCTCTCTCTTTGCATGACAGTCTTCTGTTCTTCTATATAACCGACAGTTGAAGGGGTCAGTCCTCTTTCTCAATTGTGTCTGTATTAAAACCTCAAACATTCAGACCCTCAGGTCTAAAGTTTCCAACTCCCTCCCTCTCCTCTTTCTATTCTCTCTTTATTTTTGTATCCAGGTTCCCAACTGGGGGGTAAGTGAAGCTCACTTCTCCAACATCAGGATTCAGGGCCAACATGAACAGTTTAGCATGAACACTCCCAGGACAGCAGGACTAGACAGAGAGCAGCTTTATAAGGAGCAGAGGATGAGATACAATCGGCCGAGCCCTTACTCCACTCAACACAGGTGGAATGGAGTAGAGAGTGGAGAGACTGGTTGAAACTGCCTTGCTAAGATATAGCAGGATTATTAATACCCAGTGAGTTTTAAAGGTTAAACGCACTACAGGAATTAAAACAAAAATTGAACCCAACTTTTTATTGAAGTAATTTTTTTATAGCAGAGGTTGAAATGTAGAAATGCACAGTTACAATGTGTTATGCGCCCTGATAAACCATCATATATTTAAGAATGATGTGTGTAATTATATTAATTCATTTTGGCATCTTTTACTAAAATCTGTTCTCTAGATCTTCTATACCTGGAATACCTGGAGTAGTGGTAGCAGTAGTTAGAACTCTTCTTAATCCTCATCTTCAGTCAATGTTACAGCTCTGCTTAGTGTGGGATTATAGGCACTGTAGCACTGGTGCTATGTATTTACTTGTACAAGCAGGCGCTGGAAGTGTTCCTCATACTGTGATAATTGAAAAAACTTAACAATATGAATACTGAAGATTAATGGTGTATCTTACTCTAACCCTTGCTAATCATTGACTTTTAACTTCATGTACTGTAAGGGGTATACAGTATGATCACCAGCTATAATTCCAATGCATGCATATTTTGGACGAGTTGATCAGTATCATAGCATAGCCCTTTACATTAAAGAGATCATAGTAATGACTATGCAGTGAGTGTAAAGCCATGGATTCAGCAATTATTCATGATTATCATTGAGAAGTATTAGTGTGAATACATTCTGTTCACCCTGGGCCTTTGGTGTCATTTTATTCTCAAAGTCCTTCTTATTGATCCTCTTGTGTATGTTTGTAACCAGCACTGGGGAAGTTAGACAACAGTTGTTAAAAACAATTAATTAGTGAATGAATTAAATTAATTACAT
This sequence comes from Atractosteus spatula, assembly GCF_055471065.1. NCBI lineage: Eukaryota > Metazoa > Chordata > Actinopteri > Semionotiformes > Lepisosteidae > Atractosteus > Atractosteus spatula. The sequence continues at coordinate 13,010,177 of NC_142729.1, forward strand.
TATATTAAATGAAAGGTGAGATTCACTTTACAAAACATAATTTTGTTTCTGGGTTCATTCTATCCCACAGTCTGCACCCCAAGAAACCCTCAGAGATGATTCATGTCAGGTACATGGGAATAAGCATTGAATATCTGTGTATTGAAAAGACAGAATAAAATCAGAATAAAATTTGAAAAAAAGTAAATTTTTGAAAATCTAAATTTTAAAAAATAAAGTTGCTTCATGAAACTCTGAAAAGTAAATAGGGAGCAGGAACTTGTTTGTCACATCGATTTATCAGCACAGCTCTTTTCCCGAGACAAGAAAGAAGAAAGTGAAGCTCCACTGGAACCCAGAGGTGAAGATTTGAAAATTGGGGAGGGGGGTTTAGGGAAAAATCAAAGCATGGTTTGAAACAGGGATGACCAACATCCACCCCGAACACAAGCTCCATGGCTTGGTAACCCAGACATTTAAGTTTCAAGGAGACTTTTTGCGGAGCAGCAGCAGCAAAGAGAGGACATCAGTTAGCCAATATGATAAAAATGACTTCTTTTTTGTTTTTTGTTTAGCACATTTGAACATGTTCAACAACTGTCCAATCCCTAGTTTGTCAGGCATTTTTTTTCGCCGTGGGAGTGCTCCCACTTGTGCTGGTTTTAGTGCCTGCTGCCAGGATATTACCCCAGCGCTTTGTCATTAAAATTGGGTTTCCAATAATGTGGAAGTGAACTCTTGTTTTCATGTCTACTATAACAGACATACTGTAATCTCCCTTGCTTTTAACCAAGCATATCATAATTTCTAAGAATGAAAATGATTTAAACTATGTGACACTATCATTCAACGAGAGCACAAAATATCACAAGGATCCTGCAGAGTGCAACAAAGACAGCAAAAAAAGCCTATGCAATTGATTTGATTGACAGTTATTTATCAGTCAGCGCATTGATATTCCTTTATCACACAGTAAAATGTCAAAATTCCTTCAAGGGTGTGCGTATATCAGAGAATATAACACAGCTTCAAAAGTATGTCAGCCAATTAGATTTCAGGACCGGAACTATCTTTCTTATAATTAGAATTAAGGTGCAATTAAAGATTTCTAATAATCTTTGTGTACCTTGACCATATAACCTGGTGCCTGCCTGTGTAAATACTCTACATAGGAATGTAGCTTAAAAGCTTGTTATCCTTATGATCTCAGCCTAAGAATGACCTGGTGGTTTTCACATGTGGGAAAGTAAGAGAGATGACTTTGTCTTCTGGATAACGATCCTTCCTACAACAGAGGCGATCTAAACTCCCATGATGGATGTCCACTGCTAGTGCCTGGATGTCTAGTTGAGAGCCATAGGTACATCTGGATCTGATCTTTAAAGTCACAGGGCACGTTCAATCACCCAAAGGAAGATCCACCGATGAGTGACCTTTAAGGTGGGCCCTAGTGGTATACCTGATGGCATCTCAGACAATCACCAACTTCTGATGCGATACTACAAAACTGTAACTCAAGTCATTTTCCATTGGTTAACTCACTGACTCAATCTCTTCATCTAAACTGGCAAACTGAATTTTCAACCATGGGACTGCAAGCAGTCCGAGTCAGGACTTAAACTTTTCTCAGAGAAGCCAGGCTGAGAGAGTGTGTCAGTAAAGTGCAGAATTCCAAGATATTCTTCCTGAAACAGAAGAAATATTCTGTTTGTAAACCCAACGCTATCTTCGACGATCAACAAAATCAGACAGCTAGACTCTTTGTCGACATCCAGAATATCCAAGCACACACTGAATAAAAACTATAACACGGAATGACCTAAGTTCCTCTGTTGCCTACCTTGCAGATATCTAGAGGAAAAACTGTGCACAAACTGCTTTAAAAGACCAAAGTAAAATATCATTATTCACATCATAATTCTCAAGGGGTGTGCTATTATTCCAAACACACATTTGATGTTTAGTTCATGATAGTTAATGCATATTCACTTGTGTCTGAGAATATGAATATGATTTAGTTTTACGAGACTGATACAACCTACGAGCTAGACTGTAAAACATTATCATCTCTGCATATTTTAACTCTGAAATTATTAACTCTTTTCTTTGTAATCCCCTTGTAATCAGTCATTCATATCACAGCAGATCATTTCTCAGATGTATTTTGTTACGCTTGTTTGTTATGCACGTATTGATAATACTGTATTAATAAACTGTATGTTGTTTATTCGGAATTCCTGCATGAGACTGTAAATTATGATGTTTGATTGGTTTCTAAAAGTCGTCAAATTGTCACGGGAGCTGGTCCTGACTCCCAGGTAGTGCGTACTTTAGACCCTATGCAGACGCTATAATCCGGAAGTGACTGGAATAAGACCTCAAGGGAAACACAGCAAGAGCAGGACGGGATGACAGACGGGGGGGCGTGACGGCTGTGATCTGATGACAAGTCCTAAGGCAGTCCAAAGGGGAAATCGGGTCACAGTCCAGGGTCCAGGAGCTGGGAGATCCAATCCGAGACAGACAAGATTAAAACCGGAATGGGATCTGGAACAGGAATAGTGACAGGGATTCAGGAGGATAAAAACAGTAATGAGGCCAGGTGCTCCGAGCCCTGGACTCAGCAGGTCAGGATGCCTGATGAAGCCTATGCCGTTGGGTCCCTCCATGATCCGCTGGTATGCGGGCTTCTGGGCGTACGTATTCCAATGCAGAGCGTGGAATAGTGGGAGTGCCAGGCTTTAAATAATAACAAGGAAAACATGGACAGCTGCACATAATGAACTAAAATAGGAAAGGGTCGGAGCGCCCTTTAGAGGAGGGATGACGATCGTGACACAAATCCTCTTGCAATTTGCTGTTACAATTTCTAATTGTAACAGCAAATGAAAACCCCCATCTCCACCAGTGTGTATCCCACCATGTGCCCGGTGCTTTGCAGGATAAGCTCTGGGCCACAGAAGCCCTAAATTGGACAAGCAATTATTGAAAGAGTTGTGATATGATGTGAAAAAGGTACAACGAAGGCCTGTTTACTTCTATTCTTTAACCTGTCACAATATATTGGTTTGGTTATTATCAGTTTTTACTTCAGCATGAGAAAAATATTTTATTTCCCTTCATCTTTTCCTCAGCACAGATATATCTGTGTGATCCTACAATTTAAATCTAAATGAATATTATAATATTTTAATTTCCAAGTTGTTGAGAACAGCTCTACTTGCCACCATTTCAGACTACTTCTAAACAAAAAGCTGAGCTCCTCCATGGGCTATGTCCTGTGTCTGTAACGAACAGTTCTTTCCGGACCCTATGCGTACGACACAATCCGACGGAGTGGGGAAACACTGGGAAACGTCATGCAGGAATACGGGGCTGAAGACAGGGGGTCGTGTCCAAGTTGCGCTGGTGCACGGGGGAGGTGTGGCCGAGGCGAACAATCCCAAAGAGTAATCCTTAGAGTATCCAAAAACACACGAGAAAGTCCAAAACCAGAAGATCCATTAGAAGAAGGAATTAAAAACCATGAAGGCCGGGTCGGAACCGGCGGACGGGGAACAGGAACGGGAACAGGAACAGAGATTAAAACCTTAACGGGACCAGGCGCTTCCAGGTCCCGGACTCGCACGATATGGAAATCAGATGCAGAGCCCGGATGAGCGTCAGCGCCTGGCTTTTAAGGTGGGCTGGGAATAGGGAGCAGGTGCATAGAATAAAGTCTTAAGTGAAAGGGCTGGAGCACCCTTAAGGAGGGGGAACTATAATCGTGACAGTGTCATTACTTTCAGCCTCAGCTTCAGGTCGCAGCTGACCTGCTGAGGGAGTTATTTCTATGTGTGTAACACTGGAGGGAGAGACAGCTATTATTGAGCTCATGGTAACTCTGACAGTAACAATCTGTTGCATCTTCAGCCTGTACTCTTGTGATGGTCAGAGTGAAGTCAGTCCCAGATCCACTAACCCTGAAATGCTCTGGGAATCCAGACTGACAGGTAGTTGCTCCATAGATCAGGAGTTTAGGAGCTTCTTCAGCTTTCTGTCGATACCAGGCTAGTCTGTGCTTGGAGTCATAAACTTACACTGCTGTTCACCGGATTACGAAATAAAAAAAATCAAACAGCATATGGTAAAATATTTGGAACAATTCATTAAACACTTATTTACATAATTTAAACTTTCAGTGTTTTTTTTTGTTTTACACTTAATAATTAATTATTAGCACTTTAACTATACTGATTTCAGCACAAATGCTTCATTTGTGAACTGAGATAGATGAGTCAAACATCCTCTTATAGTTTGTAACATGTTTTTATGTTCTTCTGACTGTATCTAGAAGGAGCTGTTGTTATTTAACACTATACAGGCACTTACAGTAGCTAGTTATCTAGTTACCTGCATTTACATACTAGGAGACACAGTAGTGATACCTTCTGGTGCAGTTTTAGAGTCAGGGGCAGGAGCTAAGACTTCTCTTTCTCTGTCTGCAAGCCATGTAATTGAAAGACACTGCTGACTGCTAGTTTACTTTTAGATTATGTTTGTTTCTGTTTGCATACAGTAATCTTGCTGTATCTGAACACAAAGAGACAAGACTGTCAATTCCATGAGGAGTATAGTCTTTGGTCTCTTCTGCCCAAAGTGAAAAAAGACCCTATGCGTAGTGGCGGAACAGGGTTTAGCCCGGGTTCAGCTGTCCAGGAAATGCTATATAGAAACCTATGCCCTCAGGCCACGGACATGGAGCGACCTGGTGCTAGGCGAGTCTCAAGAAATTCTAAACCTCAATGCTGTGTGAGGAGGAAAGTGTGACCCAGAAATATATAGCCCCAGACAAAGACACAGCGGATGGACAAGCAAAGTACAGGGAACTAGGGACAGGACAGAGTAGGAGCGCCCTCCAGATGTAGAGGGCATGACAATATCAGGACACAATGTTGTGTTGCAGATTTCCCTAGGGGGATTGGAGCTGCCTGACAAGGTCCACCTCCATTTTCATTAATATTTAATTTATACGGCTCTTCTCTTGACACTCAAAGAGCTTTACAGGGAATGGGGACTCCCCTCCACCGCCACCAAAGTGTAGCCTCACCTGGATGATGCAACAGCAGCCAAAGTGTCCCAGGAGGAGGCCATGATGAGTAGAGGACATGGGAAATTTAGGTAGGATGCCAGGGGTAACACCCCTACTCTTTTCAATAAACACGCTGAGATTTTTAATGACCATAGAGAGTCAGCACCTTGTTAAGGTCTCATCCGAAGAACGGCTCCTTTGTACAGTATATGTTGACTGTCACTATACTGGGGCATTAGGACCCACACAGACCACAGAGTTAGCTCCCCCTACTGGTCCAATTATCACCTTTCCAGCAGTAACCTTCTTCTCTTCCGGGAGTTACAGGGTGATATAACTGATATACTGTATCTCAGACTGTGTCTAAGTGTACATAATGTAAACCCAGAGAGCAGTGTGTGCCTAAATGTTTCTGATGTAAACCCAGAGATCAGTATTTGTATGATCTTAGAGCTTAGAGCTGACAATGCTAATGGTGGTGCCCACTACGTTCAAAACTGGTCAATTAACTTCAATAGCTAGTTAACTATAGTATAAGTGGAACGATGGTTTGTGACATAGAGTCCCTAGTTGGCAATAGGAAACTGTGGAGAGACTGTAGTTATAGGACTAAACCACTTGGGGTCGCAAGTGAAGGGTTGACAGGGGTGGATGAGGTTCTCAGCTGAGTGTGGTCAGCAGAGTAAGGCTGATGAATCTCTAAAGAGGTCTGAGGCACAGACCTTTATAAACATGCTCTTTTCACGACAATGATAGACAGAGTCAGTCTGGACATGAGTATTTTTGACAGCTTCTGTGTTGAAAGCACTAAAAATCAATTATGCAATCTCACGTTTTAGAGAATTCAGCCCTTAGCCAGCCAAGGGAAGACAGATCGAACCTCTGTCTGAGTCATAAACTGTGCAGCCCTAATTAAACAAAAAGCCTGTATTTACTGTAAGTGTTTAGCTTAAGTAAAATGTGATTTTAAGTAATAGCTGTTTATTAATATTCCAATAGCTGTAGAATATGAAATACAAACTGTGTATTTGCAAACTTCAGTCTCTGTTAAACATGGTATCACCTCCACCAGTAATGTGTCTAAACACACAGAGCCAAGTGCTGATTTAACCAAACTCTCAACACCCCAATCCATTCATGCTATGCTGAATGGAAAAAGGTCTCAGCTGATTGTGTCTCATTCTCGTTTCCTTATAGAGCTGCTCTCTGTCTAGTCCTGCGGTTCTGGGAGTGTTCATGCTAAACTGTTAATCTTTTTCTGTCACAACAAACACCACCAAGCCTGTGTTTCCAGCACTGACTGGCTACAAGTGCTGCTAAAGCCAGGAAGACAATTTGCATAGAAAAGACACTTTGCATTGGCAGTACATGCTCTGGGAGTGTTTATAGCCCTGTGAGTTTAACACTTCAAGACTGAGAGCTGCCCTTCAGGGAAACACAACCCACAGCAACAATGACCTTCATCACTATTTTCATCTGGACACTCCTAGTCTCTGCTCGAGGTAGGAATGGGTCTGAAATATTTGATGAATGTAGTTTACAACTATAGGTAAAAATGAAATGTTTTGTATAAAACAGGAAATCAATTAAATTTTTTAACGATATTTTAATGATATTTACTACTTTCTCATTTGCAGAATCCAGAGGACAGGTAACTGTGACTCAGACTCCAGCAATGAAATCTGTTTTCCCTGGACAGACAGTCACTGTGAACTGTAAGACCAGTGCAGCACTATACAATAACAGATTCCTAGCCTGGTACCTAAAGAAAGTTGGAGAAACTAATAAATTCCTGATTTATGCAGCAACTATGTCAGACTGGGATCCAGAGCGTTTCAGTGGCAGTGGATCTGGGACTGACTTCACTCTGACCATCACAGGAGTCCAGGCTGTTATTAATACTACTAGTAATATCTTCGGTAAAGGCTTTTATGCATAAAATATTTCTGCATCATTAAAATATTTATGATAAAGGTAGGTTGTGCACTTTTGTCCAACTGAGCAATCGTACTTTCATAAAATATACCAACTTCTTAATGACTGATGATTAACATGCTGTAATACACAGTTTAAATTTAAAAGCTTAAATGCTGTACATGAGAGGTTAAGCTGTATTGGCTCCACCTGGCGGTTTTACAAGGTGATTCCGGATACTTTCCGGCATGACGTTAAATGATGCGATACACCGGGTGATACCGCGTTTTGATGCGACACGCCACCGAGGTATACCACGAAATACCCCACCCATTTTGAATGGCTGCATCTGTATATTCTCATGTACGGTTAGAATGTGTTCATTGTCTTCCAATGAAAGACAAGTTCCTTTTCGCCGAAGTCGGGAGACATTAGAAGCTTGCCACACCCGGACTGTTAAACCAACGCATTAGCACGGTAAAGCTATCCCATTGAGGAGCCGGGCAATAATTGTTGCGTTCCTTGATTTTCTGATCTGCAAGGCCATTTGGCTGCAGCGAATGTGAATTCTGTCTGGCATTGCCAGATTGTGAAAAAATAAAAGTATTTAAATCAAGATATGGGTATACAGGTACAGACTTCAAGCTGCACCACTGAATCGCTTTGGTAAGGAGACGGAATGTGGCCAAATCATGAAGACTCTCTCACACCAAATAATGAAGATGAAAAGAAACGGGAAGTCAACACGAGACATTGTACAGTATTTGCGTTAGTCTGACATCGATAAGAAGAGTGCGCAGAAGGCTTGGATGGAGATACAAAAAAAACAACACATGCCCCATTATAAGGGTAAAAAACAAAGAGGAAAGACTCAAACAAGTGCTCCAATGGATTGAACAGGGGGAGACATTTCATGATGTACTTTTCACCGATGAAACAACAGTTGCTCTGGAACAGTTTTCAACAATGTCATTTTGTAAAAAGGGGAGAGATGTGGATTGTTGACCGGGGCGGGAGACATTCGGGAATGTGAGTCTGATAAAGAATGAATAAAAGCATTTTATTAAAAACGCATTTGCGTTTGTCTGGGTGCTGACAAAGTAAAAAACAATTACTTTTTGACAATGAAAAACTGTGTGTGTCTCTGTCTCTCTCGTGTTTCGAAATCCTGTGGCTTTTGAAATTTACTGGGGGTGGACCACATCGGTAAATTTCGATGGGTCCAGAGGCAAAAGTGCCATGCTTTGCAATCTCCGAGAAACCATTAGTAGCATGGTGAATCGGAGAATCTCAACACTTACTTTGTGCGACTGGAAAAGAATTTGTGATTGAATCAACGAAATACTTCGAAGAAGGAGGCGCTCTTTTCCCCTAGTCTAACAGTATGTCCAGAAACAAAACATTCCTGTTAAACAAGAGGAATGTAAAAAACAAAATGGTACAAAAGTAAAAAAAACAATTTCTTTTTGACAGTGAAAACCGGTGTGTGTGTGTCTCTCTCTCTCTGCTGGCGCATGGGTGTGGTGGGGTGCTGTGCCAGCCGTACAAAAAATTAAAGTGTCCCTTTCCATTCAATGGGTGTCTGAGTCGCTGTGTTCCAATGTCATCGAGCTAAAGCCAGCAGAAAGCAAGAACTTATCAATGCGATTTACAAATTCTGGGAGAAATAACTGACCGAACAAAATTGCAACCATTTTATTAACAGGCTGTTTCGTGTTCTTCCTAGGATTTCATGATGTACTTGAGTGGGGGCGGGGCAGGGTGGGGGGGGACATTCGGGAATGTGAGTCTGATTAAGAATGAATAAAGCATTTTATTTAAAACGCGTTTGCGTTTGTCTGGGTGCTGACAAATTAAAAAACAATTACTTTTTGACAATGAAAAGCTGTGTCTCTCTCTCTCCGCTGGCATTTGTAATTTAATTAATTAATTGCTTACACTAATATAGCACTTTATCTGGACACTCCACTCAAAGCGTAATCATTTTTATTTTTAAATACATTTTAGCAAAGTCATGTACCATAAAAGTATGGTAATTAATACTTTCGCTGGAGTTTAAATAAAGTCGATGTTTTCTCTTTTTGGCTAGACTTTACTATCTAGCCATGAGATAAACAATAGTTTGTCATTAAACAACTTTATGTTTATTAATCTTCCTTGTTATGCACAGTGAGAATGATAATGTAATGAGAATTAATTTAATCACAGAGTGCTCATAAATTGTGCTAGGAAGAAAACAGATAGGTGTTCTGAAAGGTCACATATAAACAGGTTTTCGAGGGAAAGAATGATAGTGTAACGATGACGGACACAAAAACTCAGACTTGGGGAGTTAAAAGCTGCCTTTCTTTTCTTCTCTGTCACCCACCGCCTGCCTGCCGGCTGTCCCGCGCCCCACCCAGAGAGATCTCTTTGATTAAATTAATTCCCATTACATTACCATTCCCACTGTGCATAACAAGGAAGATTAGACATAAGGTTGTTTAATGACAATCTATTGTATATCTCATGGCAATAAAGTCAAGTCTACCCTAAAAAAAGTCAAGTCTAAGTGTCACATGCTACTATTTGTGCATGAACATAGTCATACTGTTACATATTTCTTTAGATATGTGATTGCATGTTTTTTTTAAATCCCTGGCGGGACCGGGCATCCATAAGAATCAAGTTAAAGGTTTCATTGCGCTTTGACAGAAACCAAAGAGAAAAGTGAACAACTTTTTGTTTAAGAGAAGAGTCACAGGATGGGCTGGATTTGAACACACAATTTCTGGTTTACAAGGCAGGAACATAGACCACAGTACCACCAGCAAAGGTCACATGAGAAGTAGTGAAACAGCCCTACACATACAGAATCAACAGACGTTGTACAGCATGTACTACTGCGTTGCAGTATATGAATATAATTATATCGTTATTAATTTCTTTAGATACGCGATTCCATATTATATTAGCAGAAAAGCTTAAAACTACCACTTTTTATACCTGCTATTTCACATGTTAGTTAAAGACTTCGATGCTTAAAATGTTTAGGGAGAAATGGAATACTGGTGTGTATTTTTTCTTTAAAGTACCAATTCCTGGAATCTGACTGGCTGACACCCTTCTGAAGTGGTACCATAATCTCTGGTATACGGAAAAGAAAGCGTAGATAAAAAAGCTTGGATTCTCATGTATCTTATACAAGTATCTTTTAATACAGTCTTTGCTGTGCTCTTGAGGATCCTTGTGATATTTTGCGCTCTGGTTGAATGATGCGTTGCAGTTTAAATAATTTTCGTTGTTAGACATTATGAAACGTTCTGTTAAAAGCAAGGGAGTTTTTATGTCCGTTACAGTAAAAGAAAATTCCTGACAAAGTAGGGCTTGGACAGATTCCAAGTGCTTGTACAAATGTGCTAAAGAAATGAGCAAAAAATGTCATTAATTCCTTTAACATATTGGCTAGCTAATGTCCTGTTAGTTAGGTCAACAAAATCTAGTGGTGTTTGTCAAAGAAAAAAATAAAAGTATTTCCGTTTAAAATGAAGGTTAGAAAGAATGTGGACCAGAGTAATACTTTGAGTTTACAGCTTGTCCAAAGTCATTCATTATTAATACAATTAGTAATATTTTCAGTAAAGGCTTTGATGCATAAATATTTCTGATAAAGGTAGGTTGTGTACTTTTGTCCAACTGAGCAATCTTGCTTTCATAAAATATACCAACTTTTTAATGACTGATGATTAACATGCTGTAATACACAGTTTAAATTTAAAAGCTCAAATGCTGTACATGAGAGGTTAAGCTTTATTGGCTCCTCCTGGCGGTTTTACAAGGTGATGCCAGATACTTTCCGGCATGACGTCAAATGATGCGTTACACCACGTGATACTGCGTTTTCATGCGACACGCCCACTGTGGTGTATCGTGAAATACCCCACGCGTTTTGAATGGCTGCATCTGTAACTATAATACAGTGGTCAGACAGGCCCTTGATGAAATTGCCCCGTTAAACACTAAGGTAGTTAAAGCCACTATACACTCTCCATGGTTTAATGATCCCACATGATCCCTTAAAAAAGAGTGCCGCAAACGAGAGTGTAAATGGAGGTCTACTGGTCTACAAGTATTCAAGTCAGCATGGACTAATAGCCTGCAACAATATAAGAAAGTCCTATATAGAGCTCATTCGTTCTACCACTCTGAACCTATTGAAATCAGTAAAAATAACCCTTGCTACGAATTTAAGACAATATATGTATTAAATGTGAATTTGTGTGAATTCCCACGCAAAAAGTAGAAAAAAGCAAAAACATGGTTTCCTAACTACTTTTATAGAATTTCAAGATTCTTAAAATTTTAAGTGAATTTAAATTTAAAATGTATTATAAATTTAATAATATCATATACAGAAAAAAAATTGTATTTGTATTTGTACTGTAGAAAATATTTCCAGATCGGAAATGTCAGGACCAGCTTGGTTCTGTCATATGATCCATCCAGTGTGCTCTTATACTCCCTTGCTATCTAAATCAATTGTTGTCTCTAAATTTCCATCCCAGTATATTTGTGATTGAAAAATATTGCTCCAGAATAGATTAGCATCCCATCCAGGGTTTCCATCTTGCTCCCTGTACCTGTAGGGTTAGGCTACAGTTCTCTGCAGTTGCTTTTTTGTTATTATTCCTTATCATGAGACACTCTTGCTAAATCACTAGTGAAACTTGCTCTCTGACACCAGATTTTTCAGTTGGTCTGCACAGAGATTATGGTAATATTCGTGGGATGAGGGAAGTGTTTTTTTTTTGCTTGCTTTAAAGCATTATGTTTAAGAAATTCTAAAAAAAGCAGATGAAAGAAAATAAAGAATTTATTACAGCACGGCAACAGGCTTTTAATTTACAATTTAAAAGAAAAGGCAGGCACAGAATGAACAAACACCTGGAATATATCTGATTAAATCGAGTCCATTATATAAAAATCATCTTCCCTATTCAAAATCATTTTTTTTTCAGCCACTTTGATGATTATTCATACAGTATTACCAAGCAAAACTTAATTTGTTAAACTATATAAACCTTCACCCGGTTCCAAATTATGAAAAGGTTGTTTGAAGGCTATCCATTAAAATCATTGACAGTTGCTTTAATTTATCCAATTGAATGGATAGAACAGAATCCAGCAGGATTCATTTATTCCAGTACTTTGTCATCCGGTGGAACAACAAGCCTCACTGTAAGAGGCTCTTTTGTAGGATCTTCACAGCGACCAATAAAAATGGGAATAACACTGGGGTCTCCAGGTTTCAGAGGCACTCTGTTCACACCCACTATGAAAACAAATGAACGATTGATTGTGATGCTGGATAAACGTTGCATCGTGAGACTTTGAAGTGTCTGCATTGTTACCTGTGAATCTATGGGAATATTTTCTCCCGCTGACGCAGATTCACAAATTATTCTAGAGGGCGTAACGCTTATTTTGACACCTGTTGTCACTTTTGGCTTGTACTGTGGACCAGGAGCAGCTGAGGAAACATAAATGAATGAAAATTAAATGCAGAATAAACATTATTAATCTGTACCTATCATAAATATAACATAGACAGTAATTTAATAAATATAGTGTTAAAATGAATAGTTCATAAAAAATATTAAATGACCAATCTGAATACAAAATCAGACATTTCCCCAATTCTGTACATCACTACAACCTTCAAAAGGTGAAAAGTGATTATTTAGGCATTTATGAATACAGTACCGGGTGGGATTGTGAATGTGCACAGCTCATTCAAGCTAAGTACAATGAAGTATTGAAAGTCCTTGAATAGGACTGCAGTCTCTCAACATTTCCACATGAAAGAAAATGATGATGCTCTAATGACTTACGTGTAAACGTTTTCCCAATGTCCACATGATTAGTAGTCAGCTGGCACACTAAATCGGTCTCAGCTATAAAGTGTGGCATTTTGACCTGCATCTCTTGCACAGACGCCTTCAGGACCTCTTCCAGGTTGATTTCATGAAGGTGTTTCTCAACTGTTTGCAGCTATAACATGAAAATGTACGATAAATTACCTTTGTACCACCATTTTGAAAAATATTTTCAAAATGGTGGTACAAATACAAAAAAGTCATGTTTCACATAAAGTATCAAATCTTTATTTGTCAAACCAAAACACTTTTCTGACCTGACTACCATGAAGGACCTACATTAACATGATTGTTCTATATAACTGATGTATGTGAAACCATATCCAACTAATTTGAATTCCTTAAGTGGAAGCATTGCTTGAAATTACAATCAATCATTTCAGCTCCTTTGTTATTTAGAATTGAGTATGAATTGCACTGAACTGCCTCCAGATTCCATAACACTGCCCATAATGAAGGAGACTATGGAACTCAGTCTGATTTTACTTAGGATAAAGTAAGCGAGATCAAGAAGAGATCCATGAAAGGTGAGATCAAGAAGAGAAAGCACAAGCACTGGAGATAATGAGCTTTGTCCTTCAAGCTACTAAAATCAGATGGGTCTAATGATCTCCTTTCTGAGACCAGAGTGGACATATGGTTGCCACTGAGCAAACTGTCAGTCCTGTACAGTATTTTATAGCTAATAGTATTATAGCTATAGTATCATTGTATAAATTATGATGCATTAGTAAAACCTTTGAATTATATGATGTAATTTCTATTTACTTGTGTAGACAAAATATAGTAAGAATACTGTATTTTATGATTCCCTTCACATCAGTATTTACCTTAGAGTGTGTATTTATTATTAGAAGGGCAGGACCTACCTTGCTGACATCCTCTGTCATCAATATGTAGAATCCAAGTGCATCTCCATTTAATGGCAGCTCCAGGGCTGTGACAGCACAGCCAGCGATTTTAATATTCTTGGTTCGAAACTTGCCTGTGCCTTTCATCATGGTAATGTCAATTTCCTATTTAAAAAAAAAACAATGCCTTTCATGAGAGCTATTTTCAAAACTAAAAGCATTGTACTAGAGTGGACACAATGCTCACAAGCAGAAAAGGAAACACACAGTACAGTCATAGTTTAGAGTGAAAGTAAGAGTAAGACAAAATCCTTCATATAAAGCTGTAATCAGGTTTTAAAGAATCCACAGCCACATAGCCTCTAAACTGTAAATAGCTTTGGGTTGGAAATTTATATAGTTTTTCAAGGAAATTATTATTTTTTTAAGTTTATTTTCTCACTCAATTAATAGATAATTTCAATTAGGCAGCATTTTTCTATTAAAAAGCAACTGAAAGAATACCACTGTATTTTCATCTGTTTGCTGTCCTCAAAATGTACCTCTATCTAGCATCTACCGAAGAGAATAGACAGGAAAGTAAGTTCAAGTGTATTTTACATCTGTTGAGAGTACATTACTGTACGTACAGATTGATGCCTATAATAATATGCAGGCCTTTTTTATATGAAGCACATAGGTGTCTTATATGCTTTACATAAATATACATAATGTGATTTAAGTTGTGAAATGATAAACGGAACCGTAGATATTTAGTTGCAAATCAAAGAAAGCAATTCTCTAAGCTTTTCACTATATATACTGTACACCTTCATCCCTACTGGCCACCACATGTACAGTAAAACTCCACAGAAATCAGATACAAGGAATCAGATACTTATAATTCCTGAGTAAAAACAAGGATAGAAAAAGCATACATACAATTCCAAGCATACTGCAGTGACTCTTCTTTAGCCTATTAATTCTATCTTTAAGTACTGTATATTTCATTCATAGGAATGGGAACTGCCTATAAAATATAATTCGAGATGAGATCAGCACGATGGCCCTGGATTCAGTTCCAGACCTGGAGTGCTATCTGCCAGGGGTTTGTTTGTTCTCCCACATTCACGTGGGTTCCCTTTTGGCACTCTGCTTTCCTCCCAGTGTTCAAAGACATACTGGTAGGTTTATTTACTGCTGGGAAATGGGCCCTGATGTGTGTGTATCTGTGTCCGTGTCTGTATGTGCTCTGTGATGGATTGGTGTCCATTCCAGGGTATACAGTATCCAGGCTTGTATATGTTGCTTGCTGGGATCTGGCTTCTCTGTGACTCTGTATTGGATAAAGCACTTTTAAATGGATGGATGGATGGATATTGAGTCTCCTGAGAGTTTCAGTACACATGTCACTAGGATTATGGATGACATGGTCTGTTTTTCAATACTGTAAATCAATAGCCCCAAACAAAAGCCTGATATGATCTATTTAGTGAGAAAAGGAAATCTACAGGATTGAAAGTGAAGTCCCCAGATATTCACTCCACTGAACCTTTCAGTGCATGCTGTTTACCCAACAAACAGCATTCAATGCATTAACTGTACAACTAAATGCATTGTGAACCAGACAGAGATACACCTCTATGTCTGTTGAAAGGAATACCTAGAGTATGTGCAGATGTGAGTGATGCAGGAGTCAAAGATTTTAACAAAAACGTTTAGTCTTACCAAAAGAGTGTTATATTTTTGTTCAAACAATTTAATGTAGTCTGTATCTTATAAAATATTGTGCATTTTTACACATTCATTTTTTTTACTTGCAGATACCCATAACTGATCAACTTTGCACAGATTTGCAATGAGCCAAAATCATGCAGTTGTACTTCACTTACAGTAGGGCTGTTTCTCTTAAAGCTGATTCACCTCAGTGCTCTTTGTTCTTGCCATGACTGTACTTAAATTCTTTTAATTTCCACCTTTTACCTCTGTTTGAGAGCAGAATGTCTGAAACGTACATACTGGCCAGACATCAGCACCCAGACTGCATTCAACTGCAACTGTGTATCCTGTTACTATTTGTGTTGAAGACAAGAAGTAAGAAAAACAGGTGCACATGCTCTCAGCCAGTGAGACTTTGGCCTGAAAATGTGTTTCTTGTGACAAGACTTAAGTCATGCTTAGTGGCACCCCCCATGAACATCGTAAAGCTAATCCTGTAACCCTATTTGTAGATGGTTCTGAACTTGAGCTTTAGTCTAAATTGAAAAGCCTTGGGGTGATATTCAATTCTGGCTAAACATTCAAGGGTTTTGCTAAACAGTAGTTGACCCAGTGGCAGACAGAAATGAGTTAGACCTTCAGAAACTTTTCTATTTGATTCCCAAAGATGCAGAGCAGAGTTGACACAAAGCTTGACTGATAAAACAAAATGAGGCAAGAATCTCATTATATTTTACTGGTAAAGAGCAGCACAGAATGTTAAAACTGAATGTAGGCTAAACTCTCTAAATTATTTTCACTGTTGTAAAGAAGAAGTTGGTGTAGAGTCACAACAGTCAAATTTCTGAATGGGGAAATTAGTAGCTCACAAGCTGAGCAAGGTCATGAGCATCAAAAGAAGCAGATGTGGTGCCTAGAGTGTCCAAGAGGGCCAAGAGGTCTCTGAGTCCCTGGAGGGACCAGAATAAGACCAGAAACTGATGACAAAATGCCCTGGCTCAAATCTCCAGAGGAGCTGGGTGATGATGAGCTGCTATTCCTATCTTGCAATGCCAAAGAAGTGAAGGAATAGCCTCACCCCATACTGTATATTCTCAAAAGTAAATGGAAAGACATCACATGAACTCTATCATTTACCCCTATATTTCCTGGAGCAGTAGAACAAAATTGTATCAGGACAGCATCTGCCCCTATTCCCCCAGCAGCATTATGGGAGCAGGGGTATGTTGGTATCTGCTCCAACATCTCTGAATTACTGGGAGAGATCACTGGGCCATGACCTTCACTACTGCCACAGAAGAGAGGGAGGACTTTACAGATTATCACCCATGTTAGCTCTAGAGTTTGCTACCAAGTTTGTCCTACAAAAGATGATCTCTGACTACCGTCCAGTCCTTCTGGAAAAAATAAAAACTTTTTTTCCTCAAGCACTAGGAACCCATTTAAATCTGTTTGGTTTGGGGTTTGTTTTAACATGAAGGTTGCAACAGAAAACATGAAAATTAGGCCATTTGCATTTTACAATGAACAACAAAAATGACAAAGAGAATAGTAGATTGAAAAGTAATGAAGAGTTTTCTGGAAATGTATCAGGAATAGGTTTGGTGCACATAGTTGACAGAAATATTTCATTTTGGAATCTGTCCAAACAAGCTTTTTATATTTTTACACTGACACACCTTTTCCATAGAAGATAGAAACATTGTTCACAATGCAGTTTTCAGTGGAAAAATTATTTCATTCTGCCTATATTTCATTTTCCCATGTCTGTCACTTAAAATATGATTTACCTGTGTGAACACTTATACTACACAGTTTTGTGCAAGAATTAAGTGAATTTTCAAACAGGTTTGTCAAGGGTTTCTGCTCACTCAGATATCTGTATTAACCCCGAAGTCTGTGTGTATTTAGCCCTCAATCTATGTAACTTCAGCACTGTCAGTGTGTCTATATTAACTCCTCTCTCAAACTAAAAAAAAAGACAAATTAAGAAAAATTAAGCAAATCCAAATACACATGGCAGTTACAAAAACAACACAGTTGACTAAACAATAAATAGTAGTACAGACAAACTTTAACTAGTGTAAGAGTTTGATTCTGGAAATCATTCTATAAATTTGATATTACTCTTGAGTCACGTACACACTGTTTTATACTTTGTTGGCAGTAAGTTCTTAACCCATTAGTGCAATGTGTACTGTAATAGCGACAATTTCATTAAATACAATGATTACATTGTTGAGATAGATTGTTGTTACCATATTGTCACCACAACGATATGTGCAATAATATACTGTACAATATGTCTCTGTACCATATAACGTAATATCGTCTCACTCCCCTGTTTTATAGGATTATCATTTTGTTTATTACTCAGTATGCAGAAAGTTTGTGACCTAGAAATCATGAAAGATAATTTTGTTTTAGATTTTGATAATAAAATATGTATTATATAAACACTGCAGTGGCATTAAAGCCATACAGTATCATAATGTATTTAAAAGCAAGTAAACATACAAAAAACAAAACAAAGGCCAGATTAAAATAATGAGTACTGACTTGAATGACTGTTGAATACTGTACAGTAAGTTACATTGTAGCTAATGTAAATTTGCACTATATTTACATCAGTATATTTAAATTGTTAATATCAGAATTTGCCATTGAGGTACTGTACAGTATGCTCTGCTCTAAACATTTATATAGTATAATTTAAACAATCGCTTGCAAAACACTGGTGTGAGTAATGGCATGTAAGTAGCCTGCAAGAATGAAGCTAATCGGTACTCTGCTGTGGTTGATGTACTATACTTTACTGTATGGATATCCTTGGATAATGAGCTCATGTGATTCTTTAATGTGTGTGGCACATAGGGATATGTAGTCATTTTGTTAATGTATTCACCTCATATCATTGACATATAAAAACTACATGCTGTGAAGGAACTACTTCCTGTTCCATTTTAAACACTGTGTAAAAATAAAAAAAGGTGCTGGGCCATCTTTAATCATCTAGAATGTGGACATACCAGGTTTTAAATTAATAATATTTTAATAACAGAGATTTAATACTTTAACAATTTGTCTGGCAACCATGAATTAACCTGGCAGTTTTACAGAGTAGTGAATCAGATGATTAAAAATATATAAACATTGTGACACAGTGCTGTTCTTCTTGACTCCTCGCTCACCGCGTTAAACCTTGCACATTCCACTTAGCTGCATCTGTAGGTCTGTACAATACATTTTTTTAATAAGACAGAAAATTAAAATAAAAAACATTTCTGAAATAACTTATGTAGTATTTTATTGTAAGTTATGCAGACAATGTTGGAAATATAGTACAATTTATATATATCATAACAGATGTGAAATTATACAAAAAATCAAAGCAAAGATTATTCATACAGGGCTGTTTCACATCTCACAGCACCCAAGACTCTTGCTCAAGACTAAAAATGTTCAATTCTTGCAGCGTGTCAGATTATGAGATTCTTTTAAATCCTAGAATAGATCTGTTTTCACTTCTCTGGACTGATTCCAGAGAAGCAACACACGTTTTATAATGTGGTGGCCAAAATTGTAAGATTCTTAATTAAGTCTCACCAATGTTATACAGATTTAAAATAATATCCCTTGATTCAAATTTCACACTTTTGACTATATACTATAGCCTTAAATTTGTATACTTTTTATTGTTTTCCATATTGTCTGAAAGATATGTGAATACCCTTCCGCATACATCTGTGAATAGACATCGATAGTTTCAACCAGGAGGAACATTTTTCCCATTATATAAAACTCTGTAAAACTACTTTCCACCAGTTAGTTAAGTGCCTGACCAGAGAAAACAAAACACTGGACTTATTATATGCCAATGCTAAGGATGCATATAATTCCACAGCCCTTCCCCCCCTTGGCAGATCAGATCACAACCTTGTCCTGCTTACACCATTATACATGCCTATTGTCCAGCGCCAACCTGCAACAATGAGGACTGTAAAAAGATGGTCTCAGGAGGCTATGGAGGATCTACGTGGTGCTTTGGAGGCTACTGACTGGGATGTGCTGTGCGAACCACATGGGGACGAAATAGACAGCATGGTGGACTGTGTCACTGACTACATTAAGTTCTATGTTGACAACACCATCCCCACCAAAGACGTACATTGCTTTTCTAATAACAAACCCTGGATCACCAGTGACCTGAAGGCTCTTCTTAATGACAAGAAGAGAGCCTTTAGGAGGGGGGATAAGGAAGAGGTCAAGCGTGCACAGAGGGAACTAAAGCAGAAGTTAAGAGAGAGCAAGGACGCCTACAGGAGGAAGGTAGAGGACAAGCTGCAAAGGAATAGGGTGAGGGATGTATGGAGCAGCATTAGAGAGATCACTGGCTTCGAACAGGCTGTTGGTGCAATGGAGGGGAACCTGGAGATGACCAACGAGTTGAACCAGTTTTTTAACAGGTTTGATTCAGGGCCCTCTGAATCAAATCACACCAATCCCCCCACAGCCACACGCTTCCTAACCCTTCACAGCTACGACTGCCCAACACCTCCTCCATCCCCCCACAATCATGGCCGCCTACAGCTACAACCCCCAACAGCTACTCACCCCCCCCATCCCCCACAGCTGCCACTCTCCAACCTGCAGCACTGAAAGTGCTATGAGCACCATCCCCCAGGCCAGGCTGACCATCACGGCTGACCAGGTGAAGAGGGAGCTGAAGAGGCTGCACCAGGGTAAGACCACAGGACCAGATGACGTCTGTCCAAGAGTTCTGAGGGCTTGTGCTGATCAGCTGAGCGGAGTGCTCCAGCTACTGTTCAACCTGAGCCTGCACTTGGAGAAAGTCCCTGTACTCTGGAAGACATCATGCATGGTCCCGGTACCAAAGAAAGGGCCCCCCTCTGCCCTCAATGACTCCAGACCAGTTGCGCTGACTTCTCACGTCATGAAGACACTGGAGAGGCTGGTCTTATCCCACCCAAGACCCCTGGTTAGCTCATCACTGGACACCCTACAGTTCGCCTACCAGCCCAGTGTTGGTGCGGAGGATGCAATCATCTACATGATGCTGCAAAGGGCCTACTCACAGCTGGACAGGGCTGGCAACACCCTAAGGATTATGTTTTTCGATTTCTCCAGTGCCTTCAATACTATCCAGCCCTTACTTCTAAGGAGGAAGCTGGAGGAGATGCAAGTCGGTGCCTCCACTGACTACCTGACAGGCAGACCACAGTCTGTGAGACTTCAGAACTTTGTGTCTAAACAGGTAGTGAGTAACACAGGGGCTCCTCAGGGGATGGTTCTTTCTCTGTTCCTCTTCACCCTCTATACTTCAGACTTTAAGTACAACTCAAAGTCATGCCACCTGCTGAAGTTATCAGATGACTCTGCAATTGTGGGATGTATCAAATGTTGGCAGGAGGAAGAGTACAGAGGACTGGTCAGCAGCTTTGTGGAGTGGTGTGGGGAGAACCACCTGCAATTGAATATAACAAAGACAAAGGAACTAGTGGTAGATTTCAGGAGGAAAAAGGTCAAACCTACTCCTGTCTACATCCATGGGGGTGGCGTGGAGATGGTGGATTCATACAAGTACCTGGGAGTGCACATCGATGATAGACTGGAATGGTCTAAGAACATCGAGATTATTTACAAGAAGGATCAGAGCTGACTTTACTTCTTGAGGAGGCTCAGGTTCTTCAATGTGTGTAGTAAGATGCTACATATGTTCTATCAGTTGGTGGTAGCGAGCGCCATTTTCTATGCGGTGGTATGCTGGGGCTCTGGGATTAGAGCAGTGGATTCTAACAGGCTGAACAAGCTCATCAGGAGAGCAAGCAGAAGGCTGTGGCTGAGAGGAGAATGGTGTCCAAACTAGAGGCCATCATGGACAAAGTCTCCCATCCCCTCTACGAAATGCTTGTAGAAATGAAGTGCACGTTCAGCAATAGAATGATTCATCCACGGTGCGACAGGGAGTGCTACAGGAGGTCATTCTTGCCTTCTGCCATAAGACTGTACAACGCATCAACCTTGCGTCTGGGCAGAGGCAACATTGACAGTGACCTGTTTCTGGACTGAACAGTAAACTGTTACATCTGTTCTTTTTCTTTTCCCGTTTACAACCGTTTTTGTGCAATATATGCCAGGGACCCGTGCAATACATTTATATTTACATCTATATTTATGTTCATATGTGCAATACGACTTTTTTGAGTACTGTTCTGTTCCAGTTTGTTCTTTGTGTGTTCTGGACTGTGAGTAACTCTTTCAGTGCACTTCTCACTGTACTGATTGTATTGTATGTATTGTATCATTTTTATTATTATTATTATTATTATTATTATTATTATTATTATTGTATCATTCGTTACACTGTGGCTGTGTTGTCTGTGTTAAGCTGCTGTTGCACTGCAATTTCAATCACGGGATCAATAAAGTATCTATCTATTAGTACTTTTGGTCTTGCTCTAATAACAAACATCTTCATCCACAAGTTCACTGTTCCATTAACAAATAACTGTAAGTTTCCTTTTAACCATAATCGCTTTTCTGTAGAAAAAAATAAGAATCATGAGAATCGCTCAGCTTGCATTCCTCACACACACCCATTCCATGGAATACAGATATTTTTCATCATCTGCACTTATTTTTAACTTGGATGTGTTTCAGCTTGCCACAACCTCACCATAACCTTAAGATAAGAGAACAATGACATTTCTTCAGAAATTACTTGTTTCTTCCTCAGATACTGTGGAAATACAAGCTCTCTTATTCTCTGTGTAAAGAAAGATGATAGTTCATCCCAGCCAGAACACAACAGCTCTGGGGTGAGTTTCCCGAAAATGATTAAGAGACTAAATGATTAGTCTTAGAGACTGATGAGCAACTTTACGATGTACGTAACGTATGAGCTACTTTTTCGTGCGTTTCCATAAACCCCTCTTAATCGGTCATTTAACGAGCGAGTATAAAGTACTTCTCTGTTAACCCCTCTCCTGAAGTCGCTTAGCAAAAAGCATCACAAGTCGATTGAAAAACAATCGATCAACAATACTTTCATTATATGGTGTCGGTTTTGGTCCTTCAGTGGGATAAAATAAAGTTGGGAAAAGGAATATGAAGCAACATGACTTCATATTTTAACAACCATTTAAGCGAAAGTGTATAGATAGGCACAAAATGGGACCCTTATTGTTTCTAAGAGAAAATAAAATAAATGCTTGATATACCGTAAAAGAAAACCAAGTTTAACTGTGTGGACAGTGTATGCGTCCTGCAAGATGTTTTCGATTTAAAGCAATATTTTTTGGCGCGCTGTCATCGTTAAGAATCACAGTGTTTCCTGAGAAAAAACTGTTGTTATTTATAGTTATTGGGTGTATTGGAACTCAATGGAAAAATTAACTACTAAGCTTGGCATATGTCACTCAACAAATACAGGACCTATAATCATATTTAAAAACAAGTAGGTCTAAACTTTACCATCAACAATCACAACAGAACATAAAACGGTATTCGAACTTTAAATATTGTAATCGACCGCGGGTTTTGGTCGACAATATTTATTACCCGTAACGGGTTTCGGTACGGAATAGAGCACACATGGGACTCAGGGAATGGGGTTGAACGACACATTTATTAACTCTAATTGGGAAAGGTACACACAGAGGGACAGGGGTTACAGCGCTGCACCTACACTAACATACGCACTCACAAAGGGAAGAGACTGTATCTCAGCCTCTGTCCCACTATATACAGTCCGGTAGTCCCCAGCTGCTGTTCTCAGCCCGCCCTGCATGGCACTACATTGTAATACATGTTACATGTTTCACGTTCTTTATGGAATTTAAATACAATTTAACCCCACCTCAAAAGTACTAAAAGAGGGAGTATTATATATAGGGAACATTTGACTTATGAATATGAAATTTACCCAAGATGACTAATACATTCATTATTGTATAAATAAATGTTCTTTTTTCAAATGTCCTCTTACATAGTACAACAAAATATCAAAATCCTTAATATAAAATCTTAGTATTCTATATTTCCAGGGAATTCCCATGACGTGAAATTAATGTGCTCTGTCTCACGATGTCTGTCGCTAAGGTTGGTGCAAGAGGTAGCCAGTTTAAGAAGCACTTAGTGATTAACGAGTGGGTCGGGGAGCACGTAGATTATGAAGGATTTAACGTGCTACTTTAGTTACGATGTTTTGTTTTGGGAAACACTTGTAAATTAACGATCGATCTTTAGATCAAGTTTACGATGTTCTTAGCTTTACGATGCTTTCAGGAAACTCAGCCTTGATCCACAGTGGTGTTGCTCTCAATGTACTCTAAAACAATGGTAAATTCACATCATTTTCATTCCTGTTTAGCTTTGTAATGGACATATTGGACATAATATATATCAGTTCCAGACAGATTATTATTTTTACCTAAAAGAGGAAGGAGCATTCTTACACTACATGTCTGGCTCCTCCGATCTTTTAGTTAATATCTACCTGAACTGTTATTGCCTCCTGTTCTTTGTAGGCTTTTATATTCACGTATGCTTAAAGATCATTTTCAAAATTCAAATCGTAGTGGTTAATGTAGGAAAATTAAATTGGTTTCAACATTGTCAGATGTACTACAGTATATGAAAGAAAGCATGAAACTACCTGGTGAACAGAACGTTAGAACATGAAATAAGAACACATGAAACTTATAAAACATAAGAATATAAAGAATATGATGGTAACAAAAGAAGGGTGACTTTGTTCAAGCAGGCCTGAGTGTCTCTGGAAAGGATTTGTGAGGCATCAAATAAAGTTAAACTGAGTTTAATTCTGCTCACTGTATCCAACATGTATAGATGCAGCCATTTAGAATGTGTGTCCAAATTTGAGTTAGCGTTAAGAAAGGTGAGGCATACTGCAGTGTCTTTCAGCATGCCTAATTTAGCACCACTGCCTAAAGATTGATAGATGACAATATATAACGATTACTTGAGTATTATAGCTTTTCTGAATGTTATTAACAATATAAATTTATGAAAATAAGCATAACATTTTTATGTAGCTCGTAGTGGTAGCTGAAAACAATAAAAAATAAGGTTAGAAACAATGTTACACTTTTTATAAATATTTTCTGGATCAAATTTATTAACTCGGTCACTTGCTGCAGTAATTGTGAAAAAAAAAGTTTTGACATGCTCATTTTAACTACATTTTACTATGAAGACTAGCTGTTGTTATTGTTGTAACAGACAATTAGATGCAAATCAAAGTGATATGTTGTCAGTTTAGTGGTACAATTCAATTCCTGGCCAATGAGAACTCTTTCTGTAATAATAATAATAATAATAATAATAATAATGTAAACTATACTGAAATTTGTTGAAATTGTGCATATCATAATATGTTATATATTCTTTTTACATTTGCAATCACTTAAGCCCATAGCAGCTGCCTAGCACATAGAAAAGTTTCAAACTATTGCATTACTATTTGTTTTGGGGACGCATCAGATAAAAAAAAAACTGAGAAGAACATATTGAAGAGATTCCCTCAAATATTTAGCTTTTAATTATAAATATATATATATATTTTCCTGATAGCTACTGTAGCTAAACAGAAAACACTGAACACTAGAATTGTTGCACCACCATGAAGCTGTTCTTTTGCCAAGATTCTAATCGCATATGTCACTGACGTCCAAAGGGACTAACCGTGGGGAGCAGGAGAGCGGAAAAAGATCCATATGCATAGCGGCGAGACGGGAAAAAGGCCCGGGCTCATTAGTGCAAAGAGTTAAGGAATGCCGTATAGAAACCTATGCCCTCAGGGAGCGGACGTGGGGCACCCTGGTGCTAGGCGGGTCTCAGGACATCCGAACGTCAATGCTGAGCGAGGACAGAGTGCAAGACCCGGAAATATATAGCCCAAGGGAAAGAGAGGGACAGGAAGGACAGCAGACCGGAAACTAGGGACAGGACAGAGAAGGAGCGCCCTCTGGCTGCAGAGGGTGTGACAGCATATGTGTGATGGAGCCCTGCAGGTGCACATCCTGTACAGTATCAGCGAGTGTGATTACATATATTTTTAATATCAGATACATATTAAACATACTAGGTTAAAATTATAAAAATATTATACATAATAGCTTTAAAAATTCAGTATTTAAAAGCAAAG
Organism: Atractosteus spatula; assembly: GCF_055471065.1. Taxonomy (NCBI): domain Eukaryota; kingdom Metazoa; phylum Chordata; class Actinopteri; order Semionotiformes; family Lepisosteidae; genus Atractosteus; species Atractosteus spatula. Next base: position 13,035,794 of record NC_142729.1, read on the forward strand.
AAGCAAGTAAAAAGTATGATTTCTGCCTAAGGGTATCTTTAAATTCCCTTACTCTCTGGTGGTCAAATGACAGGTACTGTATAACAAGTTTTTTTTAATCCCTCATGACAGTGTTCACATGTTTGGTACACTCTTACAAGGATTTGACCTTGATTTGAAGATTTCTGTTTTGAGTGCAATCTAAATGACAAAAGTGAATAAAACTACTATTAACCGACCAATGGCCCTGCCGCTCCTTACTTCTGCTAATGTGATCGTCGCGGTTCCACGTGGTGTCGTGCCCCCCGCCACCCATTCCGTCCCGCACACCTTGGGCACGAACCCAGATCTCTGGCATAATGCAACAGGTCCCCAACCGCGTGAGCTAAAGGAGACCTCCCTCAGCCCAGGCAGCTGAGGTCCCTGCTAAGCGCAATAAGGGCGTTGACGTCAGCGCACTAGCTCCCGTACACTAACTCAGTTAAACTTTGACCAAGCAGTTACTGAAACCATTGGAAAACCTGAATGAAGCATTAATCTCACCCTTTACCAGTTTTTCAGTAAACTGTCATATACCCACATGTCATACAGTAAATCCACATGTTAGTTATTGTTACTAGACTTAATTGCCCAAATTTATCAACAGGCATTGCGAGAGTGAATAACAGTCCAACGCAGTTCCCCGATTCAAAGCCCTTAATAGAAACCAAGTTAAAATGCTTAATTTAATAATTCAAAACAGATTCAGTAATTATGAACAGTTACAGTTAATAATAATAATAATAATAATAATAGTTTAGTAAAAAGTTACCTTACGTTTTGGTGTTTAGTTTAAGTAATTTGTTTATAAGGATGTGCAACCAGTTACTTAATGTTAAGAATCACATACATCACAGACACCATTTTTCCTTATTGGAAGATTTCAGTGAAGCATTCTGAGTCACCTACACTGTAAAAATCACAACCCTACCTGTGAACAGAGTCTGAGTTTCTTTTAATCCTATTCAGACATCATAGGCTTATCAGACTACAACACAAACTATATAATGTATGCTCCTGAAGTTTCACACAAGAGAATCAAGTCATATCTGTAGATATAAAACAGTACCATATAGTACTCAACATTATTCTTACAGATGTTATTACTATCTCCACCGTTTTGCAAGAGATTATTAATATTATATTGCATAAATGTTTTATAGAGGAGCATACATTTAAAAAGACTAATGTCATTAAAATGCAGACTTGTATTAGCTGCAACACAACTTACTGTACAGCACATGATAGACAAAGTCATCCAAATAAAAATATTTTAATCTGGCCTCAGTTTTGTTTTGTTTTTTGATGTGTTTGTTTATTGGCTTTTAAATAGTGTGACACTGTTTAGTTCTAAAGCCACATGATTATCTCGTTTCTAATTACTTATTTCTTAATTTAGCATTAAGTTAAAATATTATGTACTGTATTTTAATGTCAATGCAACTTGAAAAAAACATATCACAACAGACTATTGTTATACAGTATATCCTGCAAATATCTCACATTCTCACACACAGAGGGTGTCATGTTTATTTTTAATCTAAATTTAATATCTATCAACTGTGATACTTAAAAATTAATAAATATATTAATAATAAGTTTCTATATATACACATTTTAATTTTAATACATGTAATCTATTTAATTTTGTTTAATTTAAATACATTTAAAATTGTTATTATTAAAATAAGAACTGTGTAACAGCCATGACAGCACGGTACATTGAGAGACCTGCATCAGATTATTTGAAAAAATCAAGACTATAGTATATCTTAGCCTGAGCACAACAGCTCTGGTTGAAATACACTGCACAGTGGTGATGCAATGAGGAACTCTAAAGGATGTCTACTGTAAATGTCATTTATCAGGTGTTTGCCCACTCAGGATTTTTTTTCTAAATCTTTTTCTTTTGGAATTTAATTTGCTACTTCTACAGTGTTTGCTAATACTCATAATATTGTACCATCTGCTAATATGCCTTCTAAAAATATAAGAATCTCTGTTATTAATATAAATGAAGAACATCAGCAGTCCTAATGTGTATTCCCACAATATTGTATTAATTACATCTCCCCAGTTTGAAAACCACCTGAACTATATTGAGGAAAGCCCACATTCCACAACTAGAGAGACCATAGATTGAAATGACACACCAAACCTGCAGATACTTCAATCTCTGTAAAACTGTCCTCACCCTCTGAGTGGCTCTCTGAAAATGGAGAGGTGGAGTACTGGCGATATGGAACCCCAGGACATGTGATTGCAGAATGATCACACAAATGGAGGTAAAAGAGTCAGGGCTACACGGACATTTTCCAGTACTCATCCCATTCCAGTCCAAGACTTCATGGCCCAGGTAAAGGTAAAAGGATGTCAAGACTATCCCGAACATGGGATGCAGTCTGACCATAATCCATGAGCACCTGATTCCTAAGAGGGGTAGGGGTAATGGCACCCAGTCTGGTCCTGTGGTTCTGATACAGTGTATTCACAGATAAGGGAAATGGTACAGGATCTGCTACTAACAGTTACAGTTCAGGGATGCTTGAAAAATGTACTAGTAAGACCTAAATTCTAGTATTTTGCATTCAGATTTTATTGTTCGTCACCACTGAGATGACTGCTGATTTCAGGTCAAAGTTAAATCCTCTAATGTCATACTAAATATGATATTTATAAAGGGATATTTTCAAAAATCTGGAATGTTGCGTAGGGTTGCAAATGTAAAACCTTGTCACAGAAACCAACATGAACACCAAGGCTGTTGGTTTGTGGTACTAAAGGCACTAAGTGATAACAGTCACAGGAGTGAAAGACAAGACTGTTGTGTGTCGATGAAACATTAAGTAGAAAGAAATGGGAAAAAGGGTGTTTGCATTGTTTTGAATAAGAGAGAAATGGAGGAAAGGAGAAAGTATTCTAGTGATTATCTTTTCTGCAGTTCCCTTTTGTAGTTCATGAAACTGGCATTCCATAAATTTGTGCTCTGTACTACACATTGTATCATGCATGATCCTGAAAACAGGAAAACAGGGCTTTTCAGTCTCCTTTGCTACTGTTCTGAGCCATCAGTCTGTTTCTGATATGAAGTAGACTTAATCACAGAACCTTCCAGGATTGCTGAGATTTCTTTAAGCATAACCCCAGTGCATATAGAGCAATATTGTTTTTTGTGCAAGGTCCTGTAGCAGTCACTAAGGCTAGTCAGAAGCCTTGGGCTCAGAGAAAAAGGAGGCCTTGGGCTACTGGTAAAAGTAGGATTTTACAATTAAATATAAAAGGTGGTTGACTTTTCAAATTAACATTTACAATGTCTTAAACTGACACCGTTAAGAACTACAGAAACTAACATTTATTGTGATTTCAGAATTTCCACAAGCAATGTTACAGCCGGTAGAGTTGCTGTCATTTGACAAGTATGTTAAATAAAGGTCTGAGTAAATTGGGTTGTAAAACACAGTGTTTTGGCAAATCTGTGTTCTGGTCATGCACAATATGGCCTACCTGAAGGTACACCTCAGTTCAACTGGTGAAACAATTTCTCGCTTCTTTACTTGATCTGCTGTATAGTAGGACTGCTGGTACATGAAGGGTATTGGATTAAGTGTAAAGCACTACATGTAAAGCATGAGGACTCCTTTAGAATGAAAAGCACTTGTCAAGAGCTGTTCCAGCTATTCACTGATCAGAGGGAGTATTTGGTGACCTCTAGTGGACAATGTTGATTAAAATCAATTGTAAATCATTTATTGTTTGTTTCCATTTCATCTCCAGAGTCCAGTGGGCAGACTGTTCAGTCTCCAGCAGCTCAGACTGTTCTCCAGGAGATTCTGTCTCTATCAACTGTATATTCAGCAGAAACCTTGCCAGGCTAGACAAGCACCTGGTTTATCTCACATCAAACAATCAGTCTGCAATTCCTAAACAATTCATCATGAGTTCGTCTAGAACAGGCTTAACACTGAATATGACTGCAATCTACACCTACACCCACTGATCCTCACCAACTTCTACAGATGTACGGTGGAGAGCATTCTGACCAGCTGCATCACAGTCTGGTACGGCAACTGCACCACATCCGACCGAAAGGCACTACAGCGGGTGGTCAAGACTGCCCAACACATCATCGGCAGTGCCTTACCATCCATCCAGGAAATATACAACACCAGGAGTCTGAAAAAAGCCACCAAAATTATGTCTGACCCCACTCACCCCGGTCATAACTTGTTTGTCGCACACAACTAGACTCCAAAATAGCTTCTTCCCCAGAGCTGTCAAGTTGTTGATGCCCCCACTCCCTTCCACCTTATTATGATCTCTCCTAACACCCTCCTGTACCCACAACCACTGTACTCCTACACCACCACACACACATGTAAGCCAAAATTGTACTGTCCCCTTGATAACCCAGTAAAATTGTAACAGGCATAATAATATTTAATATTAATTAACCATACTACTTTTAACCACACTATTTTTTTGCACTGTTCCAAGAATTACCTTGCACCGTTTTTGTCCTGTTAAATTTTCTCTGTTTGCTGAATTTTGCACAGTTTTCGATTACTTGATTACATGTTATTTATGTTATGTTATTACATTACTATTATTGCTATTGTGTAACTGTCTATTGTCTCATCTTCTGTCCTATTTATATACTGCACCTGAGTGACTAGTGAGAAACACATTTCATTATACTATGCACCTGTGTAAGTTTAATGACAATAAAGTTGAATTGAATTAAAGTTGAATTGAATCCAGACTGATGACGCAGGAGATTACTACTGTGGACAGAGTGGTTGTAGCTCTCCTCTCACATAGTGATACAAATCTGTACAAAACCCACCCTCAGCTCTTCAGGAACTGGAACTACAGGGTACTGAGACAGAGAACAGCTGCACAGCTGAAACTGTGGGACTGAATATGTTTGGGTTAGTACATCATGTGTGAAATTAGTAAATAAACACATTTATATTAATTCAGTTTCAGTCTGGCTCCACACTCCCACTAGTTATAAAGCTCTTGCAGTGAGCCTTCCGTTTCCTTTCGTGAACCATCTGTGTCTCACCTGTCATACACCCTTCCCTCCCCACCAGCTCGATCAGTCAAATACCCCCCGGCTGTCCCCCCCCTTACACAGTGTCAGAGGACCCTGCAGAAACAGTGGGACTGAACACAGCTGGATTTGTACATTCTGTTAAAATACCCTGTAATAAACATGTACAGTGAAAAAGTAAGTACACCCCATGAAAAGGTTTGTCTTTTGTTACATTTTTGGACAAAAGGATCGTCATTTCAACAATACTGATAGCTAAAGGTGATCTCATTTTAAAACTCAACATTGAAAAATCAAATTTTGCACTCATTTGTACTATTTAAATCAACAGAAAGGCAATTTCCTTGTGGGAAAAAAGTTAGTAACAGCTACTTTTATCATTGTATCAAATGCCTAAAATTAGAATCAGGTGCAGATGATTAGAACATCATTAGAGAGTAACTTGGAGGGCACTGCCTTATAAAAACATCAGAAACCTGTGGTCTGGATTGGTCTTAGCAATTGAGGTGTGTGGCTACATCATGCCAAGATCACAAGAGCTCTCTGAGGCCCTCAGAAGAAAGATTGTTGATGCCTATCAGTCTGGGAAGGGTTTTAAAGCCATTTCCAAGCAATTTGTAGTGTCCACTGTTACTCCACTATCCGAAAGATCATCTACAAATGGAGAAAATTTCAAACCACTGGCAATCTCTCCAGGCCAGGTCGTCTCACCAAATTCAGACCAAGAGCTGACCGAAAGATGCTGCAGAAAGTCTCCAATAACCTCAAGATAACATCAAGGGATTTACAGGCAAGTCTTGCCTCAATCAATGTCAAAGTGCATGAGTCAACCATCCGAAAGAGACTGCACAACTTTGCCCTAGATGCGAGGTCAGGAAGGAAGAAGCCTCTGCTCTCAAAAAAGAATATAGATGCAAAACTGAAGTTTGCCAGCCAACACCTAGGTGAAGATCAGGACTATTTGAACAGTGTGCTTTGGATGGATGAGACAAGAGTAGAGCTGTTTGGCCACAATGCCAGATGTCAGGTTTAGCGAAAACCAAAACCTGCTTTTGACCAAAAGAACCTCATACCAACTCTAAACCATGGTGGTGGAAGCATTATAGTTTGGGGCTGCTTTTCTGCCTCAAGGCCTGGCCAGCTTGCCATCATAGTCAACTATGAATTCCACATTCAAAAAAAGAAAAAGAAAAGTGCTTTTAATTACAGACATGTACAGATGCAGCCATTCAAAATGCGCGGGCGATACCGCATTATTTTCCGGTGCGCTGTATGCAGTCTACCGCGAGTTACCAGTAAATACCGCTAGTTACTGTAAATTCTCCTATAATACGGCAAGCAAAATAATAGTATCCGGAATTTCCGCAAGGTGGAGCTAATAAAGCTCACCCTCTCATGTTTGAGCTGTCGCCATCAAAGTCTTTAACGAAGATATTACTAATAGTATTAATAATGAATGACCTTGGACAAGCTGTAAGTGTAAACTCAAAGTATTGCTCTGGTCCACATTCTTTTTTTCATTGACCGTCTTTGTAAAAGTAACACCACAGCATTTCGCAATCACGCATTTGTTTCCAATCATGCAAAGTACAGTAATTTTTGAGAATCGATTCACCATGCCTTTCATATGCTCATAAAAGAGATTGATTTAGGAACATAAACATATTACCGTATGCAAACTGTACTATATACAGTATGTATATGTATATTTAATGTCTTAACTGTGCCCGTTTAAGTATTGAATATTTATATGGAATTTTACCACTGAAGGGAAATCTTAGTGCCTGAGCATAAAAAGAATAGGAGCATACTGTAACGTGTTTGAAGGCCATAAACGATATTAATTTTGGAACTTAAACATACAGTATATGGCTGGTCTCGGTACTTTCAAGAAAACATACACACCAGTATTCCATTTCTCCCTAAACATTTTAAGCATCGAAGTCTTTAACTAACGTGATACCACAGTCCACAAGCATACTTTTAGAATTTGATTAAAAGTGAATATAATATGGAATCGCATATCTAAAGAAATTAATTATGATATAATTATATTCATGTTGCAAAAAAACTGCAACGGAGATAAAAACTCCCTTGCTTTTAACAGAGCATTCCATAATTTCTAACTACGAAAATTATTTAAACTGCGACACTTATCATTCAACCAGAGCTCGAAATATCACAAGGATCCTCTAGAGCAGTGGTTCTCAAACTGTGGTACGCGTACCGGCAGTGGTATGTGGAGTGCCGCCAAGTGGTACGCCAAATGACCCTGGAACTGTGTCGTGTGCGCTGAAAAATCGGGATGGGTTTTTATATTTTGTATTTTAATATGTGTCGAATACGCAGCCTACGTACTACGATACAGTGCGCGTTAATACTTCAGTGGACACAAGAGATACTCTGTAATTCTATACCACTCTATAGGGAATGTGTGCTACGGATGCAAGTGACCAATTGTATTTAAAAAAAGCTACTGTATCTCCAGCAAATAGGGAGAAAGGAGAATGTGCGTGATTTTGGAACTATGCCAACGTTGTAAACACAGGAATGCATAGAAATGCATGCTATGAACGCAGGTCATCTTGTGAGCACACAAAAGCGTGATAACAGAAAAATATTTAAGAACTGTTCTAATTTGAGAAAAGTACACTTAGCATCTCTGTGTTTCGCTCCCATGCGCATGAAATAAAAACTTTAAATAAATACGGAAATAAAAATGGAAAAGCAGAAAAATGCAAGCTTGCGTATTGCTAAAGCAGGTAAGCTACACTATTTTTGAAGAACCTTATTTACCGTTGGCAAAAGAGCTGACACGTATTATGTGTAGAGAAAAAGCTTCTAAACAGCTTGACTTGCTGCCCCCCTCCCCCTGAAAGACAGTCATTCATAGAATTATTGAAATGAAGGATTATATCAAAAGTACACTGATAGAGCGCGTTAAGATGAGCAGATGTTTTTCACTGCAATTAGATGAGTCTGTAGTCGATTTGGCCAATTTGTTCGTTTATGTTAGATACGAGTTTGAGGGCATGTCCCATGAAGACCTTCTGTTCTGTAAACCGCTACCAACAGGAACTACAGGAGAGCACATATTTCAGCTTCTGAATGAATTTATCGAAGAGAATGGCCTCGACTGGATAAAATGCGTCTGAGTTTGTACAGACGGTGCTAGAGCAATGACAAGCTGACATAACGGTGTAGTTGCACAAATTAGAGAGGTTGCTCCAGAAATGAATGTAGGCATTACAACTTCCACCGCGAGACCTTTGCCGTCAAGAAAATGCCTGACGATTTAATATCTGTTAGACTCTGTTGTGAATTGTATCTAGGCTCGAAAAATTAATTAACATCTGCTTTGCTCAACTAAACAGGCTCACCTCTCTCACTGAAATGGTGCTTTTTTATTAGTTGTTGTTAATGTTTTTTTTTCTGTAAAACACTTTGAGAAGCCACCTTTAAAAGCACTATATCAAATAAAGTTTATTATTATAATATTTATTATATGTATGTGTGAGTGTGAGTGCATGCGCGCTCATGTTGGTCATTGAGAATTTCTGGGGTTCCTATGAGAAGATGACTTGTAGGTGGTACTTGGATGCTTTGGTTGGATTAGGGGTGGTACTTGGTCCAAAAAGTTTGAGAACCACTGCTCTAGAGCACAGCAAAGACTGTATTAAAAGAATTGCATATCTAAAGAAATTAATAAGATATAATTATATTCGTGTAGTGCGACAGGGCTGTGTAGGGCTGTTTCACCTCTCTTCATGTGACTCTATTCAAAAGCCATTTAGCAAAGAGGGGATGAGAAGAGTGACAAACTAGTATACAGTACTTTAAAACATTAATAAAATAATAATAAAAACAATAATAAAAAACATTGCCACACCCGGACCGTTAAACCAACGCATTAGCACATCAAAGCCCATTTATGAGCCGGGCGCAGTAACTATTTTGTCCCTTGATTTACTGATCTGCATTAATTACAGAAATCGAGTTCCTGCTCTTTGCAGACGACCTGGTCCTGCTGTCGCCCACAAAACAGAGGCTGCAGCAGAACCTGGCACTGCTGGAGCAGCACTGTCAGGCCTGAGCGCTGACAGTCAATCTGGACAAGAACAGAGTTATGGTTTTCCAGAAAAAAAGCCAGACCTCCATTTGTCTTCCTGAAATCGTCGGATTATGAAAGAATAAAAGCATCTTATTAAAAACACGTTTGTGTTTGTTTGGGAGCTATTTTTCATATGTAAGATATAATGATGTGTTCACGCTTACACATCGCACGACTTTAAAAGCTAGAAAAACAGGTTTCGATTCACATTATCTGGTGAGCCTTGTTTTGTCAAAGGACAGCACAAAAAAAAAACAGACATTGTGTGGTACAGAACGGAGCTCAGTCAATTCAAACAAGTTCAATTTCCAAAATACTGCAACGGACATAAAAACTCCCTTGCTTTTAACAGAGCGTTTCATAATTGCCAACTACGAAATTTATTTAAACTGCGACACTTATCATTCAACCAGAGCTCGAAATATCACAAGGATCCTCTAGAGCACAGCAAAGACTATATTAAAAGTATACTAGTGACAAACTAGTATACTTTAGATATTTTTTTCTGAACCAGGGAAAATCTGATCATGATTATGTTTCTCTATAACAATAATAAAAACATTATTTTACATATCACCTTTATGTGATATCACCTTAAGGACAGCACATACAAGGGTTAATTGCACAATGGACTGCAAAGAAGTTTAATATAGTCTTCTTTGAGAAGTGAGGGTAGGAGTGGATCGCAGCAGGCATAATCGGCAAATTAGGAAAACAAAGAACTGGACAGACGAGACGTTTATCCAGAGAGCGAGTGATCAGAAAAAGGAACAGCTGTTACACCCAGGTTTTACGCTCTCTCTCTGTTGAATGAATGAAAGCATTTTATTAAAAACGCGTTTGCGTTTGTCTGGGTATTTACTTTGTAACCTGTGGTTTACATCTACTGTATTGTTTTGAGATGCCACTTTTAAAGGTGATATGTAAAATAAAGTTTTTTATTATTGTTATAGAGAAACATGATCAGATTTTCCCTGGTTCAGAAAAAAGACGATTAAAATCTGTAATATTTGCACTTGTATGTCATCGGAAAATACAATCAGTTTCTGCTTTGTGTAAGGATGGTGTGGTGAGAAGGTGAGAAAGTGGTGAGAAAGCTGTTCACCTCAAAGCGCTTTACAGGATAAAAACAACAGCAATAGTGTTAAGCTGGGCAAACAATTTTTTTATCGAAATACAAAATGAGATATAATGATGTGTTCCGGCTAAGACATTAACGAGTACAACCCCCCTCTCTGCAGGAGTGCTGGCTGTGACGAATTAAACCGGTTTTACAGGTATTTTCAAAGTAGAAGGGGGCGAGATTTCCAGCAAAAGACACCCTTCCCCCTCAAACACCCAGTAAGTACAGTACTTACTAGTTAAGAAAGCTAGGCTCCTCAATGAAATCGCTTTAACATGCTAATGCGTTGGTGTAAAAGTCCGGGCGTGGCAAGCTTCTAATGTCAACTCAACTCGATTGGAAGACAATGAACATATTCTAGCCCTAAATGAATTAATAGCAAACATGGTTTACATAAAAGACATTTTTCAAAGAAAGTTTATACAGATGCAGCCATTCAAAATGAGCGGTAAAAACCCGCGGTGCAGTAACCAACCCACAGGGCACCGCAGGGCCAGTGATTGGCTGGCCAAAATGACCGACAGGGGCACTCGTGGTGCATTGGTTGGTAGAGAAAAGATTTAATCATTTAATGTCTTTACTGTGCACATTTCAATCCGCTTAGTTTTGAATATTTATATGGAATTTTACCACTAAAGGGAAATTTTAGTAGCTGAGCATAAAGAGAATAGGAGCATACTGTAATGCGTGTGAAGGCCATAAACGATATTAATTTTGGAACATAAACATACAGTATATAGCTGGTCTTGGTACTTTAAAGAAAAAAATACACACCAGTATTCCATTTCTCCCTAAACATTGTAAGCTTCGAAGTCTTTAACTAACGTGATACCGGAGTCAACAAGCATACTATTAGAATTTGATTAAAAGGGAATATAATATGGAATCGCGTATCTCAAGAATTTAATAACGGTATGATTATATCCGTGTGCTGCGACAGGGCTGTGTAGGGCTGTTTCGCCTGCCTGTTCATGCAAGCTGTCTTGTAGCCTACTGGTCTAGGTGCGTAACTACTAACTGGCAGGTTGTGTGTTCGAATCTGGCTGGTGCTGGACTTTTCTTTTAACAAACATTTCTTCGAAAAAATAGGTAAGCGATATTATGGACAATCAATTGACTTTTATATTTCAAAATATCATTCATCTCTAAATAAACTTTATTTTATATAGCGTTTTAAGCGAATAGGTAATTAGATTGCTCATAAACCTAATCACTTTTTCTACATAAACAGCGTGATTGCTCTCTGAAAATGCTTTTCCTACTTTTTAAAGTAGGCTCAGATTTCAACTATAGATCGTATTATTATAAACTTTCTTGGAAAAATGTATTTTATGTAAACCATGTTTGCTATTAATTCATTTAGGGCTAAAATACGTTCATTGTCTTCCAATCGAGTCGAGTTGACATTGGAAGCCTGCCACACCCGGACTGTTAAACCAACGCATTAGCACGTCAAAGCCCATTGAGGGTATTGAGCCAGTATTGGCTTTAGTATTCCCCCCCCTCCCCTCAATTCAATTCAATTCAAGGTGTTTTATTTGCATGACAGATGGGTACAAGCAGTGTTGGGTATGTATATTGTAACGCTTACGGCAGACAGGCACTGTGTAAGAGCCGGCGCACCAGAGCAGCGCACCGAGGGAGCGTCTGCATTTATAACTTAGTTTTTAAAATTAGTCAAGCAATATGAAGCATCTCCTTTTACTTAGGGCCTGAGCATAAAAAGAATAGGAGCATACTGCAACGCGTGTGAAGTCCATAAACGATATTAATTTTGGAACTTAAACATACAGTATATGGCTGGTCTCGGTACTTTAAAGAAAACATACACACCAGTATTCCATTTCTCCCTAAACATTTTAAGCATCGAAGTCTTTAACTAACGCGATACCGGAGTCAACAAGCACACTTTTAGAATTTGATTAAAAGGGAATATAATATGGAATCGCGTATCTCAAGAAATTAATAACGATATAATTATGTTCATGTTGCAAAAGAACTGCAACGGACATAAAAACTCCCTTGCTTTTAACAGAGCGTTCCATAATTTCTAACTACAAAAATGCCAGGTGAAAGGATTTGTAAACATATTTTGTTAAAGCAAGTCAGTTTTTTCCGCAACACATAAAATACATTTTTCCAAGAAAGTTTAGCCTTTGTCACTAATGAAACCACTAAATAAAGACATAAATATAGAAATCTTAAGATTTGTTTTATTTAATGTTGGTAGCAGGATGAACTGTCAGAGTGTATATTTTGTTGCAGAGTTGCTGCAAGATGTTAACAGTGAAAAGGGTATTTAGAAATGAGTTATTTCAAGATGAAAATTTTCAGAATAATTGCAAATCTAGCAGGATAGAGAAAGCACAGAAAACTGGCAGTTAGATTGATCAGATTAGTATGAAAAGTCATTTAGCAAAGGGAATGAGAAGAGTGACAAACTAGTATACTTTAGATCTTTTTTTCTGAACCAGGGAAAATCTGATCATGTTTCCCTATAACAATAATAAAAAACTTTATTTGATATATCACCATTAAAGGTGGCATCTCAAAGCAATACAGTAGATGTAAAAACAGATAAAAGGACCACAGATTACAAAGTAAATGCATATAAGAAAGACAAGCAGTTAGAGGTGCTACCAAAATTAGAAAATGATGCAGATACAGACACTAAGTCTTCTGAAAAGAAAGATTTAAACTGGCCCTGGTGTGTGTGCCTTTTTTGAGGCCTGTTTAATTGTGTCTGAAGTCTGATGTTGTAAATTTTATTGTTAAAAAGATCCATGAAAATGTCACTACTAAAGTTAGCTGGTACTGTTGGTATTGTAAGTGGCAAGTAGAGCTCATATTTTAGATTTTGTGTAGTTGCTGGCACTGAACTGTGTGTTGGATGCACATGAATTGAAGGAATGGGCAAACATAGCTGATGCGGATCCACAGAGCCAGCATATTAAGATGTTTATAATTAGAGGCAATTTGTTTAAATAACTAGGTATGGATACTGATGTGCAAGAGAGGTGGAAAGGCTGTTTCCTTAAGCCAGCACTATAAAATGTTTTATTCTCAGTGAGATGCTGCCATTTCATAGTGGGTTTCTAACACTGTGTATGGTTCCATCCACACAGTGCCTTTACTTCCATTTCTAATCTCTTTATCCAGTACAGAGGATTTGGAGCCTATCACAGTAAGCAACGGACACAAGGCAGAATACACCCTGGACATAGCGCCAGTCCATCACAGGACAGACAGACACAAACACACACACACCAGGGCCAGTTTTCCCATAAACCAATTAACTTACCAGTATGTTTTGGAGTGCGAGAGGGAGTCATATCACACATATGGAGAAAAACCATGTAACCCAGAGAGAACATGTAAACTCCACACACACAGGATGGCAGGAATTGAACCTAGGACCCCAGTGCTGCAAGATAGCAATGCTAACCACTTTGCCACCATTATAAATGGATGGATATCTTAGTTATCTTTCTAGTTCACAGGTTTGCATGCATAATTTAATTTTGAAAGCCACTGAGACATCAGGTACTACTGTTGTATTTATGAAAAAGAAACAAAACAAAAAACATACTAACAACTGTGCCATCCTACTCCTTAGTTAATACATTTTATTATTCATAAACAGTTAACATTGTTAGCAAAATATTTTGAATTATATTTAACCCTATTTTTTCTTTAGTTTTGTATTTAACTTATTATATGATAGTCAGACTTAATGTATATTTGAACAATGAAAATATATTTTTACAAGATTTTACATTAAGCACTTAAAATTAATATGGTTAATAATAGTAAACTCGGTTAAAGATCGGTTAAACTGCGAAGAAAATGCTTTCAGAGAAAATGTTTCAGGTATGAAGAACATAGATCTCCAATGCAATTTCAACCAAACCTGTTCCCACACACCCTGCCCCCACTACCATTAGAATATACACAAAGCACTCAAATCTTTCGAGCTAATGATCAGGTGACCCGAGAGAGAGCGAGAGAAACACCAAGGGGTGCGGAACTATTTACATGGAAAACGGGCGATCTCCCCAGACTGTCCGCCCGTTTCACTGTTACCTGGATACCTCTTTATTTAGAACTCACTAACACTGATTTTTAGTTTAGAAAGATTCAAGTAGGGTTTTAGATGAAAGGCAGCGACCTTAATCAAGCTCAAATCATAATTGAACCCATTCAGAGCCTACATTACATTTTAGCGTTTCATTCTGAGCAGAAGACCCTCACACCTGAAGAAGGGGGAGGTGTTTTTCGCTAGAAATCTCTCCTGCTTCTACTTTACAACCAGAGTGCTGGCTGTGACGAATTAAACCGGTTTTACAGGTTTCAATCACAGACCATGTGACATGGGAGTCAGGAAACTAACACACAGCGCCACCGGATTCGATAACGCTATAAAAACGCTATAAAATAATGTGACTTGGCACAGAACAAGTTTACAGCACAGTACAATCATAAATCCTGACCATGACTTTAGAAGCATAAATTGCCTTACACTCAATTTAAACACAAGCTGTCTTTAGCCCTCTAAGCTGGTTCATACAGAAATGTAGAGATCCAGGCTCAGAACACACAGCTTCATTAGCGAATACATATGCAGGACAACTAGAGAAGACGTTTTACAGAGGATGGATTTTTAGAAACATCCCATCAGACATCCCATCATATTCACAACGTGAAATCTAGAAAATAATATTACGTAACCAAAATCCGCAATATGGAAACAGAACCTGTGTAATTGTTGATAGATGATGTACTCGTAACATTTTTTCAAGACGAACTACAACATTTAAAAAATGACTTGTATGTACTTGATATCTCTAATCAATCCACGGGTCCCAGCACAAAACGAAACTAAAACGCATACCGTTTCGCGCTTCTTATTAGTTGCTCAAAAGTAATTTGACCGTATGAAATGCATAATATAAACCTAGAAACATATACGTGAGCAGTACTTAAGCACTGTAGTATCGGTGTTAAGACATACCTCTCAAATACTGTAAATCAAGTTAAAAATATCTCAAGACCGATTCTGGTCATAATGAAACCATGTTTTGTGTATGTTTTCTTTAAAGTACCGAGACCAGCCATATACTGTATGTTTATGTTCCAAAATTAATATCGTTTATGGCCTTCACACGCGGCGCAGTATGCTCCTATTCTTTTTATGCTCAGCTACTAAGATTTCCCTTCAGTGGTAAAATTAGATATGAATATTCAATACTTAAACGGGCACAGTTAAGACATTAAATATACATATACATACTGTATACAGTACAGTTTGCATACAGTAATATGTTTATGTTCCTAAATCAATCTCTTTTATGAGCATATGAAAGGCATGGTGAATCGATTCTCAAAAATTACTGTACTTTGCATGATTGGAAACAAATGCGTGATTGCGAAATGCTGTGGTGTTACTTTTACAAAGACGGTCAATGAAAAAAAGAATGTGGACCAGAGCAATACTTTGAGTTTACACTTACAGCTTGTCCAAGGTCATTCATTATTAATACTATTAGTAATATCTTCGTTAAAGACTTTGATGGCGACAGCTCAAAACATGAGAGGTTGAGCTTTATTAGCTCCACCTTGCGGAAATTCTGGATACTATTATTTTGCTTGCTGTATTATAGGAGAATTTACGGTAACGCGCGGTATTTACGGGTAACTCGTGGTAGACTGCGTACAGCGTACCGCAAAATAATGCGGTATCGCCCGCGCATTTTGAATGGCTGCATCTGTAATAATACGATCTATAGTTGAAATCTGAGCCTAAATATAAAGATGTTACGACCCCAAGTGTCTAGGGGAAAAGGGGTGTAACATTTAGGATAATTCTTTTGGAAGCAGGTGGGTTTTGGTGAGGGACTAGGAAGCGTGATAACAAGGGTAAGGAACTATTGTGGTGCCAAAGGAAAGAAAATAAACAAAATGGAGCTGGCTAGGACAGTGAGGGAAAGCTAATCTGACTACAAAAAAAAACCCGAAACACACGGTCTTCGGCGTCTTCAACACCCTAGCTAACCTGCACTGACTACCCAAAACCATACAAGACAAATGGCACTCACCCATACTACACTAGTGTACTAATACAAAATCGACTACGTGTGTAAGTGTACCCAACAACCTAAACTAACCTCATATACAAAAGTTCACACAAAAACACAAGTGAACCAGGAATACAAATAAGGGAAAACAAGAGTAATCAACAGGAGCAGGGTACAAAAGAACACAAAAGTTGAACATGTAACACTGGGGCAAGGTAATGACAAAACAAGGATGAACACACAAACAAATGAAAGTACAAAGAAACTAACGTAAAACCAACAAAACAACAAAGCCGAAGCTATACGAAAATACACACACACAAAGCAAAACAAACGAAGCCGAAGCAATAACCAGAAGCAAAGCAATAACCAAAACCAAACAGGACCGAAGTCAAACAAAAGGCCTCTCCTTGCTGAAAACCTCCATGTTATATAGTGAATAAAATGTGTTCTGATTGGCTGAGGGCTGATTGATGATGACGTCATATTGAAACAGTGGTGTGATGGTTGGCCAATGGGGAAGGGAGAACAATCAAGGGTCAGCAGTGTGGAACATAGAAAAAACACACACAGAACACACACTGGGACGTAACAAAAGAAAAAGCATTTTCAGAGAGCAATCACGCTGTGTTTATGTAGAAAAAGAGATTAGGTTTATGAGCAATCTAATTACTTATTTGTTTAAAATGCTATATTAAATAAAGTTTATTATTAATTTGCTGGACAGAGCGGTGAACATTATTATGGATAAGACAAAGATAACGATCCTGATCAGTTTAGAAATCTGTGTACGCTGTAAGGTTTTTACTTCTTAAACTTTTAAAATACACGTTTCGAATAGAAAGAAATCATCTTCCTGGTACAGTATGTACAGTATAGCAAACCAGCACGTCTTTTTTCTCCAATCAGAGGGGTTAGACGCTCGGTTAAAAGCAAAGGAGATTGTCTGTTATAGTGGACATAAAAACAAAAGTTCGCTGGCATTATATCCTAGAAGACACAGATCGGCGCCAGACCAGGAGAATGCCCGCAGCGTAAAAGAAAATGCCTGATGAACTAGGGATTGGACAGTTTCCATGTGCTTGTACAATCGATAGAAATGTTCAAATAAATGTGCAAAAGAAATTAAATAATCATTTATTTCTTTATCATATTGGCTAGCTAATGTCCTCTCTTTGCTAGTTCGTGGCTGTGTTTCTGCGTTGGGTAGCAACGGGTGACTGTTCTCAGGCAGAAGATGTAAACAGCTTAATTTTCGTGTTAAATAATTTTTAAAAATTAAAATTCATTCCATACAGCAATTGCATATTTGGGTACCGTTTCATAAAACTTTCATGCTTAAAATGTTTAGGGAGAAATGGAAGACTGATAATGGAATGGAATGGAATGAATGATAAGTGTCACAGTTTAAATCATTTTCGTAGTTAGAAATTATGAAACGCTCTGTTAAAAGCAAGGGAGTTTTTATGTCCGTTGCAGTAAAAGAAAATGCCTGACAAAGTAGGGCTTGGACAGATTCCAAGTGCATTTTTGCAATTTATGTTGCATTGTCCATTGTGCTGTTGTAATACAGTTTAAAATAAGTCTAAACTGTATCAGCTTTATTTATGGGTTGCAATTTAGAAAAAGTCAAAAACTGCAATCAAAATGCAATTTAGAGCTTTCTGGCAAGAGGAGACACCCAAATTAATAATGTAACATGCCACTGTTTGTGCATGAACAAAGTTATACTGCTATTTCCTTAGATACGTGATTAAAAAAATACATTTTTTGAATCCACGGCGGAACACATTCCATAAGATTCAGCGCTTTTATATATCGCCTTTAAAGGTGGCTTCTCAAAACGCTTTACAGGATAAAAACAACAATAACAGCAACAACAACAATATTGTATTTCATTGCACTTTGAAAACCAAGTAATAACTTAACTATCTGTGCAAACGTTTTATGATATGTCGCTGTTGTGAATGTCTGTGGAGTGTATCTTATTTGCCTTACATCCTGGTTATCTCGCTCGCCCTCCCCCCCTCTCTCCCTCAATTCAATTCAATTCAAGGTGCTTTATTAGCATGACAGATGGGTACAATCGGTGTTGGGTATTAACTTTGCTTTGAGATTCCACTTTTAAAGGTGATATTTAAAATCAAGGCTTTAACTTGCTTTAACTCCGCAATATATTTAAAAAATAAAAACGATTACAATCTAATCTTTCCACGTTTGATCCCAAGATCCCAAGAAAAATAAATCTAAACGGGGAGAAAGCTATGCTGAAAGTTTATTAAGATACTTAGAAGACAAAGATATCAATTTATGTTGCATTTGTCTGATTGTGAATCAAAAAACACATATATTTAAACCCGCGTTTGCGATTTGAATCAAAATGCGATTTAAATCAATATAAATGTTTATATTGTAACGCCTAGGTGACTATTCATTGTTATTAAAATAACTTAAATTCGATCATGTTGTGATATTTAGAAATATAAATTTGTTTAGTGCGAGTGAGGTTTTATTTAATCTGTGACCAAGGGAAACGTTTCATTTTTTCAAAGAAATGTTTGTTAAAAAGAAAGTCATGGTTCCACAGTGGGATTCAATCACAGACCATGTCAAGGTCACATGCAGAGTGCTGAAAAAGCACTACAGAAACATTATCAACAGACAATGTACAGCGTGTACTATTCTTGTGTTGCGGTACATGAATATAATGATATCGTTATTAATTTCTTTAGATACGCGATTCCATATTATATTCCCTTTTAATCAAATTCTAAAAGTATGCTTGTTGACTCCGGTATCACGTTAGTTAAAGACTTCGATGCTTAAAATGTTTAGGGAGAAATGGAATACTGATGTGTATTTTTTCTTTAAAGTACCGAGACTAGCCATATACTGTATGTTTAAGTTCCAAAATTAATATCGTTTATGGCCTTCACACGCGTTACAGTATGCTCCTATTCTTTTTATGCTCAGCTACTAAGATTTCCCTTCAGTGGTAAAATTCAATATCTACAATGGGCACAGTAAAGACGTTTACTGTAAATCTGTCTACGACAGACCAACGGACCACGAGTGCCCCTGTCGGTCAACCAATCACATACCGCGGTACCGAGCGTCATCATGCGTCACAATGCGCGACACCATAGCCAATTACCTCCGGTAAGTGTGTGTACCGCGCATTATGAATGGCTGCATCTGTAATACGTGTCAGCTCTTTTGCCAACGGTAAATAAGGTTCTACAAAAATAGTGTGGGGCTTATCTGCTTTAGCAATCCGCAAGCTTGCATTTTTCCTCATTTCCGTTTCAGGAGTCTGTCTCAGAAGTTAAAAGAAGTTTTTATTTCATATGCATGGGAACGAAACACAGAGACACTCAATGTATTTTTCTCAAATTAACCTAGAACAGTTCTTAAATATCTTTCTGTTATCTATCATGCTTTCCTGCGCTCACAAGATTGCCAGCGTTAGTAGCACGCATTTCTATGCATTCCTGTGTTTACAACATTGGCATTGTTTCAAAGTCACACACATTCTCCTACCTCCCTATTTGCTGGAGAATGTGTTTTTATAGAGTGGTATAGAATTACATTGTAGCTCTGTGTACACTCAAGTATTAGCGCGTGCTGTATCGTAGTACGTAGGCTGCGTTTTCGACATGTATTAAAATAGAAAATATGAAAACCCGTCCCGATTTTACAGTGCACACAACAAAGTTCCAGGGTCATATGGCGTACCAGCTGGTGGCGCTCTGCGTACCACTCCCGATACCTTTAGAGGTTTTAGAACAAGATGTATAATGCTGTTAATTGCATCATCAGTGCCCCACCGGTGTTTATATGCAAACTGATATGGATCCAGTATAGTGTTCACTTCAGAGCACAGCATGGATACCATAATCTTCTCAAAGCATTTAATCACAACAGACGTCAGTGCTACTGGCCTGCAGTTATTGTTATCTGAGGGACAGGGCTTTTTGAGTATTGGCACAATTATTGCTTTTTTCCACAGGGCTGGAACAAAGTGAGAGTCAACTGACTTCTAAAAGATAGGACACCATGCTGGTGTTAATTCCTCTGCACATTTTTTTAAAAGAGAGGCAGTGATGCCATCAGGGTCTGTTGCCTTTTTCGCACATATGTGCTTGAAAGATTGTCTGATCATCTGTGGACTTATTACAAGCCTACCAGCACTACTGTCAGCTGTAATAGTATCTAATATACTGTCACATCCACCAGAGAGGTCCTGTGTCTCAAACCTCAGATAAAAGTCATTCAGCTCGTTTGGTTTAGCCAGCTCATCCATTGTATGGAAGCTCTTCTTTGAAGAATTCATGTTTGTGACTATTTTCATTGTTTGCCACAAACTCCTGGAGTTCATTGTTTTAAAGTCCCTTTTCATTGTCTCCTTAAGTAAGCAAGTACTATACATAAATGAAATGAGATACGTATATATACAATATAAACAGATCTCTGTATGCTGTAGAAGACAAAGCACAGGACACAAAGGAACATATGTGGAAGTACATTTTAATCCAGGAACAGGAAACATTTTTTGTACAGAAAATTGTGGGAAAATAGAACAAGCTTTCTGGCAATGAGGACTCCCCTCCACCACCACGAGTTGTATCCATTACCATGATGGCAGGTAAACTGCACCAGTACACTCCCCACACACCAGCTCTCAGTGGGGAGGAAATCGGAGTGATGAAGCCAGTTCCGAGATGGGGATTATTAGGTGGCCATGATTATTAAAAGTCCGGGGGAAATTTGGCCCCAATAAACACCCTGGGATTAAAAAAAACACAGATTCAGGATCTTGGCTTTATTTCTCATCTGAAAGACAGTAACTTTTTAACAGAATATTGTTTCCATAGATATACTGTGGCATTAGGACCCACACAGATCGCAGGGCGAGCTTCCCCTTCTATTCAGAAAGGTACTGTAACCTGTGCTTTGTAAAGTTCTTTTTTCAATTTTTACAGTCCAAATTTTTGGATGCAGCTCATATTAAGATACATATGGTGGTGAGACAACTGATAAGTTAATTATTATATATATAATTATTGTGATAGAATGGTTTTTGACTGGACAGCACAGTTAGGATGTACCTGGGAGTCTTATAATAAACTAAATGTGTAGGCAGCGATAATTAGATAATTAGTTGATAACTAGCTGATAATTAGTGCAGACAAGAGAGCAGGAGTGTCTCTTTGGTGAAAGGACCAGTGGAAATAGAGACAGAGAAAGGATACAAGATATGTTTACACAGTTGTTATTGTTTGGATGTTTTGAGGTTTGTGACTTGCCCTGGCTTATTTCTCTTTAGGGAAATAATTATTTAAAATGTAGTTGCTGTGGGACTCCAGGAGTATGTTGTTGTGATTGTTTTATTTCTATATATAATAATAATAAACTTTATTTTATATAGCGCCTTTAAAAGTGGCTTCTCAAAGCACTTTACAGAATGGCAACAACAATAAATAAAAAGAATACACAAGTTAAAACACAATTACAATATATAGAGGAGACCGTGGATGGTGGTACTAAGAAAAGCAGAGGGGTGAAGAATGGAAACAGTTAAGTAAAGGCTTTTCTAAAGAAGACAGTTTTGACTCTGGATTTGAAGGAGTTTAGAGAAGGCGACTCTCTGATATCCTTGGGGAGAGAGTTCCAGAGCTTGGGGGCATAACAGGAGAAGGCCCTGTCAACCATACAGTTTAGACGGGTTTGGGGGACAGTAAGGAGACCAGAATTAGAAGAGCGAAGATTGCGAGGTGGGGAGTAAGGTGATAATAGTTCAGACAGGTACTGAGGTGCCAAGCCATCCAGAGCCTTATAGGTGAGCATGAGGATTTTAAAGTCTACACGGAATTTGAGGATAGGAGTAATGTGATCATTTGCACTAGACCTGGTCAGGAATCTGGCTGCTAAATTTTGGACATACTGCAGGTTGTTCAAAGTAGATTTATATACCCCAGCGAGTAGAGCATTACAGTAGTCAATTCAAGAGAACACAAATGTGTTGATCAGCTTTTCAGCCACAGTTAGTGATAGCATAGGGCGTAGCAATATTTCTGAGGTGAAAAAAGATGTTTTGACAATATGCTGCACATGTGGGTCGAATGTTAAGCCAGAGTCGAATATAACCCCAAGGTTTTTCAATTTTGATTGAAACTCAAGTACAGAACCATCTACAGATAGGGTTACAGGACTGGCTTTACGAAGCTGATGGGGGGTGCCAATAAGCATGACTTCAGTCTTGTCGCAGTTAAGATGAAGGAAGTTTTGAGTCATCCAAATGTTTATGTCAGAGATGCAATACGATAGAATAGAGACAGCCACATCAGTGTCAGGTCTGGTATGGATGTATATTTGAGTATCGTCAGTATAGAAATGAAAGCTGAGGCCATGTGATCTTGAAAGTTGACCAAGTGGAAACATGTAAATGCTGAAGAGCAAGGGGCCCAGTATTGAGCCCCGAGGAACACTAGACTTAACAAGACCAATTTCAGACCTATACCCATTAAGAGAGACAAAGTGACAGCAATCAGTGAGGTAAGATTTGAACCATTTGAGAGCAGTGTCAGAAAATCAAAACACAGTCTCAAGAGATCAAGAAGGATGAGTATAGAAAGACAGCCAGAATCAGAAGCTATTAGAAGATAGCTAGTGACTTTGACCAGGGCAGTTTCTGTGCTGTGAAGTTGACGGAAGCCAGATTGGAGGGGTTCGAAAAGGTTGTTTGTCATGAGGTGGTTATGTAACTGAAGTGTAACATCACGTTCTAGAATTTTGTTAAGAAAGGGTAAGTTGGAGATGGGGTGAAAATTGTTAAGGTTGTTAAGATTAATTGTTAATTGTTAAGGTTATATCAAAGAGGATGTCACCAGCCTGTTGACAGTAGGAAGACTGACTATACAGTGCCTTGCGAAAGTATTCGGCCCCCTTGAACTTTTCAACCTTTTGCCACATTTCAGGCTTCAAACATAAAGATATAAATTTTTTATTTTATGTGAAGAATCACCAACAAGTGGGACACAATTGTGAAGTGGAACGAAATCTATTGGATTTTTGAAACTTTTTTAACTAATAAAAAAATGAAAAGTGGGGCGTGCAAAATTATTCGGCCCCTTTACTTTCAGTGCAGCAAACTCACTCCAGAAGTTCAGCGAGGATCTCTGAATGATCCAATGTTGTCCTAAATGACTGATGGTGATAAATAGAATCCACCTGTGTGTTATCAAGTCTCTGTATAAATGCACCTGCTCTGTGATAGTCTCAAGATTCTGTTGAAAGCGCAGAGAGCATCATGAAGACCAAGGAACACACCAGGCAGGTCCGTAATACTGTTGTGGAGAAGTTTAAAGCCGGATTTGGATACAAAAAGATTTCCCAAGCTTCAAACATCCCAAGGAGCACTGTGCAAGCGATCATCTTGAAATGGAAGGAGTATCAGACCACTGCAAATCTACCAAGACCTGGCCGTCCCTCTAAACTTTCAGCTCAGACAAGGAGAAGACTGATCAGAGATGCAGCCAAGATGCCCATGATCACTCTGGATGAACTGCAGAGAACTACAGCTGAGGTGGGAGAGTCTGTCCATAGGACAACAATCAGTCTTACACTGCACAAATCTGGCCTTTATGGAAGAGTGGCAAGAAGAAAGCCATTTCTCAAAGATATCCATAAAAAGTCTCGTCTAAAGTTTGCCACAAGCCACCTGGGAGACACCCCAAACATGTGGAAGAAGGTGCTCTGGTCAGATGAAACCAAAATCGAACTTTTTGGCCACAATGCAAAACGATATGTTTGGCGTTAAAGCAACAAAGCTCATCACCCACAACACACCATCCCCACTGTCAAACATGGTGGTGGCAGCATCATGGTTTGGGCCTGCTTTTCTTCAGCAGGGACAGGGAAGATGGTTACAATTGAGGGGAAGATGGATGCAGCCAAATACAGGACCATTCTGGATGAAAACCTGTTGGAGTCTGCAAAAGACCTGAGACTGGGACGGAGATTTATCTTCCAACAAGACAATGATCCCAAACATACAGCAAAATCTACAAAGGAATGGTTCACAAATAAACGTATCCAGGTGTTTGAATGGCCAGGTCAAAGTCCAGACCTGAATCCAATCGAGAATCTGTGGAAAGAGCTGAAAACTGCTGTTCACAAACGCTCTCCATCCAACCTCACTGAGCTCGAGCTGTTTTGCAAGGAAGAATGGGCAAGAATTTCAGTCTCTCGATGTGCAAAACTGATAGAGACATACCCCAAGCGACTTGCAGCTGTAATCGCAGCAAAAGGTGGCTCTACAAAGTATTAACGCAAGGGGGCCGAATAATTTTGCACGCCCCACTTTTCATTTTTTTATTAGTTAAAAAAGTTTCAAAAATCCAATAGATTTCGTTCCACTTCACAATTGTGTCCCACTTGTTGGTGATTCTTCACATAAAATAAAAAATTTATATCTTTATGTTTGAAGCCTGAAATGTGGCAAAAGGTTGAAAAGTTCAAGGGGGCCGAATACTTTCGCAAGGCACTGTAAGTGTAACTTTGAATAAGACACTTCATCAATGGGACATTAGTATATTGAGATGAATGAGTGCTACGTTTATGTGTGACCTGTTTATTCTATTTAAATAACATGTAGTGACACCTAGGGGGGATACTGAGAACTCACAGTGAGCTGGTATTTGGACTTGATTATAAATCTTTGGACAGGTAGGTAGGTTTATGTTCCTAAACCCACTAACATCTTACTTACTTGATATGTGCATGCTTAGTGTTTTCCACAATATTACATGTAATCACTTTTCAGAGTATTTGATTTGAGTAGGTGATCACCATTGTCTCCTTGTGTTGGTTCCTTGCATTCCTGAGTTTTGGTTTAAACTCTTTTTGCAATAATTTCATTTGCACTTGATCCTTGTTTTAAAAAGCGAGTCTTTTACGGTTGATGAAGTTTATCACATCCTTAGTTTTATATGGTTTATTATTTGGGTACACTGTTATGCTTTTCTTGGGTATGACACTGTCCACACAGAAATTAATGTAGTCTGTGACATTCTCTGTTGCCTCATTAACCTCTAGGTTATGAAATATCTCCCAGTCCTTACAAAGAAAACAAAGAAAACACCCTATTAGCATCTCAATACTATCATCTGTCCATACAGTTACAGTCTTAGTAACAGGTTTGCTGCTCTTGAGAGTTGTCTGGTAAGTGGGGATGAGGTGAACAGTATTGTGATCAGAGTTAGACTGAGGCGGTTTGGCTTTGGTGGTATAGGCTTGTTTTATCTTGCTGTAGCATTTGTCTAGAACTCTGTTACCTTTCGTTCCACATGTGACATCAGACCCATGCAATGCCATATCCAGTTTACAGTGGTTAAAATCACCCAAAATAAACATGGGAGCTTCTGAAGTCTGCTGGGGTTGCTCATGTAAACAGTCGGGTACCTGAGTAGCAGCAGCCACTGTATTTCCACTGGGAGGAAGGTAAACCGCGCATATAATAATGTTACCGAATTCTCTCGGAAGGTAGAAAGGCCTGAAACTCAGGCACAACAGCTCAAGATTTTTATTGCAGATAATTTTCCTCAAGAGTATTGTCCGCACCACTTATCGTTCACAAAAACACAAATACTACCACCTATGCTTTTCCCAGATGTTTCAATTCTATTAGAGCAAACATGGGAAAACCCCTCAGTTTCCACAAGAGAGTTCCACAAGTCTTGTTGAAGCCAGGTCTCAGTAAAGATCATCATACAGTGATGTAGACGAGGAGAAGGTGGATGCTTATCCTCTACATCATAGGAATCTGTTGTTTCATTGTAAGAGGTTTGAAGTGAAATCAAGAGTACTTGAGGAGCATGTGAGGCCATCTGTCAAAAAGCTGAAGCTGAACCGTAAGTGGACCTTACAACTAGACAATGACCCAAAACACTCAAGCAAATCCACAAAAGAATGGCTCAAAAAGAAGAAATGGAGGGAATAGTCAAGTCAAAGCCCAGATCTTAACTCCATAGAAATGCTGTGGGGGAACTTGGAGCGGGCAGTACATACAAGAAAGCCCTCAAACATCACACAGTTGATGGAGTTCTGTAAGGAGAAGTGGGCAAAAATGTATCCAAGTTGATGTAGGAAACTGATAGACAATTACCTAATGCCTATAAGAAGTGATTTCTGCCGAAGGGGGCAACAACAGCAATTGAAGCTAGGGAGTGTACTTATTTTTTCCGCAGCAGACAATTGCATTTCATTGTTATTTGTTAAATTAGATCACCTTTATCTATCAGTATTGTTGAAATGAAGATCAAATATCCATACATGCAAATATGTTGAAAAACACACACCTTTTCATGGGTTGTACTTACTTTTTCACAGCGTAGCGGAGCTAGTTCGGATACGGTGACGTCATCGCCCTCACTGTGAGTAGAAGGGACCTCAGCTGCCTGGGATGAGGGAGGTCTCCTTTAGCTCATGCAGCTGGTTCCCTGTTGCGTAACACTGGATACCTGGGTTTGCGCACCAGGTGTTGCGGGTTGGAACGGGTGGCAGGGGGCACGACACCGCACAGAACCATGACGGTCACAACAGCACTGTATATTAATGTTATATCCTATCCATCCATTTTCTAATTGCTGATTTCAATTCAGGGTCATAGGAGAGCTGGAGCCCATAACAGCAAGCAATGTTTTCAAGGAAAAATACACCGTGGATGGGGCACCAGTCCATTGCAGAGCAGACACAAACACAGACACACTCACACCACGGCCAATTTTCCCAGAAACCAATCAAGCAATCAGCATATTTTTGGACTGAGCACCTGGAGGAAAGTTCATACAGATCATACCCCAGGTACAGAATTGAACCCAGGTTCCCAGTGCTAACCACTGCAGCACCATGCTGCCCATGTAATATTCCATGTTGCAATAAATTAACTTCTAAATATATCTAAGTTAATAAATTGAAGAGTAAAAACACAAAAATATATAATCCTAAATATTGTAAACATTTTTTTTAATTCTTAAAAGAAGAAAAACAAAAAGTACCTTTTCTGCGTTTTTAAATATCAAATGTGTTATCTGAAAAACTGTGTGCAGTAATTCCATTCCCAAAGACTGAGGACAAACGTAACTATTCAGGTTGTAGAATAAGTTTCTAAATGGTAAACTTGACTTTGCACAGGTTAGAAGGATCAGATGAAGCAGAAACCTGGAAACTCTAGCTCTAGATGTTTCTTGCTCTGGTACAATTCTGATCGAATTGAGCCAAAAGCAACACAGGGCCACAGTGATGATAATGATGGCCACAAGATGGAGACAGTTAAACTGTGGCCAGTTCTCATTTTGTCAACTCAAGTCTTTCATTGTTGGTGCATTTTAGACATATTTTTTATAAATCCTTTGTTCTTTTTTCATTATCACAGACATATGACAATTGTGTATTTGTATAGTATTGTAATGTTGTCGGGTTCGGCCAGGATTGACGCATTAATTCAGACTCTCGTTTAAAAGAGAAACGTCGCTTTTATTTTTCAGATGGGCGTCCAGCACAGCAAGCATAACCACAGTGCCCACATGCAAGCAGAGAAAGAGAAAAAGAGAGAGAGCGAGAGAGCCAAAAAGAGAGAGAGAGCACAACACACTGGGGTATATTTGGGTACAGTTACATAGGGATAAGGTGGAAATTAGGTACAAATATCTATGGCAACATTACATATTTGGCGTCCCTGAGCCGGTTTTCTTACATATGATATATGTAACCTCATACTGTATATCAGGAGTTTCATAGTTTCTCCAGGTTTCTGATGGTACCAAGCAAAACAAGGGTTTTTTGAGTCACTATCATAACAGGTGTACACAGAGCTGCTGGTCTTAAAGCTGACAGTGACTGTCTGTACTGGGAAAAGAGATTTCACTGCTGGAGTCTGAGTCACAGTAATCTGCCTGCATGAACCTGAAAAAAAAATTATACATTTCACTTTTGAAACACTTAAAATGACATTTCTGCTAATTACAAATCTTCTTGTATTAATTTATTTGCTACTCGCCACGAGTACAGACAACAAGTGTCCATATAAAGACACTGATAAAAGTTATTGTTGCTGTGGATTCTGTTGCCATGAAGGGCAGCTCTCGGTCATGAAGTGTTAAACTCACAGGGCTATAAACACTCCCAGAGCACTGAAGCATGTGCTGCCAATGCAAAGTGTCGTCCTTAATTAATTAACCAAGCTGAGCTGTAAACACGTTTGTGCACTGAGGTCTGTGAAGAAATGTCTGGTTCTGCCTCATTATGCACAATAAACACAACTTCATAGCAGGAATATTTCAGGAGTACCTTTTGTCAACAAACCTGAGGGCTCAGTTTACCTTATGTTTTCCTGCAGATGTAGTTCATGTTATCTGATGGCATTCAGTTTGTGATCTTGTTGTATTCTAATGATAGTTAAATAGATAATTTGCTTGTTATTTTGGTTAGTGCTGCCTGTCAGGGAACACCAGGTTAAATTATTAAATGTATTGCAGTTTTTCAGTAATTCTAGTAGAGTTCACTGTTGCAAACTAGAAATACACTGACTTTCAGTACTTTGGCTCCTCTTCTCTAACACAGAGTGGCTCATCTTTGTCAACACACAATGATACAAAATAAACACACAGATTACATTTCTAATTTTATGGGTTATATACTGATAAGTATCCAATATAGTATTGTATATTGATCTATTTATGTTTATTTATTCTATATAGATATACTGTAGCATATTGCATTGTAGTCAATGATTTAATTTATTTGCAAAAAAAGAAATTGTATTGCAAGAATTTTAATGGTGTAGTGGAGGTGTGAATACAGTTTGCACTGATTGACAACTGTTAGATGTTTGAAGGCCATATTGTCTCACAAATACTGTACCTCAAAGCAAGATATTTGTAGGTAGAAAGAATTACAGTATTTAGATACAGTATACATTTCTGATACAGTTTACATTTAAAATCAAAACCTCATTGTTTAAACCAGTCATCTACAGTTTCCATGACATGTGAAGCATCCTGGAAACACTCCCGCAGTCAAACTACATCTGTGGTACCTGTTGCACATTTCAGATACTGAATGAGAAGTTTAAACACTGCAGAAGGAACTAAACAAGCAAACGGCCACAAAGAGATTGAACTGACACCACCAGGGTTCAGGGAGCTGTGTACCTGGTTTGTCAGAGAAACACAGAGACAGTCTGATCAATTTCAACTCTCCCATCTGAGCAATTTCTCCCAACAACACAACAACTGACAGATTTTCCCCCACTCCTCTCTCTAAGATGAGGTGTGTATCAAAAATCAATTTGATATTTTTGAAGCACATATATGTATTTCTATAATGTGAAGTACTATATAGATCTCAGTCCCCTCCAAACTCTCAGAGCCCCGGGTCAGCACAGCTGCAGGGAGAGGTCCCAGTCAGAGCCCTGGAACTAGGAATCATTAGGGAGCTCAGGCTAACAGAGTGAGGTTCTCCAGGCATCATAACAGAATCAGGATGACTGGCTCCCTAGGAAGGAATAAAAAGGCTTTGCTGGGGAGCAGGAAGAAGAGGGAAAGAAAAAGTAACCCAGACAGCCCGAGAGAAAGGGGTAAGGAAAAGAAAAGAGTCTGATGTAATAACAGGGGCTAACCAGAGCTGTACTCAGACTATAAAACATCCTGCAAAACTGCTGGGATTCAGAGCACCACAGGGATACACCTTGTGTGTAACTTGTTGCATCTCTGCAGAGTGTATGACATAAGAACTTATTCTAGTATAACTGCGAAACTTAAAAATGCCAAAGATTTACATTTCTTTTCCTATTCACTTTGATAATCTAAGATGAATGATTTGTAAAAAAATTAACTAATGTCATTGCATTTCCTCCAGCACCAGCACATACAAACTCCACAGCAGATTCAGAATTGAATCCAGGGCACCAGCACTGCAAGGCACAATAGTAACCACTGTGCCATCATGCTGCCATATCTATTAACTTAGATACATTAGAATTTTATATGAAAAATGTAAAATAACAAATATCTACAGTACTTTCAAATATATTCAAATATTATATGCTGTAAATTTGTACATTATGTCCAAACAGAGTGTTGTTCAGTTCTCCTGTAGCAGCTCAGCTGTTCTTCTTACTCTCAGGCCTGCTGATGAGCCAGAGCAGCTCCTGTAGAGCTGAGGGAGGTTTTTGTACAGACGTCTATCACTGTGTGAGAGGGTAGCTGTAGCCCTGCTGACAGTAATAATCTCCTGCATCTTCAGCCTGGACTACAGTGATTGTCAGAGTAAAGGCTGTTCCAGACCCACTGCCAGTGAATCGATCAGGAACCCCAGTATAACGGTTTGTTGCACCATAAACCAGGAGCTGTGGAGCCTGACCAGGTTTCTGCAGGTACCAGTGCAGGTTGCTGCTAACAGACTGACTGGCTGTACAGCTGATAGAGACAGAGCTTCCTAGCAGAACAGACTGAGCTGGAGACTGAGTCAGAACAATCTGCCCACTGGACTCTGGAGTTGAAATGGAAAAAAGAAAGAGTATTAATACTTGCTTGTTATAAACGTTTGCTGTTTTTACACACTGATCTTCTAAAAATTAGGTTAAATATTTTGACACAATAATGAAAATCACGACTGCTTCATCACACATTAGAAACTAAGTTTATTTTTGAATCCCCACCTTGAGCAAAGAGCCCCAGTGTCCCCAGCAGTAGAATCAGTGGCATCATTGTCCTGTGTGTCAGTGACTCTGAAAGGGCTGAACAGTGACTGATCCACACTGTGAGTCTTAAAGTGTTTGGAGCAGTGAGGCGGCACAGGTATGCAAAGCTCCTTCCTGTATACAAATCCTGTCACAGACAGTTAGATGAGATCTGAGCTGTGAAAACAGATGGGGCTTGTTAGGGTTTTGTGTCAGTCAATGTTTTGCTCTGTTAATCCTAGTCAAAGATGGGTTACTATTCTCTAACATGCTAAAAACTCATTTTTTAACAGCTTGATCCTTATACTGCAAACTTAATACAAAAAAAAACTTTATTACAAATGTACCAGTACTTTAAGTTTCAATTCACATTTTATAACAAGTTCTAGTATTACTGTATAAAGATGCTTTGATGGAGAACCAGTAAAGTAAGAGTGAAATTCATGTCCTCAATGGCACCTCAGTGTGATGGAGACCTGGGAATATTATCCACCTGGATAACTGACTCCTGTTAAAAAGAGATGTGGGGGAATAATCATGTTTCTGAAAGACATTGTATTGAGTTCAGTACTGTATATCAGGAAAAAATTAGATCTGTATATTCAGCTTCAGTAATGAGCTCAGATAGAATTAAATTAACTGGAACATAGGGTAATTGATTAAATTGATTACGTTGTTTCAAATAAACACTTTGACTGTGCTGTGTCCGGTTAAAAAATGTACAATAAATATCTTTCTTAAATATCACCACAACGTTTGGCTAAACTTGTGACCTCTGAACCTAAGCATGAGAGTCCTTGTCAGGTCTGCCATGAGAAACCAATAATAACATTGTTTCTGTGAGTGGTGCTTGTAGAGCAGGAGTCTGCAGACCTTCCTCTGTATCAGGGATCCATTAGCTGTCCTGTAGGCGGTGCTCTCCTATTAATAGGGTCTGCGACACAGCGGTCGTTTTTTCACCTGAAGTCCTGCTAGTCACAACTAGGGGGCACCGGAGGACGAATAACTGTACTCTCAGTGCTCAGTGAACTAATTATAATAAATAATTGCTTATACTTATATAGCACTTTTCTGGACACTCCACTCAAAGCACTTTACAGGTAATGGGGACTCCCCTCCACCACCACCAATGTGCAGCATCCACCTGGATGATGCAATGGCAGCCATAGTGCGCCAGAATGCTCACCACACACCAGCTCTCAGTGGGGAGGAGGGCAGAGTGATGAACCAATTCAAAGAGGGGGATTTTCAGGACCTCGGTTTTACATCTCATCCGAAGGACGGCGCCTATTTACAGTATAGTGTCCCCATCACTATACTGGGGCATTAGGACCCACATGGACCACAGGGTGAGCGCCCCTGCTGGTCCCACTAACACCTCTTCCAGCAGCAACCTTAGTTTTTCCCAGGAGGTTTCGCAGCCAGGTACTGGCCAGGCTCAAACCTGCTTAGCTTTAGTGGGTTGCCAGTTATAATAATAAAAATAATAATAATAATAATAATAATAAACAACTTTATTTTATATAGCGCCTTTAAAATTGGCTTCTCAAAACGCTTTACAGGATGACAATAACAATAAATAAGAAGAATACACAAGATAAGACACAATTACAATTACAACAATACAACAATAACAATAGAGGAGACCGTGGAAGGTGGTACTAAGAAGAGCAGAGGGGTGAAGAATGGAACTAGTTAAGTAAAGGCTTTTCTGAAGAAGAAGGTTTTGAGTCTGGATTTGAAGGAGTTTAGAGAAGGTGACTCTCTGATATCCTTGGGCAAAGAGTTCCAGAGCTTGGGGGCATAACAGGAGAAGGCCCTGTCACCCATACAATGTAGACGGGCTTGGGGGACAATAAGGAGGGCAG
The DNA here is from genome assembly GCF_055471065.1 of Atractosteus spatula. Classification (NCBI taxonomy): domain Eukaryota; kingdom Metazoa; phylum Chordata; class Actinopteri; order Semionotiformes; family Lepisosteidae; genus Atractosteus; species Atractosteus spatula. Next base: position 13,068,781 of record NC_142729.1, read on the forward strand.
AATTTGAAGAGCGGAGGTTGCGAGGTGGGGAGTAGGGTGATAATAGTTCAGACAGGTATTGAGGTGCCAAGCCATGTAGAGCCTTATAGGTGAGCATGAGGATTTTAAAGTCTACATGGAATTTGACCGGAAGCCAGTGCAAGGACTCCAGGATAGGAGTAATGTGAAAACTTGCACTAGACCTGGTCAGGATTCTGGCTGCTGAATTTTGGACATACTGCAGTTTATTCAGAGTAGATTCAGATACCCCAGCATTGCAGTAGTCAATTCGAGAGAATACAAATATGTTGATCAGCTTTTCAGCCACAGTTAATGATAGCATAGGGCGTAGACTTGCGATATTTCTAAGGTGAAAAAAATACGTTTTGACAGTATGCTGCACATGTGGGTCGAATGTTAAGCCAGAATCTAATATAACCCCAAGGTTTTTCCATTTTGATTGAAGCTCAAGTACAGAGCCAACTACAGATAGGGTTACAGGACTGGCTTTACGAAGTTGATGGGGGCTGCCAATAAGTATGACTTCAGTGTTGTCGCAGTTAAGATGAAGGAAGTTTTGAGTCATCCAAATTTTTATGTCAGAGATGCAATTTGATAGAATAGAGATAGCCACATCAGTGTCAGGTTTGGTATGGATGTATATTTGAGTATCGTCAGTGTAAAAATGAAAGCTGAGGCCATGTGATCTTAAAAGCTGACCAAGTGGGAACATGTAAATGCTGAAGAGCAAGGGGCCCAGTATTGAGTTGCAGAGTGATATGGCTGCTGGTACTGAACTGCACTATCCCAGTGCTCTGAGAGCCGTGTGGGAATTCTGCCTTAACGAAATGACCAGCAACAGGACCTGTTGACAGGGGCACCTACAAAAGATTCTCGCACGGCTGCTTCAGTGTTCAGTACAGAACCTCACCTCTGCTCTTCAGACACAGGCGTAATTTTCCATTTCACAAGAAGAACAAAGGTCTTCTGTCTTTGTCGAGACTAGTACTACCTTGGCTTGTGGCATTTCCTTTAAGCCTCAAAATAATTAAACGAAAGATCCCTAAGCTGGTCCTCTGGCTCTCACTCAAGGGGTATTGATCTGAGACCACTGTCAAAGCAGGACCAGAGTTATCCCAGCACCACAACCCTGTTACAGGTGTTCAGTCAAATTCTTGAGCTGCTGGTTATTAAAGACCCGTGACACTTTAAGAATGTTTACCACGGCATCCAATAATATGAATTTGCACAAACAATAATAACTCTATATTTACTTATCTTGAAAAGTATGAATCCTGAGTAAGTGGACTGATTGATCCTGCAAGTTAGACCAGTGTAGTTCAAGTTCAAGCTCAAAACTTTATTGCCATAACAAATATTTGCATTAAATTTGGTTTGGAAAGCTCACACAACTAAATGCATGCAATAAAAATACTACATAAACCCAATAACACAAAATACATCAACCCAACATATGTATTTTATGTGGGTAGCTGCGTCAGTATGCGTAGGCTGCAAAGGAACAAGTAATAGGTTTATTCCATGCTGAAAAAAAGAAGAGAGAAAAAACACAACGTTTCGGCCATGGAGCCTTCTTCAGGTGTTTTTCTTATTTTGAGCTTATTAAAATATTTCTTTGTGATTCCTGAGTGACTAATCAGCCTTTTGCATAAAACACAACAATTCATACAGCATATATACAGCAGTAACAGATCCTCCTTGAGTTGTCATGAATAGAAAGGATTTTGCAGATAAACCCCAAATCTTCTCTGTTTTACTGAAGTTTTCCCAATCTCAGACAGTAACAAATTCAGTATTATTATCCCTGCCCTCATGTTATTTGGTCTTTATCCTTCATTTTTCTTGCCTCACTCTCTTGTAGATGTTTTTACATCTCTAATAACCGGAAGTTTAGCCCAGCAGACACTGTTGGGCCCAAGGCTGGTGATACAATACATGTGATATAATGAATGACATAAAGTACTGGCAAATCCTACAGCAAAACATTTTTGACTCACTAAACTAAACAATGGGTAAAAATTCACTCTCCATTATGAATAGTGACCTGAAACACAAGGCCAAAACCTCACTGAAGAGGTCTGACAAGAAAAGATTGATTGTCCTTGAGTGAGCCCAGACTTGAATCCCATAGAAAAGTGATGGAGAAGCTTGACAAGTTTGGATCATTAACTAATTCTGCCAAGAAGAATGACAACATGTACAGTACACTATCACACAGTGCAAATCCAGAACAGACCTGTCCAAACCTGTAACCTACTGTATGTAATAACTGAGCTGAAAGGAGCACAGTGGTCTGGGCTGGTGATGAATTCTACATGCAGGCAGGTAGACAAGTGAGCAGGAAGGCAGACAAGAAAACAGGCAGTAGACTGCAAGCAGGCAGGAAACATTCAGCAGCCAGAGAAACACAGTCATGTAGCCATGTTGTGGTCACGCAAATGGGATTTCAAGGATAAGCAATGTGTACACACAAAAAGAAACCCACAAGTATAGTCAGGTGAAATAAGAAGGTCTGTAGCACAGAAGAGAATCCAGACAAGGTAGAAACTGTCTGAATCAAAGACAGGGGAAACAAGCAAAGCACAACCGAGATCTGAAATTATACTGCAGTTCAGAAGAAAGCTCAGCTTATCCTTGATGACCCATCCCAACCTCTTCATTCCTATTTCCAAGAGCTGCCTGCAGGGAGGTGGTTCAAAAAGCCTGTGGCCAAGAAAAATGTCTACAAGAAATCCTCTGTTCCCTGAGGAGTCGGTATATTAAACACAGCTCAGTGACTGTTTTACTGTATGGAGCTATGGGAATATGTGTAATGGTAGTGTAGTAGAGCAAGATGTGTGTACTGTATATTGTATACTGTGCATATTTGTGCACACCTAGGACCATTGTTTGTATTTAATGTGGTTTGATTTTGTGTTGTTTAGTTTTGTATGGTGATGCCAAAAGACAAATGTCCACCCTTTTGGAAGGAAAATAAAAGTATATCTTATCTTATATTATTAATGAAATTCAGCTTTTGTCTCAGTTCAATTGCTTCTTTATGCAGTAGACTATGTTCTGTTTCACTGTCTTCATCTCAGGAGGCCCCAGCTTCAGCAGTGCAATCGCTGTGCAGTCCTCCTGAGGAAGGTTTTTGTACAGCTGTGTAACACTGTGTGAACAGATTTTTACTGTTAATGTAGTGGTAACTCTGACAGTAATAATCTGCTGCATCTTCAGGCTGGGCTCCTGTGATGGTCAGTGTGAAGCCACTCCCAGATCCACTGCCACTGAAACAACTTGGGGTCCCAGAGCTCAGGGAACTTTCAAAATAAATCAGAAATCTAGGAGCTCCTTCAGATTTTTGATGGTATCAGGTCATATGTTTACCTAGTGAGTTACTGTAACCTGGACTGCTGGTCTTACAGCTCACAGTGACTGTCTGTCCTGGGAGAACTGATCTCACTGATGGAGTCTGAGTCACAGTAACCTGTCCACTGGACTCTGAAAGGAAAAATCTGAAATAAAAGCAGAAACAGGTACATAGTTAATTAGAATATTGGTCAAATTTGTAGTGCAATACTTGTTTACATCTTCCACAAATTTTGTATCTATTTCCAGTAAGCCTATCTTACCTTGAACGCAGAGAAAGAGAACAAAGATGAAGATGGAGGTGAAAGACATGGTTGCTGTGGGTTTTGTTGGCATGAAAAGCAGCTCTCAGTCATGAAGTGTTAAACTCACAGGGCTATAAACACTCCCAGAGCACTGAAGCATGTGCTGCCAGTGCAAACCGTCATTCTTAGAATAGTAGACCTTTGTAGAAATGCAGTTATCAGAAACTGATTACAAGACAACAAAAACAATTGGGGGTAAATTAGTCTTACAGTATATAAGTTTCAGCATTGTGCCTAATTTCTTGAATCAGGTGAAAAGCTTGTGTGGAGGATCACACACAGGAGATAACTGTCACGAAACAGTTCTTTCTGGGCCCTATGCAGATGACACGATCCGGAATTGTGAGGAAACACTGGGGAAAAAGTCATACAGGAGAGGGTATGGAGACAGGGGGCGTGTCCAAGGGGTGCAGGTGTCCAGGGAGAGTGATTCCGGGGCGAACAATCCATGACAGAATCCAAATGGGTAATCTAAGACAGAAGGTAGAGTCCAAGGCGAGGGCATCCATCCAGAGAATAAAACCATGAACCGGGTCTGGACCGGCGGGGCGGGGAATCAGGAACAGAAAGTTAAAACCATAATGGAGCCCGACGCAGCAGGACCCCGGGCTCTCACGAAGCAGAATTCAATGAGGAACCAGGAGTGACATCTGCGTCTGGCTTTTAAGGTGGAACGGAAATAAGAAACAGGTGCAGGTAATGGGGCAGAACAAGGAAGGGCTAGAGCGCCCTTAAGAGGAGGAGTAGCAATTGTGACAATAACTTTGGGGAACAGAGGAGGGCATCTTGTGATGCCACTATGTAACTAAAAGAATACAAGTATGAAACGATACAGTCTTAAATGTATGTGTGAATCTCTTTGAATCTTTTTCCCTAATTACTTGAAAACAGAAATAGAATAAAATATTCCAAGAAATTATATTTTCCTCCAATCTCAGACAAACCCCACCTACTGTATCTATTGTTGTGATTTATAGAGTGTGGGCTGTGGGCTCAGGATGAGCTGGCATATTACAGAGGGTCACTGTGGGCACAGACAGCAGTGGATCCTCAGAGAGACAGTGAGAGACCATACTGTTATGAGATGAAGACATTAATAACATTACTGTACTTTTTCACACCAGCTTATATGGATATTTAGAAGTATATATAGTATATGGACTTTATGTTTGTTATTTAAACAATATTTAATGTGAACATACAGCAAGTGAGTGAACTTTTTGTTACAGTGCAAAACCAGATACTGTACTTTTCAAATTAAAAGAATTTACTTGAGTGTAAAAAATCCATGATGTAATTTACTCAAAAGGACAATTTAATGGTGTACTCAAGACTCAGAATACAAAAAAAGTATGTTAATACAATGATTGTACATTAGTACAATGATAAGTATGTTAATACACATGATTAGAAATAAATGTAATCACTGGCTTAGAAGAGAAAATTCCAACAACGGGAACTCTTGTATGCTATGAGAACTACGGGGTTATTTTCTTTGCTTTATGAATGTGCTCTTCCAATAAAGAGGCAGTGATCTGTCTCCCTCTTTTGGCCAGCATTGTCATTGATAAGAAATAACCATTCTAACTAAGTGTGCATAAATTATTAGTCTTTTCACCAAACCTGTGCAAGTGATCAAAGAATTCTAGATGAAATTTCCAGGGTGATCACTGATAGTGACCAGAAGGGGAGGTCAACTCAAAGAGTATGAGTGAACACCAGAGGACAGATGTGGACCTGTTCCTGCGGCTGAGCTGGAGGAGACTGAGTCCTTACAGCAGGGTGCTGACGGAACTGGCTGTTTTGCTGATGGTCCAGGAGGTGCCTGAGGAGATGGTAGTGAAAGAGGTTTACTGACTCTTCAAAGCCAAAGGGCCAACATTTACTAGAAGAGGTGCTATCTGGGTGCCCGTGGCCAAACTGCCGTACTAGTGATACAGTACCTGTCACTCAGAAATGTCCAGTAGAGAAGGTCCAGGCTACACATTCTGAGGACACTGAGTAGAGCAGACTCTTTCTTTCAGAAGTATGACCTCAGATCGCTATGTACTCAGCTCTACCAAGAAATTAGGGTTCCAGTTTGGCCAAACTGCACCTAGAGGAAGGATCCATTCAGCAACGACTAATTGGGTTCTGGTTCTTATTCTCAGTCCACACCTGGTCTAGGATATACCTTCTGCATGTAGCCGTGGATGTTACTGGATACTGAGCAATGGGATAAGGACTAAAGCTTCCTAAAATAGAGAAAGACAGAGAATGTGAGGATTGAACGAGACAGATGAGTGGTGAGGTATTCTGTAAAGGTCTACACCTTCTTAAAGGGGACGAATGAGAAGCTGGAAACATAACACTGGAAAGCTAGAATTTAACAACATATCTGAATCATCTATAGAAGCCATTTCTGAGAGAGATGTTATCGAAGGCTGGTTGAGAGATAGCGATGGAATAAAAATGTTTATTAGACCTGTGGTGATCAATAGGACAGAGGGTGGTGCTGTCCTATGTGATATCACATAAAGGTGATATGTAAAATAATGTTTTTTTATTATTGTTATAGAGAAACATGATCAGATTTTCCCCGGTTCAGAAAAAAAGATCTAAAGTATACTAGTTAAGAAAAATAAATCTAAACGGAGAGAAAGCTATGCTGAAAGTTTATTAAGATACTTAGAAGACAAAGATATCAATTTATTTTAGTTAAAATTGTATATATCACCTTTAAAAGTGGAATCTCAAAGCAAAGTACATACCCAACACTGATTGTACCCATCTGTCATGCTAATAAAACACCTTGAATTGAATTGAATTGAGGGAGAGAGGGGGGGGAGGGCGAGATAACCAGGACGTAAGGCAAATAAGATACCCTCCACAGGCATTCACAACAGCAACATATGAAACGTTTGCACATATAGTTAAGTTATTACTTGGTTTTCAAAGTGCAATGAAATACAATATTGTTGTTGTTGCTGTTCTTGTTGTTTTTATCCTGTAAAGCGTTTTGAGAAGCCACCTTTAAAGGCGATATATACTGTAAAAGCGCTGATTCTTATGGAATGTGTTCCACCGGGGATTCAAATTTTTTTTTATTTTTTTTTTAATCGCGTATCTAAGGAAATCTCAGTATAACTTTGTTCATGAACAAACAGTGCCATGTTACATTATTAATTTGGGTGTCTTAATTCGATGTTTTTAAAGCAGTGAACTACTGTAGGTGTAACATAACATTCAGAAATACAATCGAGAATAGTTTTGTGGTGTTTGTATAGATGAAACGTTCCTAAAACGTATAACATAACAAAATTAAAGACGATTAAAATCTGTAATCTTTCCACTTGTACTGTATGTCATCGGAAAGTTTCTGCTTTGTGTAAGGATGGTATCAAAAAGTAGTCTAAGTGGTGAGAAAGCTGTGCTCAATGTATTTAAGGGACTTAAAAGTAAAAGGAGATGCTTCATATTGCTTGACTAATTTTAAAAACTAAGTTATAAATGCAGTTATAAATCCCTCGGTGCCGCGCCGGGTGTAAATATCAAAATATACATTCGTCCCGGGCAGAGGCCGAAGAGCGCCCGGCTGGGGTGCGCGGGGAAGAGCAGGACAGGAGTGAAAGGCGGGGTTTAGGAAGGTGTACAGTCTGGGCAGGTATAGATTACACTTTTCTAAAACGTATTTGAAAAATAAAAACGATTACAATCTAATACAATCTAACACGATTTAAATCAATATAAATGTTTATATTGTAACGCATACTGTCCAGCCTCCATTTCTCTATAAAAATGGACTCTATTACACACACACACAATAGAAGCAGGAAGCAGAAGCAGGGACCGTTGTCAGAAGGGATGAAGGTGACTATCCATTGTTATCAAAAATGACTAAGAATCGATCATGTTGTGATATTTTGAAATATAAAAGTCAAATGATTGTCTATAATATTGCTATTCTATTTTTTCGAAGAAATGTTTGTTAAAAGAAAAGTCCAGCACCAGCTAGATTTGAACACACAACCCATGAGTTGGTAATTGGGCACGTAGACCAGTGGGTTACAAGGGAAGTCGCACGAAGAGAGAGGCGAAACAGCCCTACACAGCCCTGTCGCAGTACACGAATATAATCATATCGTTATTAATTTCTTATTAGATACGCGATTCCATATTATATTAGCAGAAAAGCTTAAAACTACCACTTTTTCACACGCTATTTCACAGGTTAGTTAAATACTTCGATGCTTAAAATGTTTAGGGAGAAATGGAATACTGGTGTGTATTTTTCCTTTAAAGTACCGATTCCTGGAATCTGACTGGCTGACACCCTTCTGAAGTGGTTCCATAATATCTGGTATACGGAAAAGAAAGCGTTGATAAAAAAGCCTGGATTCTCATGTATCTCATACAAGTATCTTTTAATACAGTCTTTGTTGTGCTCTTGAGGATCCTTGTGATATTTTGAGCTCTAGTTGAATGATAAGTGTCTCATTTTAAATCATTTTCGTAGTTAGAAATTATGAAACGCCCTGTTAAAAGCAAGGGAGTTTTTATGCCCGTTGAAGTAAAAGAAAATGCCTGACAAAGTAGGGCTTGGACAGATTCCAAGTGCTTGTACAAATGTGCTAAAGAAATTATACTTTGAGTATACAGCTTGTCCAAAGTCATTCAAGTTCCTTTCAAGCTCAAATGCTGTACATGAGAGGTTAAGCTCCCCCTGGCGGTTTTTCAAGGTGATGCCGGATACTTTCCGGCATGACGTCAAATGACGCGATTAACCCCGTGATACTGCCTGATACCGCGACACGTCCACCGGGGTATGCCGCAAAATACCCCACCCAATTTGAATGGCTGCATCTGTACATTATGATCTTGGAGGAGATCAGATAGAGAGGACAGTAGAGTGAGTGAGCTGGAGACTCCGGGTCTGAGAGTCTGTGAGCCAGGGACCCAGAGGTCTCTGAGGATGTGTGCCCCATACTCTGGTACCATGATGAGGAGCCGAGTACATCACCACTCCCAATGGAGAGTACTTGCAAGAAATGTGAAAACATTCTCCAGCAGGCTGTGAGGGGTGTGTCTGGAGTGGTGGACACGCCTGTTCATGGGGGGTCACTACCACCGTGATGTCACAGTATCACGGAGAAACATGGTTAGTTTTCTAACTAACCTGGAATCTATATCAATGGTTGTTATGGTCCTCAGTTGGAGAGTTCTTTTTTTCCCTAATTGTTTTCTCCTTTTTCTCTGGGTGCTGCCAATTAATATGTTAAGCAAATGAGGAAGAAGCATTTAAAAGGGGAAAATGAGACTGCAAAAGGGGGAATACTGAGAGATCAGAGATGGGAATGAGGTTAGTTGAGTCGTGTGTTATAGGGATGGGGGAAAAACATGATGTGTGCTTTTCTTTTATGCTTTTGGTTTGGTTAGTTAGTGTAGATATGAGTAGGACACAGAAGACTTTGTTTTGGTACAGCCTCATTGTTAGACATGACCACCTTTCCGGTTCTAGCCTATCTAGTTGTTTTTTTAGTCAGTTAGTTTGTCGGGTGGGGGGGGGTTCTTTTCTTTGTCTTTCCCCTCCCAATTAGAATACAAATGTGCACCTCTGTCTCCCTGTGTTTTTTATATAATAAAGTTGATTTGTTTTCTCAAACATAATTGACTCTCTCTCACATTATAATATTAATTTTAACAGAACTAATGTACAGTACTCTATTGACAATGGAGTCCAACTGTATTAATATTAATGGTATTGATGTGAAATGTACAGATGGAACCCAAGTCTAAAGATTTCCCCTGTGGCAGACAAAGTCTGAGGCAGAATTCTGGTTCGTATGGACTCGCTCTCTCTTGACCTGCTGTTTTGTACTGAAGTTCAGTTTCCTGACTTGTACAAAGTGGATACAGTCACATGGTCGATTCCTCTGCCAAAGTTTGATTAAGATTGTTTATTGCTTCACATTTTGATTATGTGTTGGTATAGTTATAACCTTGCTTGTTTTTGTTAAATTGTTTATTTTCTTCAAAAGATAATGTTGTTTTCCTCAACACATCTACAAATAACAATCAAAATCTCCAGTTCTCTTTCTCCAGTGTTGTTAATTTACATTTTGTATTAATTCAACCATGTGAAGAATAACAACCAAAGCTATAACTTTAACAAGACACCATAAAATGTGAAGCAATTTCTATTATGATTAAAAGTCAAAGTCTCACTCATTCTATTTCCCTATTCCAACCATTGTAGCTCCGTGTGTCTCCCTGTTTCCCACTGTCTCCCTTCCTGACAGTTTCTTCTCATCTTTCTTCTTCCTTCTGGAACCCAAAATTTGAAGCAGCTGTTATCTTCATCATCCTCATCCATGGACACTCTGAGATGGATAATGACATGATGTTGTATAGTACTGCTGAGCTGGGTGTTGGAGTGAAGAAAGATGTAGATGAGCTGTGCAGATGTTCAGCTGTGCTCCTGTCTTTTTGTCTGCAGGATGAGGAGCTGTGAACTAACAGAGAGATGTTGTGAAGATCTGGCCTCTGCTCTTCAGTCTCAACACTCCAGTCTGAGAGAGCTGGATCTGAGTGTCAATTACCTGGTGGATTCAGGAGTGAAACTGCTGTCTGCAGCTCTGAGGAATCCCAACTGTAAATTAACAACACTGAAGTAAGTGAACACTGGAGATGTATTATTATTGTTTTATTTAGATATGTTAAGACACACAGCATTCCGATTTTCACATGCTTCAAACGTAATGCCTAGAAAATACAAAACAAAAAGGATTTTTTGTCTAATGTTATACAAGTTCTTGTCTTTGTAAACATATGGTTACTGAGAGGCTGAAAACACAACCTTTCCCATTTTTTAAAATATATACTGTACAGTATATGTTGTTGATTTATAATTCTAAAGGTACTTTTCTTTAAAATTCACAGAGTCCTTGCAGATTAGAACACTAGGTTTGTCCAGCTTTAACCAGTTTTTTAGTGATTCTCTCCAGGAAGGTGAATTAGTGGATTTATGCAGATTTGAGATTCCTCAGTTGCTATGGGAGTGCCAGCCTCCCTTTCCATTTGAATCTTACCCTTATCTCTTATATTCCTCCTTTTTTCTAATATTTTATATACATCTGAAAGAATGTAGCTATGGAAGTGAGTTAGGTTTGCAATATTTATCAATTTGTTTATCTCTCATCTTTGAATCTCTTTTGAATCTGAGGTGCTGTCTGTGTGGAGTTTGTATGTTCTTTCCATGTTTATGTGGTGTTCCAGTTTTCTCCCACAGTCCACAGATGTACTGGCAGGTTAATAGACTTCTGGGAAAGCTGACACTGGTGTGAGTGTGTGCCCTTTGATAGACTGGTATCCTTTCCAGGTTTCAGTGCTGCCTTGTGTCCAGTGCTTCCTGGAATAGGCTCTGGGTAACTGTGACCCTGAATTGGATAATTGTTCGTTTATAGTAATGTTAATGGATTTCAAATGCTACAATGCATTTATATTAGCCGAGAGTATAAACTTAAGCTCCTGAATAACCATTCCTCATTTAAGTGGTTTAAAGTCAGGGTTCCGTTCTATATGTCTCAAACCCTCAAAATGACTTCACATTACAAATTATTTTCTATGTGTTTAATTTATTAACATTGTAGCAATTTCTTATTTTCATAATACTTTGAGTTATATTAGCAATAAAAGGTAATGTTTTAATACCATAGCAGAGGTCGTCACAGAAAATATTTCATTGGTGTAATTTCCTCTTTCCTCAAAATGAATAATAAGCATTTTAGCTACATCTTCCCCTGTAGTTGTGCCATTCATGTGTCAAAGATAAATGGCTTGAGCAACATACAGAGCCAAAAAAGTTTGGTGCGGTCTTCTTTGCTTTAAAGGCACACACCTTGTGGATGAATTTTCACCTCGAGCGTTTGCCCACCAGCTAACACACCAGCTAACACAGAAGCAAACTGTATACAAAATGTAAGAATAGTGATTACAAACATTAAATATATACTGTACATACTTGCTTTATACTGTTATACTGTACAGTGTATTAAAACACTCTATGTTCACTACACTGCCCACTAAACCTCTTTCCCACAATTTTAAGAAGGGCAAGGTCACGTAGATGATTCACAGCTGGATACAATTTGATCTAGCAAAAATTCAGATATTTGTCAACATATTTACTAAAATTATCCATCTCAGTAATCTCACTGTACGCCCCAGTGCTCACTCAATGTTCACACTCCCAGTAAAATAAAAAACCAGTTTCCCACATTGTCACCTTGCACCAAGGGGAGGAAAAGTGCCCGCGATCATTTTTTTCACTGACAGACCAAGTTGTTTAAAACTCCTTCAAAGGGTGTGATGTGTTAACACAAATTCTGCTTAACAGAGACGCTTGTAAGAGCAAGGTGACTTTCTGCTCAGTTGAATAAAGCTACAGTACAGACAAAATTTGCAAGCAGTACACAACTTCTCAAAAGGTAGTTTTGTCTCTCGTGCAAACGCAACAAAGGTTTATTTTTTATAATTCCGAAATTTGAACGGTATACCTCAGGGACTCATTATAGTATTGTAGCGAATACGGTTCACGCAGGAAATCAAAATACCCCCCCCCCCCCTCCCAGCCGGGTATCACCGCCCACTGTTCCAAAGCCGGATGGTTTCAAAGTACATATGAAATATCTTACTCCAGTTATTAATCCAATCCGTTTTTACTCGTCCGGCTATGTAAAAAATATAGCCAAAAGTATCGCTGTAAAGATTAAATTCCAAGCTGAAAACAAGATTCAACGTGTTTTCTCTAACTCTTCAGTTTACAGCTTGTCCATGGTCCTTCATTATTCATATTGTAACAAACGGCAGGCATACAGATGGTACAAGCTCGTTGCAGCGCGGTGACAGAACAGCCCTCTTTCCTCCTCCTTAAAGACTTAAAGAATTGCTTGAAGAAAACCTAAATCACAAAACTATCACTTATAATAATTCATTCAGATACACACACGCCACAGCCAACAACAAGCTATAACAGTGGACTATTTTTATATATTTGGCTATGTAAGAAAAAAAGTAATTCTCTGATTGAGCTTTGAACCACCTGGGTGCAGCACACTACATGACAGTCCATTGCCTATTACCTCTATAAGGACAATAATAGATATATTTTTTAATAAACAAACATCAAATGTTTCCAAAATGTCCCCTTTTGATATTTAAGCTGCTTAGTTACACGACTCCATATTAATATTACTATCAAGATGTATTAAATCAGTACAACTTTTATGAAATTCAAATATTTTAAACATTTACTTAAAAAGTGGTTTTTAACTATCTAAACCATTTCTTACAGCTTTTTAAAGTCACACAATGTTTGAGTTAGGCAGGAACACGTCATTTTATCTTATTTTTTATTTAATTTTTAAAAATAAAAAAAATCGTTTGCCCGTCATGATGATAGGCTGTTCTCCACTGTTCTACTGCAGTTGTAAAAAAAAATCATTCCCCCCTCCCTTGTTTAACTGAAAGATTTCCATTAAGCTTAAAAAAAAACAAATGTCAAAATGCCCAAAATATGTTTTCACAATATTTTAGCTACTTAGTTACACGACTCCATATTAATACTACTACCAAGTGGAATTAAATCAGTACAACTTTTTTTTACAGTAACATCAAGTGGTGTTCTTACTACTAATTCTTAGAAAAGGATAAAACGTTATAACTTTTTATGAAGTACAGAATATAAACTTAATAATGTTAGAACAAACACGTTAAAACTAGAACCCATGTAAATTACCAAGTTAAATAATTAAATATTAAAATATTTACGATGAAGGTGGAAGGTTGTGTACTTTTGTCCAACTGAGCAATCTTGCTTTCATAAAATATACAAACTTTTTGTTAATGATTAACATGCTGTAATACACAGTTTAAAATTATTAAAAATCTAAAGAGTATACAACTTAAATTCTTAACTCGAAAAAGATTGTCCCTCAGCAGTGACTGAGATTCGCAACTGGGCATTTTCTGGCGCCAGCTCAAATGCTATACATGAGATGTTAAGCTTTTTTAGCTCCACCTGGCAGTTTTACAAGGTGCTTCCAGATACAATTATCATATTTCAGTTTGCATGCGGAATGATGCGCCATGCCCACTGTGTTTTGACGCAGCGTACTTGGCGCATTTTGAATGGCTAGATCTGTATATTAAAGGGGAACTGCGATGCTCTTTTTACATTTTTGGATTATAATGAATCTGCAATGATGAGTGCATTTCAAATCATAAGGAAACTACCACGTACAAGATAACATGTATCATTATAATCTCCAATTTACATCACAAAACAGATGAAGTGTCAATGTATGTGTAGTGCCATATTGCCATCATTGTCTGTGATTCAGATTGAGGCATGCTCTAGGCCAAGTCAATTTTGCTACTATGTTAATTCTAAATAATTTCATGAAACCGATACATACAAGACAACATGATTTAGTTTCTTTTAAGTTTTGCAAAAAAAGAAACCTGACAACCAACTAAAACACACTCATTTTTATTTTCATTTCTTGTTCACTTGCAGCAACTAGTGAGCAGGAAGGGCAGGGTTTATGGCGCAATTTGCACAAAATCTTGTTCTTGCCCTTGGTGAGACCAGCTGATTCTCATCTGCCTTCGACAACATGGCAACCATGCAGTACTTCCACAGAGTTCATGATTGTGTAATTAATTTTAAATTAGACATTTTGAGATACTATCAGTTTATTTTGTTACAGATATTTAAAACCCAGTCTAAGAATTTGGGACTGCAGTTCCCCTTTTAGATGATGTGGATCAATATTGCAGGTGGGATCATGATTTTGATTGGGAGCAAGTGGGATTTAGTTTAAGACAGGGCATCACATTCAGACACATCTTTCTAAAGTCCTCCTCATCTCAGTGTGTCTCACCTTGCCCAGTAATAAAACTGTGATGAGAAATATAAGATACTTGATCTTGTAAGAAAAGCTTCCCCTCTCATTTCCTTGTCTAACATGTTTAATCCTGCTCCTCACTCTCTTGCTCATCTTTTATTTTGTCCCTTTCTTTCTCTTGTCTGTTGTCCATCTGGCTCAATCATTCTCTGACAGTATCTGCCAAACATAACAACAAACAAACAAAATCTGCCAGGTGTTTGTCCATTTATTTCTATCTAATGTTTTATCATTTTGTTTGATGATTCCAGTGTTTGCTAATCCAACTAATTTGGTATGAAGAGATCATTGGTATAAATTAAGTAGAGCAGTGGTCCTAGTACAGATCTCTGTGGTACTCTAATAATTAAATCACCGCAGTTTAACTCATATCTTATCTCCTTTTTCTATTTATTGAATAATTCTCAATAAAAACACACATTCTCTTTGCCTGTAATTTGAGAATTAATATTTTATATTGAACTTTATTAAAAATCTTCTGAAAATGTAAATACACAGTATCACACAGCCAGAGGGCGCTCCTTCTCTGTCCTGTCCCTAGTTTCCGGTCTGCTGTCCTTCCTGTCCCTCTCTTTCCCTTGGGCTATATATTTCCGGGTCTTGCACTCTGTCCTCGCTCAGCATTGACGTTCGGATGTCCTGAGACCCGCCTAGCACCAGGGCGCCCCACGTCCGCTCCCTGAGGGCATAGGTTTCTATACGGCATTCCTGAACTCTTTGCACTAATGAGCCCGGGCCTTTTTCCCGTCTTGCCGCTACGCATATGGGTCTTTTTCCTCTCTCCTGCTCCCAACGGTTAGTCCCTTTGGACATCCGTGACAGCCAGTATGTCTGGACTATGAGAGGAAATCAGATCACCTGAGGAAACCCATGATTTGCATAAATTAATTTTGAAAACCACTGAGACATCTGGTGCTCCTGGGTTATTTCTGAAAAAAGATACAAAAAGCATGCTAACCAGTGTGCCAGCCTATTCTTTAGGTAATGCAATTATATTTTTATAAATAGTAAAATTGTTCAACATTGTTATTAATGATTGTTTAGTTAGAAAAATATTTCAAATTATATTTTAACCTATTATATTTTACCCTCATTTTTCTTTATTGTTAAATTTGGAATTTTACTTATTTTCTGAGAGTCAGACTAAATGTAATTTGAACAAAGTCCTGTAAATTATTTTTAAGGGCAACAATTTATCACAGTAATATTGTTCATTTTAAAAGTTGATTACTAATAGGTTATGCTAACACCTGCCTTTCTTATTTAGATGTCTATGAAATATTGTACTAAGTGTGACATAACATTCAGAAATACAATCAAGAATCACTTGTGGTATTTGTAAAAATGAAACTAATAAAAATATTAAAATTGATTAAAATGTATAATTTTGCCATGTGTAATGTCACGAGGAAGTACAATAAGCACCTGATTTGTTTAACGACAGTTTTAAAAAAAATAACTGGTGAAAAATGCCAATTAAAAATGTTGAAGTTAAAAGAAATTATTTACATTGCTTGAATAATTTTAGGCAGATGCGCTCGGTGCTGTAAGCTATGGAAGCCCGTTTCCGCCAGGGAGTGAATTAAAACGCACTATGGTATCTCGCAATTCCAACTTTATATCTCAGAATTTTGACTTAAAAACTCAGAATTCCGACTTAAAATCTCAAGATTCTGACTGAAAAAATCAGAGTTCCGACTTTATATCTAGCAATTGCGACTTTTTATCTCACATTTGTGACTTTGAAATAGTCCACATTTCATTGTCTGTCCTTTTGTTATTGTAACAGATTCGGGTTCTAGGGCTTGTGCCCTCGCCGCTCCCACCCTAGTTCATGCCTCACTCCATTGACTCGAACCCAGGTCTTCTGTCTTGCTGAGCTCCACGCCTCCTCTCTCTTACGGATCCGCCTCTTCTCTGACGGAGCTCAGTAGGAGGGGCGCTATTTTCTCAGCGACCTGCTGATCTGCTTCATACCACAGGAAGACAGGAGAATGTGATTTTTCCCTTACAGAATGCATGTTATGTTTACAAAATTTAGGTGTTTAAAATGTTTAAAAATTAAAAAAACTTACGGCATACACGAAGAAGAAAAATCACCTGTTTTTCTCAAATTAAAAGTGTTTTTTTTTAACTTAACCCCTTTTCATAGCTCTTAAAGTCATGCAATGTCTGAGTTAGGCAGGAGCACGTCATTGTTTCTTATTTTTGATTTTCTTTAAAAAAATAAAAGCATCAGTTGCCCATCCTGCTGTACAGTATTACAGTATGTTACATTTTTTACGTTTTCGAGAGACGTCAGAACACTTCCACTAATGCAAAAACATTAGCACAGAACATCTTTCTTCCTGTCAAAAGAATTTCATATGTAGTTTATTGTTATCTGAGTAAAAACAAAATACAGAAAGTTTCTCAAATTAAACACAAACAGAGATTGTGTTATTCTGCTTTATATACTGTAGTCAGGTGTTTTGCATACATGCAGTAGCTTTTGAATAGTAATTTTTGCGTTATGAACTCGCTACACCTGGGGTACGCTTTATTCAAATAAAGGTTTATAAAAATGCAACAAGGTACCTGATATTGTAAAAGTTGTGAACATTTTCAAAAACCATGATCTTTAAAATGCCTGTGGTTTGAAGGCTCTATGTCATTTGTTTGCAAAGTTAATAATAATAATAATAATATCACTTTATTAACCTTTTACAATTTCTTGCATTAGGAATTGTCTTTTTACATACCCAAGCTTGCTCTCCATGAGACACCCCAACACACACAGATAGGGAGAGAGCCTGGGGTCAGAGCACAGGGTCTGCCATTGTACGGCGCCCCTGGAGCAGTTGGGGTTAAGGGCCTTGCTCAGGGGCCCAATGGAGTAGGATTCCTCTGCCAGCTGCAGGACACAAACCAGCAACCTTCTAGCCACAGGTGCCGTTCCTTAGCCACAGAGCCACCGCTCCACCCCGTTTTACATCTGTAGCATTGTGTCTCATAAATAAGCGTTGAAATAAGAAAGCGTAGGTTATGAAAACTGGAGAAAACAAATAACCCTGAAAAAAATACAAGAACTTTGAAATTATTCTTTATTATTAATAATAAATTATTATTGTTAATAATGATCAGATATGTTATTATAGTTCAGTTTCAGTGGTCTTTTTAATACCACTTTGTTATTCTCAATTATAATTATAATACATATAATTTTATTTTAATGCTTGTTGTAAAGGCTTGTTTTAAATTCCTCCACTGGAAGAATAAAGTATTTTGAATTGAACTGAATTAAACCAGTTGAACTGTTTTTTTTTATTAATATCATTTAACATTGAACACTTTGTGAGTCAGTATAGTGTACATAATATTTAGGATTTTATTTATTAAAAGGGTGTTTGTTTGTTTGTTTGTTTGTTAAAAGAAAAACTTGTACCTTAAGCAAGAATCAAACACAGACTTCTGGGGGGAGAGGAGCTCTCCAAACCCATTGGTCCAACACACCACTCGGAAAGACAGCTAAAACAGACAGGTCAGAATGTTTCCAAAGTAATCACAAGTCAATAAGCTGATGCAGATTTTTACAAATAAAGTGGAATACAGTAATACCACCAGCTACATTCTGTAAATATATTGTATTTAGATCCTTACATTCATATTGTTATTAATGTATTTAGTTGTGTGATTCCATTTTATATTGAGCAGATTCTAAAAAGTACATGTTTTTATTGAAATAACAACAGCAAGTATTCAGGTTAAAACATTATAGCTTTTTATAAAGTATACAAACTTAATATACTGTAGTCAGAATGAGCATGTCAGAACCTTTCCAAAATAACCACAGTAAGTGACCGAAATAAAGAGTTTGATGCATAAAACGTTGATGAAGAAAGTGCAATACTGTTGTAAATTTCTTTAATTTAAACTACCACTATCAGTCAAGTACAGTATATATACTACAGTATATTATATAATTTTTTTTTATGTACATGATATTCAGAGATGTTATGCTCCTGTTATTTTTATGCTCAGCTGCAAAAATGTCCCTTCAGTTGTAAAATTCCTTATTAATATTCCATATCAAGAAGATTTAAACATGCACCGTTGAGAGATTTAAAGAAGCAATCATTTTCACTAATATCTAACGTACCACAAGTGCCACCTGTCGATCATATTGGGCCAGTGAATCACATGCCGCAATAAAGAGCAGCCCCTCTAATACATTCTGAATGGCTACATCTGTAGTTAGTTGAATTATTGAAATTTCTAATGTAAACATTGAACAGATACTCACCCAATGCAACATTCTGGCTCGGCCATTCTGTGGAGAGTTTGAAAAGTCCCACAAAGAGGAAACATATTGTTGCTGTTCTTACTTCTTCATCCCAAATGGACCATTATAAGCAAACAGATATGCCGTCTTTTTTGTGTGCAGATATATATTTTTCTTTACCTCCCTTTTCGGACTGCTCATATACATCTCCTGATGCTCTCTGTAGTCCATAGTGGCAACGACTGCTGCTGTTGGCCAGGCATTGATGTCAACAGCTTTCATCAGACGTTTCAGCCCTTTATCCAGCTATCTGAGCTGGTACCTGCAGAAACCTGGTCAGGCTCCACAGCTCCTGGTTTATCATGGAACAACCCATCAGTCTGGGGTTCCTGATCGATTCGCTGACAGTGAGTCTGGAACAGCCTTTCCACTGACATTCACTGTAGTCCAGGCTGAAGATGCAGGAGATTATTACTGTCAGCAGAGATATAGCTACCCTTTCACAGTGGTACACGTCTGTACAATAATCTCTACAGGAGCTCAGCAGGATCCGCAGAGGTCTGAGACTGAGAACAGGTGCTGAGCTGCAACAATTGAACTCAACAGAGATGGGTTTGTACATTATTTATATACTGTATGTATTGTGTACTAAACACACAGAAGGAATGTGTAGATACTCTTATGTTATTAAACCTAAAAGGCTATGACATTTTTGAGTTTCTTAATCATTTATAAATATTGAGTTATGAAGACATAGGAAAAATGTGTACATTTATGTAAGTATTAAACTTAATAGGCTATGAAACAGAAAATTACAAATACAGTCTATTAACATATCATATCATATTAAAATATATCATTGTTTTCATAACTAAATTTCCTTTTTTTCTATATTGTGATATTTATTCATTATTATTATTTCAAATATAATACAATCCACTAAAGATCTAAAGACTGCTTCTGCTTCTGTTAAAGCAGAAGAATTGGTATCTAAATGCCATGTGAGACACTGGGGATCTGGATGTTGTTCATTCAGATATGTTGATTATCAAATAGAATCACAACAAAAACTGCAGTTATGAATACTGACCACAAGAGGGAGACAGAACAGGTCATCACTGTCTCCACTGTAGTCATAATCAAAATTGTAACATTTCATTCTGACTAAACCCTAGTTGAAAGTAACTCCATGCAGTTTCTGCAAAATTTGACACTGTAAAAAACACTATCCTTTACCTTCCAGGTGAGCTCTCGGTAGCTTCTAGGTGCTGTCAGTGTACAATGTAATAGGCTATCCATACACTCAAATTATCATTGGTATGTTATAATTATGAGATAATTGACTATCTTGTAATAATGAGATACTTTACTATCTCACAGTTAGAAGATAATTATTTTGGAATTTACAAAATGCTACATTATATGATTTTTTTTCCTTTATGTGAGCAATGTGCTCCCATAGTTTCCTCCCTCTATCAAAGTCTTTAAGCACATATATTGGGGCAGCTGCCAATCAACACTGATTGAACGACACACTATTGACCCAGGCGCCTCTCAGTTTCCACACAATAAGAGCTGGTGTGTTGAAGTGTGTGGTGTTGCAGAAGAGGAAACAAAGGAATGACAGCGCTCACCTCTGACCACACCTGCAAACCTGGAAAACCACATACTGCAGTTCTCAAACAACCTTGAAACACCTTTGTATTCTCTAGAACCTTGGTTCTCAAACTGTGGTACGCGTACCACTGCTGGTACACGGAGCACCCCCAGTTGCTATGCCAGATGACCGTGGAAATTTGTTGTGTGCACTGAAAACCTGAGACGGGTTCTCATATTTTGCATTTTAATAAAATTAATTTATGTGTCAAATATGCAGCCTACATACTATGATACAGCACACGCTAATACTTGAGTGGACACAAGAGCTACTATGGAATTCTATAACATTGTATAGTAATGCGTGCTATGAATGTAAGTGACCAATTGTATTTAAAAAAAGTTATCTTCAGCAAATAGGGAGGTAGGAGAATGTGCATGGTTTTGGAACACTGGCAATCTTGCGAGCACAGAAAAGCATGATAGATAGAAAAATATTTAAGGACTGTTCTAGATTAATTTGAAAAAAAATACACCAAACGTCTTTGTGTTTCGCTCCCATGCGCATGAAATAAAAACTTATTTTAACTTCTGAGATGGACTCCTGAAATGGAAATGGGGGAAAATGCAAGCTTGAGGATTGCTAAAGCAGATATGCCCCACACTATTTGTGAAGAACTTTGTTTACCGTTGGTAAAAGAGCTGACATGTATTATATGTAGAGAACAAGCTGCTAAACAACTCGACCTGCTGCCACTTTTGAATGACACAGTCACTCGTAGAATTATTGATATGGCATAAAGTATGCTGATAGAGTGCGTTAAGATGAGCAGATGCTATTCACTGCAATTAGATGAGTCTGTAGATGTCGTTTAGTTGGCCAATTGCTCGTTTTATGTTAGATACGAGTTTGATGGCATGTCCCATGAGGACGTTTTGTTTCTTGTACCAACAGGAACTGCAGGAGAGCACATATTTCAGCTTCTGAATGAATTTCTCAAAGAGAATGGCATTGACTGGAAAAAATGTGTCGGAGTTTGTACAGATGGTGCTAGAGCGATAACAGGCAGACACAGCTGTGTAGTTGCACGAATTAGAGAGGTTGCTCCAGATATGAAGTGGACGCACTGCAGCATCCACCGCTAGGCCTTGCCCGTCAAGAAAATGCCTGAGGATTTAAAATCTATTAGACTCTGTTGTCAAATTTGTGAATTGTATCAAGGCTCAACCAATGAAGTCTGCTTTGCTCAACTAAACAGGCTCACCCCTCTCACTGAAATGGTAAGTGCTCAGTGCTATATTTATTACAGATGCAGCCATTCAAAGTGCGCGGCACAGACACGTACCAGAGGTAATTGGCTACGGCCTCGCGCATTGTAACGCGCGATGATGCAAAATACCGCGGTACGTGATTGGTTGACCGACAGGGGCACTCGTGGTCCGTTGATCGGTTGTAGAAAGATTTAAATGACTTTAATGTGCCCGTTTTAGTATTGAATATTTATATGGAATTCTACCACTGAAGGGAAATCTTAGTAGCTGACCATAAAAAGAATAGGAGCATACTGTAAATCGTGTGAAGGCCATAAACGATATTAATTTTGGAACATAAACATACAGGATATGGCTGGTCTCGGTACTTTAAAGAAAAAATACACACCAGTATTCCATTTCTCCCTACACATTTTAAGCATCGAAGTCTTTAACCAACGTGATACCGGAGTCAACAAGCATACTTTTAGAATTTGATTAAAAGGCAATATAATATGGAATCGCGTATCTAAAGAAATTAATAACGATATAATTATATTCATGTACTGCAACACAAGAATAGTACACGCTGTACGATGTCTGTTGATAATGTTTCTGTAGGGCTTTTTCAATGCTCCTCATGTGACTTTGCCAGTGGTGCTGTGGGTTAGCTTCCTGACTCACACATCACAAGTTGGGTGTTCAAATCCAGCTAGAGCTGTGACTTTTTTTAACAAACATTTCTTTGAAAAAATAAAACTTTTCCCTGGCTCAGAGATTAAATAAAACTTCACTTGCACCAAACAAATTTATATTTCTAAATATCACAACATGATCTAATTTAAGTCATTTTAATAACAATGAATAGTCACCTATGCGTTACAATATAAACATTTATATTGATTTAAATCGCGTTTTGATTTAAATTGCAAACACGTGTTTAAATATATGTGTTTTTTTATTCACAATCAGACAAATGCAACATAAATTGATATCTTTGTCTTCTAAGTATCTTAATAAACTTTCAGCATAGCTTTCTCCCCGTTTAGATTTTTTTTTCTTGGGATCTTGGGATCAAATGTGGAAAGATTAGATTGTTATCGTTTTTATTTTTTAAATACATTTTAGAAAAGTGTAATCTATACTAAAAAGCTGTACACCACCTGCTATAAAGATACATATTGTAATACTTTTGGGTTCGGATAGGACGGACACAAGAACTCAGACTTGCGGAGTTAAAGCAAGTTAAAGCCTTGATTTTATATATCACCTTTAAAAGTGGCATCTCAAAGCAATACAGTAGATGTAAAAACAGTTAAAAGGACCACAGATTACAAAGTAAATACCCAACACTGATTGTACCCATCTGTCATGCTAATAAAGCACCTTGAATTGAATTGAATTGAGAGAGAGAGCGGGGGAGGGTGAGCGAGAGAGCACAGCCAGGACAGGCAAATAAGATACTCCACAGACATTCACAACAGCAACATATCATAAAACTTTTGCACATATTGTTAAATTATTACTTGTTTTTCAGGAAGTTAAAAAAACACTTGAATTACTTATCCAGTCTCTTGAAATACAATTATTTTTCAAGCAATGCAACTAACGTCGGGCAACATGTTTTTTTTAATCCAACATTGACAGACACATCTTAAATCTTGTCAGTCAGCTCTTTTTTCTCTATTTGAATTGTGGTGATTCAAACAACTTGGGATCACAAGTGGTCTCTCTCTCAATTCAATTCAAGGTGCTTTAACTTTAACTTGCTTTAAGTCCGCAAGTCTGAGTTCTGAGTTCTGAAGTCTGAGTTCTTGTGTCCCTCCTATCCGAACCCGAAAGTATTACAATATGTATCTTTATAGCAGGTGGTGTTCAGCTTTTTAGTATAGATAACACTTTTCTAAAATGTATTTTAAAAAATAAAAACGATTACAATCTAATCTTTCCACGTTTGATCCCAAGATCCCAAGAAAAATAAATCTAAACGGGGAGAAAGCTATGCTGAAAGTTTATTAAGATACTTAGAAGACAAAGATATCAATTTATGTTGCATTTGTCTGATTGTGAATAAAAAAACATACATATATTTAAACACGCGTTTGTGATTTAAATCAAAACGTGATTTAAATCAATATAAATTTTTATATTGTAACGCATAGGTGACTATTCATTGTTATTAAAATGACAAATTCGATCATATTGTGATATTTAGAAATATAAATTTGTTTGGTGCAAGTGAAGTTTTATTTAATCTCCGAACCAGGGAAACGTTTTATTTTTTCAAAGAAATGTTTGTTAAAAGAAGCAGTCATGACTCCAGCAGGATTCGAACACCCAGCGTGTGACATGGGAGTCCGGAACCTTACCCACAGCACCACCAACAAGGTCACATGAGATGTGTTGAAAAAGCCCTACAAAACATTATCAACAGATATCGTACAGCGTGTACAATTCTTGTCTTGCGGTACATGAATATAATTATATCGTTATTAATTTCTTTAGAAATTTAATTCCATACTATATTCCCTTTTAATCAAATTCTAAAAGTATGCTTGTTGACTCCGGTATCACGTTAGTTAAAGACTTCGATGCTTAAAATGTTTGGGGAGAACTGGAATACTGTTGTGTACTGTTGTGTGGAATACTGTTTTTTTTAAAGTACCGAGACCAACCATATACTGTATGTTTATGTTCCAAAATTAATATCGTTTATGGCCTTCACACTCGTTACAGTATGCTCCTATTCTTTTTATGCTCAGCTACTAAGATTTCCCTTCAGTGGTAAAATTCCATATAAATATTCAATACTAAAACGGCCACAGTAAAGACATTTAAATCTTTCTACAACTGACCAACGCACCACGAGTGCCCCTGTCGGTCAACCAATCATGTACCACGGTATTTTGCGTCAACGCACGTCACGATGTGGGAGGCCGTAGCCAATTACCTCCGGTACATGTCTGTGCTGCGCACTTTGAATGGCTGCATCTGTACATTAATTCAATAGAATTACCTTTAGGTTTTTAAAATGTTTAATGTTAATATACACCTAAATAAAAATGAATAAAGCTTATTATTCAATGGTACCAGCTTCACCTGGGAAAAACGTGGAATGTCTCACTGAATACAGTTTCCTTCCATGTGAGTTTTGTTTGTACAAGATTTAGTAATTCCCACCTTTTGTTCATGAAAACAAGCTTGTTCGCATTCTTACGATCTGGGCTCAAGTAAAAGATTACAGAGATTCTTATTTTTCTCACATCTGCTTAGATTAATGTTTCACTTTTTATTTTTTATTACATTTGAACTTTTTTGTACTAAATGCTTTTGTGTGTTAAGTGCATGTAGTACAGGATAGTACCTAATATTTATGCATTGGATAAGGTCTATAATGATGCAACTAATGATGTAAGTAAGGACTATATATGCATGAATGTATGTGAAAATAATATTCAGATGGAAGTCCTTGGTTGAAGTTTGCCAGGGCAGGAGATTTACCTGGACATGTCCAAGCGCAAGTTAAAGTGGGTCTATTGTAGTCCGAAGGTGTCTGAGAGCTGAGGTGTTAATATGGGGCTGTTAGGGACCGAGGAGGCCTGGTATTAGAGGAAATATAAAGGGGTCAGAATACCTCTCAGGTTTGAATCACACCTCCAGCATCTCAGGCACCAGAGAGGAGTTTCAAACACTGCTTACAAATGTATGAGGTGGTTTGTACTCCAAAAACAGACTTGCTGTGTAGGGGAGAGACTGGGGAAAGCATTCACAGGGTATGGATACACTGGAACACTCACTCTGGAGTGGAGTTGTCAAGAATGCTCTCAGGACAACAGAAATACAACTGGTTCTGTTTTTAACATCCAGACATCTGATTACATTTTACAATCTGGATGTCTTCACAGAGTGTGGTAACAGAACAAAATTCATAAACCACACAGATTGCATAGTTTCAGTTTTAGTTTAACTGTGTTTTTTGAAATAAATCTCTGAACGTGCCAAGACTTAAATTTCAATCTGAAAAAGTTATTGTTAGATGTTGATAATACTGCAAGAAATTCTGCATTATCTTTCATTGCATTGATATTTCCTTTTTGTTCACCAGCTCTGTAACTTTAAACCCATAGTAGAGTGATTTAAGTACTCAAGCTTGAATAATCAAGGGTATGGTATTGACGCAGGTTCTATACAAATAAAGGTTAATTCAGTGCTGAAAAACAGAAATGAGAAGCTCAAACGTTCACCTGATGAGCCTCAAGTAGTGGACTAAGGTGGACTGTATCTAACAGACAGTTATTGTAAAGTGTTTGCATCAGTGGCACATTCAGCTAGTTCACTTCAGACAGTATCAGGTGCAGCTAACTCTGAGTGAATCAGTGCTTTGTAGGATTTAAAAAAAACAAAAGCTTAAATTTTAATAAACATTTTTTTATTCAGCCACTAATACATTAAGAAAGTCATGCTTTGGTGATTTTGATTTTATCTATTAAGTTGGATGTCAAACACAGACGCATTTTTTCTTTCCTGGTTACCTAGAAAAAGGGTGTGAGCGTAACCTTGCAATTTGTGAAATATTGTTTTTCTGAAGACCACTGAGTTGGAACATTTCTGTATCTCACTGGAGGTGCGACTCAGAGTTCAAATGAACTTGTTCCTTTTTCCAGTTAAACAGGAGTGACTCAGAGTTCCTTACGAGTTAACTGGAAAAAGGGTGTGAGGGTAAATATGCAATTTGTGATTTTCTTTTCTTGAAGACCATTGATTTGTGACGTTTCTGCATCTCACTTGAGATACAGCTCAGAGTTGAAAGACCATGGATGAAGTGCCAGTGCAAAATTGTAAAAAACTGTTCAAATACACAAACAGAGAAAAGTATACAAACAGCTCAAAAACAGTGCGATGGTAATACGGCGAACAGTGCAAAAATAATATGGCGATTCATAAATAGTACAACTAGTACAGTTTTAAGTGCAATTTTGCCTTACATTCAGTTGTCGTGTATGTAGTGGTGTAGGAGTACAGTCATCGTGGGTACAGGAAGAATTGAGGAGAGATCATAGTATGATGGGAGGGAGTGGGGGTGTCACCAGCTTGACAGCTCTGGGGAAGAAGCTAATTTGGAGTCTTGTGTGTGACTGAAGCGTCCGAAATATTCTACCAGATGGTAGGGGGACAAACAAGTTATGACTGGGGTGAGTGGGTTCAGACATAATTTTGGTGGCTTTTTTCAGACTCCTGGTGTTGTAGATTTCAAGGATGGATGGTAAGGCACTGCCGATGATGTGTTGGGCAGTTTTGACCACCCGCTGCCGGGCCTTACGGTCGGATGTGGTGCAGTTGCCGTACCAGACTGTGATGCAGCTGGTCAGTTTGCTCTCCACCATACATCTGTAGAAGTTGGTGAGGATTCTTGGATGCAGGCGTATTTTCTTCAGCCTTCTCAGGAAGTACCTTCTTGATGAGACTGGAGGTGTTGAGTGCTCATGTAGAGCAATGTAGATGGGGGAGCGGACTTTTCCTTGTCTCCTGAAGTCAACGATCAGCTCTTTGGTTTTGCTGATGTTGAGACATAGGTTGTTGGTTCTGCACCAGTCTTCAAGTTGTTTTATCTCCTCCCTGTAGGCAGTCTCATTGTTGTCAGTGACCAGGCTATTGTCAGCATACTTGATGATCGTGTTTGTGCTGAACTTTTCTACAGGTTTTTAAATATAATAGCTTTGGTGGGTTCAACCTTTGGAAGCCACAAATGTTCCACAGACTACGGACACAAAACCTCACATTTGTTTGTTCAAATGTGTAAAACCTGTTTAGATCCACTTTCGGGAAATTGAGGGTGGTTTTTCAACGCTGTCCTGTTTGTACTATAAGTCTTTCTGCGGAAACGTTGGCTGTCTGGATTGGTATCTTCACAAGTCTGTGTTGTTTTTACTTCAGTATGAGAGCAAACAATTTGTGTGAAATGTGGTCTGTATATTTTTCAAACCACACATGTAAGAACAAGGTGTGCTCCTGTTGTGAGAGCGTGGTTGAGACCCCAGATAAACACTTAAGAATATAAAAATAAATGCATCCCAAAATGTCAAACAAGTACATTTTAAGTGCATGAAAAAATGGTAATCCACATTCCCATACATGTCTACATGCTGCACATTAACACTTAAAAGAATTGGAAGTTTATGACCAAACTTATCTGAAGGGTTTTGTGTGCCATTTAGTTGGGAGGTGGTTCAAAAATTCCACTTTTATCTTGCATGGACGAGCATATGATCAAATATTTAGTCAGTATGCAGTTGAAAGATGAAAAGATGGAGATTTAATTTATTTATCGGGATGTTAAGATGAGGTTTATAACTGTAAAAGTGGTGAAAATCAGATTTATCAATTACATCGATCAACTTTCCATTATCTGAACATCATTTGCAATTGCTAGTTCCACAGAGCAGGTGTAATTACAAAGACAAAGAGAGTTTAATGATCTTATTTTTTGGCCCTCATTTCAAAACAGAGAAAATGTCACATGAGGAGAATTCAGTTTCCTTTATAGTTTAGAGCTGATTCTTTAGGTAATTGTATACCGTTTTGCTATTAAAATGTACACTGGACTCTAAACAGAGATAGTAGCAGGAGGTAGAGTAGTTATAAACACAAAATATAACTTGCAATAAAATATTTCATTGTAATATCCTGGCTAAGCAATGTTAATGTTACAATTTGATGTTTGACTTGTAAGTACAGGAGCACCATGAATGCATATGCAAGAGGGAAGAAGGGGCTGCACAGTCCGCCTGAGAGTTTCTGTTCAAAAAAGCATACAGTTTGCAACATACAGTATCCCAGACGTTCATGTTGTTGAACCTCTAGGATCTTGATGTGCTTGCTTGGGTTAAGAAGAATGTGGAGGGTGTGATTGTTAATTGTAATATTTACTGGTGTTTACTGACCTACAGAGCGAAAGTGGACAAGAGCATGAAGTTCAGCATTTAAAATTTGTAATAAAAAGGCTATCACCGTGCAATAACATAAGAGTTGAATAAATGTGGCAACTTTGGGTCTCACACGATGGAAAACAATATTAACATGGGCTTTGGACTTAAAACCAGTTGATTTGTATATCACAGTTATGTGCAAATGCTTGAATGGCAACAGTAAAACACCATTGGAGCTTAAATTCAGGTGGGAAGCTACTGTACATCAAATTATGTCTGCAGTGTAAAAAAGAAAGTTTAATTCCATAAAACAGAAAACAGGGGTTTTCAGCTACTGAGCCTTTTTCCATGTCAACTTAGGTCACAGCATGAATATAGCATAGAATAAAGTCCTTTGAGCTGGGAGCTGCATCGGTGTGCATGGACAGGAAAGAAGTGAGCAAAGTTAAATTCAATGCTGAAAATTGGAAATACAAAGCTCAAAGTTTCACCTGGTGAGCTTCAACAGCTTGACTGTACCCATCCCAGACGGTTATCCAAATGTGCCTGGTTCAGTGCCACCATCATATTGTTATACAAGACAGTTAGAAATTCATGCGTTAGTGATTTTGTTTTTATCTATTAAGTTGAATGTCAGTCTCAGACACATTTTTTCTTTCCTGGTTACCTGGAAAAAGGGTGTGAGCATAAACTTGCAATTTGTGAAATATTGTTTTTCTGAAGAACATTGATTTGGATCATTTCTGCATCTCACTGGACGTACAACTCAGAGTTAAAATGGACTAGTTCATTCCCGGTTGACTGGAAAAGAGATCTGAGATTAAATCTGCAATTTGTTTTTTCTTGAAGAAAACATTAATTTGTGACATTTCTGCGTCTCACTTGAGATACAGCTCAGAATTGAAAGACCATGGATGAAGTGGGTCCATTTATATTCTCAATGTTTTCATAATACTCTAATTATGATATATACATCTAATTCTAATTATTTTGTTACACCCCTTCAAAACTGGATCTTGTTATCCATTTACAGTATCTAAAGAAACATAATATTTCAAATAATCCTCACTTTCCTTTCCCCAAACAGAATGACAAGAGGAGGAAGCTTGTCTGATGCAGTTTTGGAGAAACAGCTGACGGCACAAACTGTATCTGTGGTAACCTGTATGAAATCTGAAGTAATTTTCACAATTATAAGTATTTTGTTTCTTGCCATTAACTGTTACAGGTAATACCTATTGAGCACACCTGCAGTAGGAACTAGACAATAGTCAGAGGACTGATCAGGGCTCTGAACTTGTACCTTTGACTAAGGTACTTCCTTCATATTACTTCATTAAACTACCCTGACAATTAAGAACTTGATTAAAAACTGGAAACTCCACATCTGGGTGGGAATTTATTCCCCAAGGAACAACAGTGATTGCAATTTCAATCCCCAGACCTACAGGTATTGCTTTTTTATTTGATAGATGAAAGAGCAAAATGGAACAGGGTTGCATTGGGAATCAAACAAGAATGATTTTACAGCAGCAGTTTGATACATAGGACAGAGTGTGTTAATCTCAGTTATTGAGATGGTTCTGGAACAACACTGGCCATATAAAATTACAAACAGCATGTATATTTTTGTTATTATTTTCATTAGAAATATTTATCCATTATGTTCTATTTTTAAACAATGTCTATTTTCCCTCAGTGGAAGACTGTACCAAACAGACAGTTATTGTAATGTGCCTGGATCAGTGGCAAATTCGGCTAGTACACTTCAGAGAGTATCAGGTGCAGCTGCTGTAACTCTGAGTGAATCAGTGCTTTGTAGGATTTAAAAAAAAGCTATTATTCAGCCCCAAAGACATTAAGAAATTCACGCATGAGTGATTTTGATTTTATCTATTAAGTTGGATGTCAATCACAAACATTTTTTCTTTCTGGTTACCTGGAAAAAGGGTGTGAGCGTAACCTTGCAATTTGTGAAATATTGTTTTTCTGAAGACCACTGATTTGGAACATTTCTGTATCTCACTGGAGGTGCGACTCAGAGTTCAAATGAACTTGTTCCTTTTTCCAGTTAAACAGGAGTGACTCAGAGTTCCTTACGAGTTAACTGGAAAAAGGGTGTGAGGGTAAATATGCAATTTGTGATTTTCTTTTCTTGAAGACCATTGATTTGTGACGTTTCTGCATCTCACTTGAGATACATCTCAGAGTTGAAAGACCATGGATGGAGTGCGTCCATTTACATTCTCAGTTGTTCATAAACATTCTAATTGTAATATAATGATGTATAATTCTAATTATTTTGTTAAAGACAAAGAGGCTCCTTGAAAACTGGATCTTTTTATCCATTTATCTAAAGAAACATAATAACAAGATACTGTATAGTGCTTGGCACAGTTTTTACTTTCAGAAGCCTATTTCAATCCAATCATGGTGTGCACACAGTATCGCTACAAGGGATCATACAGTATACTGTAGATTAAGCATCTCTGCTACATCTTCACATCAGCAAGCTGTGTCTCATACTTATACCTTGGATTCAAGGTGCACATGCAGCTGACAGTGTTCAAATATGAACTCTCCCAGGACATCTCCATCCAGAAAGACAATCATGTAAACGACACACTGGGTGGTTTACACTAATATTACATTTACTTATTTCCTATATAGCTTGATTGAATTATTAAATATCCTTATTAATTCAGTATAAGACTGTTGTAGTCACTCTGGCTGCTGGTCTGTGGTCCGAGCTATCATTGGAGTGGCAGCCAACCTCTTCTCCATCCACAAGTCTCTCTGCACTGGTTGTCATGGGCACCAACTGACAGTAGACCCAGATTACCTGGAGACAGTTCCCTTCTCACTTGTCAATTCAATTCAACTTTGTCATTATACTTACACAGGTGTGTATTATAATGAAAAGTATTCCTCATTAGTCTCTCAGGTGCAGTATGTATACTGTATATATTGAACAGCAGACAAAACAATAGACAGAAATACAATAACAATAACAGTGTAAACAACAGTGTGGTACCAGTGCACAATTGTCAAACACTGTGCAGATACACAGAGAAAAGTATACAAACAGGACAAAACCAGTGCGAACAGTGCAAAATAATACGGCAATTATTACATGACTCTGAAGCCCCGTTCCTTTGTTCTGACCCCAGGAAATCGAAGTTCCAGCACAGGGCCTCAGTTCTGGCACTAAGGCCTTTCCTCTCTCCTGTGGTCTTACAGAAAGCAGCTTCTCCTGCTCTGTCCATCATGCATAGAGGCCCGTGGGAGGAAGAGAGTCCTATATCTGTTCAAGTCAGAGTCTTTTGTTTCCTTTTCTGCTTCCCCTCTGCCTCAAGTCTGGTCCAGACTGGATCAGTACCACCTGAACTTTCCCTGTGCCAATTTCCAAGGTGTAAAAATTGTGGGGGCAAGGCCTATTTGTTCACTTACAATTAAGTGATGTTAAGTATTTCTAAAAATCTTTGGGTGCCTGGACCAAACAGCCTGTTGCCTGTCATAGAAATGTAGCAAAAAAGAGGCCCTTCTCTGTGTTCAGCCAGAGTATGACCTAGAGGTCTTTGCATGAAAGCAAGAGAGGGAGATGATTTTATCTTTTGGATAAGGATCTTTCCCGGGACAATGCAGATCCATTAATAATTCTCCCTTAAGATGGATGTTGACTGTTAGCACCTGGATGTCTGGCAGAGGGACATAGGCACATTTGCCTTGGCACATTTGGAACCTGCTCAACACAAAAATCATACAGGTGCTAAAGGAGCATTAACATTACTAACATAATTACATTGGACAATATACAAAAGATGGGAAGACACAAAAACACATGTCACAATATGTGCTCACAGTACAGGTGTGCAGAACATGTAGACATTACAGAATACATAAGACACAAGTACATTCACATTTTACAGTACAGTGGAAATTCAAATCAACTTTAATTGTCATTATACTTACACGGGTGCATAGTATTGTGAAAAGTGTTTCTCATTAGTCTCTCAGGTGTTGTATATAAATAGTACGGCAGACAAGACAATAGACAAAAATACAACAACAATAACAGTATAAACAACAGTATGGTGCCAGTGCAAAATTGTAAAAAACTGTTCAAATACACAAACAGAGAAAAGTATACAAACAGCTCAAAAACAGTGCGATGGTAATACGGCGAACAGTGCAAAAATAATATGGCGATTCAAAAATAGTACAACTAGTACAGTTTTAAGTGAAATTTTGCCTTACATTC
Source organism: Atractosteus spatula (assembly GCF_055471065.1). Lineage (NCBI taxonomy): Eukaryota > Metazoa > Chordata > Actinopteri > Semionotiformes > Lepisosteidae > Atractosteus > Atractosteus spatula. Next base: position 13,101,678 of record NC_142729.1, read on the forward strand.
AGTTGTCGTGTATGTAGTGGTGTAGGAGTACAGTCATCGTGGGTACAGGAAGAATTGAGGAGAGATCATAGTATGATGGGAGGGAGTGGGGGTGTCACCAGCTTGACAGCTCTGGGGAAGAAGCTAATTTGGAGTCTTGTGTGCGACTGAAGCGTCCGAAATATTCTACCAGATGGTAGGGGGACAAACAAGTTATGACTGGGGTGAGTTGGGTCAGACATAATTTTGGTGGCTTTTTTCAGACTCCTGGTGTTGTAGATTTCAAGGATGGATGGTTAGGCGCTGCCGATGATGTGTTGGGCAGTTTTGACCACCCGCTGCCGGGCCTTACGGTCGGATGTGGTGCAGTTGCCGTACCAGACTGTGATGCAGCTGGTCAGTATGCTCTCCACCATACATCTGTAGAAGTTGGTGAGGATTCTTGGATGCAGGCGTATTTTCTTCAGCCTTCTCAGGAAGTACAGCCGCTGTTGTGCCTTCTTGATGAGACTGGAGGTGTTGAGTGCTCATGTAGAGCAATGTAGATGGGGGAGCGGACTTTTCCTTGTCTCCTGAAGTCAACGATCAGCTCTTTGGTTTTGCTGATGTTGAGACATAGGTTGTTGGTTCTGCACCAGTCTTCAAGTTGTTTTATCTCCTCCCTGTAGGCAGTCTCATTGTTGTCAGTGACCAGGCTATTGTCAGCATACTTGATGATCGTGTTTGTGCTGAACTTTTCTACAGGTTTTTAAATATAATAGCTTTGGTGGGTTCAACCTTTGGAAGCCACAAATGTTCCACAGACTACGGACACAAAACCTCACATTTGTTTGTTCAAATGTGTAAAACCTGTTTAGATCCACTTTCGGGAAATTGAGGGTGGTTTTTCAACGCTGTCCTGTTTGTACTATAAGTCTTTCTGCGGAAACGTTGGCTGTCTGGATTGGTATCTTCACAAGTCTGTGTTGTTTTTACTTCAGTATGAGAGCAAACAATTTGTGTGAAATGTGGTCTGTATATTTTTCAAACCACACATGTAAGAACAAGGTGTGCTCCTGTTGTGAGAGCGTGGTTGAGACCCCAGATAAACACTTAAGAATATAAAAATAAATGCATCCCAAAATGTCAAACAAGTACATTTTAAGTGCATGAAAAAATGGTAATCCACATTCCCATACATGTCTACATGCTGCACATTAACACTTAAAAGAATTGGAAGTTTATGACCAAACTTATCTGAAGGGTTTTGTGTGCCATTTAGTTGGGAGGTGGTTCAAAAATTCCACTTTTATCTTGCATGGACGAGCATATGATCAAATATTTAGTCAGTATGCAGTTGAAAGATGAAAAGATGGAGATTTAATTTATTTATCGGGATGTTAAGATGAGGTTTATAACTGTAAAAGTGGTGAAAATCAGATTTATCAATTACATCGATCAACTTTCCGTTATCTGAACATCATTTGCAATTGCTAGTTCCACAGAGCAGGTGTAAATACAAAGACAAAGAGAGTTTAATGATCTTATTTTTTGGCCCTCATTTCAAAACAGAGAAAATGTCACATGAGGAGAATTCAGTTTCCTTTATAGTTTAGATTTACCTGATTCTTTAGGTAGTTGGCTAAGCAATGTTAATGTTACAATTTGATGTTTGACTTGTAAGTTCAGGAGCACCATGAATGCATATGCAAGAGGGAAGAAGGGGCTGCACAGTCCGCCTGAGAGTTTCTGTTAAAAAAAGCATACAGTTTGCAACATACAGTATCCCAGACGTTCATGTTGTTGAACCTCTAGGACCTTGATGTGCTTGCTTGGGTTAAGAAGAATGAGGAGGGTGTGATTGTTAATTGTATTATTTACTGGTGTTTACTGACCTACAGAGCGAAAGTGGACAAGAGCATGAAGTTCAATATTTAAAATTTGTAATAAAAAGGCTATCACCGTGCAATAACATAAGAGTTGAATAAATGTGGCAACTTTGGGTCTCACACGATGGAAAACAATATTAACATGGGCTTTGGACTTAAAACCAGTTGATTTGTATATCACAGTTATGTGCAAATGCTTGAATGGCAACAGTAAAACACCATTGGAGCTTAAATTCAGGTGGGAAGCTACTGTACATCAAATTATGTCTGCAGTGTAAAAAAGAAAGTTTAATTCCATAAAACAGAAAACAGGGGTTTTCAGCTACTGAGCCTTTTTCCATGTCAACTTAGGTCACAGCATGAATATAGCATAGAATAAAGTCCTTTGAGCTGGGAGCTGCATCGGTGTGCATGGACAGGAAAGAAGTGAGCAAAGTTAAATTCAATGCTGAAAATTGGAAATACAAAGCTCAAAGTTTCACCTGGTGAGCTTCAACAGCTTGACTGTACCCATCCCAGACGGTTATCCAAATGTGCCTGGTTCAGTGCCACCATCATATTGTTATACAAGACAGTTAGAAATTCATGCGTTAGTGATTTTGTTTTTATCTATTAAGTTGAATGTCAGTCTCAGACACATTTTTTCTTTCCTGGTTACCTGGAAAAAGGGTGTGAGCATAAACTTGCAATTTGTGAAATATTGTTTTTCTGAAGAACATTGATTTGGATCATTTCTGCATCTCACTGGACGTACAACTCAGAGTTAAAATGGACTAGTTCATTCCCGGTTGACTGGAAAAGAGATCTGAGATTAAATCTGCAATTTGTTTTTTCTTGAAGAAAACATTAATTTGTGACATTTCTGCGTCTCACTTGAGATACAGCTCAGAATTGAAAGACCATGGATGAAGTGGGTCCATTTATATTCTCAATGTTTTCATAATACTCTAATTATGATATATACATCTAATTCTAATTATTTTGTTACACCCCTTCAAAACTGGATCTTGTTATCCATTTACAGTATCTAAAGAAACATAATATTTTAAATAATCCTCACTTTCCTTTCCCCAAACAGAATGACAAGAGGAGGAAGCTTGTCTGATGCAGTTTTGGAGAAACAGCTGAAGGCACAAACTGTATCTGTGGTAACCTGTATGAAATCTGAAGTAATTTTCACAATTATAAGTATTTTGTTTCTTGCCATTAACTGTTACAGGTAATACCTATTGAGCACACCTGCAGTAGGAACTAGACAATAGTCAGAGGACTGATCAGGGCTCTGAACTTGTACCTTTGACTAAGGTACTTTCTTCATATTACTTCATTAAACTACCCTGACAATTAAGAACTTGATTAAAAACTGGAAACTCCACATCTGGGTGGGAATTTATTCCCCAAGGAACAACAGTGATTGCAATTTCAATCCCCAGACCTACAGGTATTGCTTTTTTATTTGATAGATGAAAGAGCAAAATGGAACAGGGTTGCATTGGGAATCAAACAAGAATGATTTTACAGCAGCAGTTTGATACATAGGACAGAGTGTGTTAATCTCAGTTATTGAGATGGTTCTGGAACAACACTGGCCATATAAAATTACAAACAGCATGTATATTTTTGTTATTATTTTCATTAGAAATATTTATCCATTATGTTCTATTTTTAAACAATGTCTATTTTCCCTCAGTGGAAGACTGTACCAAACAGACAGTTATTGTAATGTGCCTGGATCAGTGGCAAATTCGGCTAGTACACTTCAGAGAGTATCAGGTGCAGCTGCTGTAACTCTGAGTGAATCAGTGCTTTGTAGGATTTAAAAAAAAGCTATTATTCAGCCCCAAAGACATTAAGAAATTCACGCATGAGTGATTTTGATTTTATCTATTAAGTTGGATGTCAATCACAAACATTTTTTCTTTCTGGTTACCTGGAAAAAGGGTGTGAGCGTAACCTTGCAATTTGTGAAATATTGTTTTTCTGAAGACCACTGAGTTGGAACATTTCTGTATCTCACTGGAGGTGCGACTCAGAGTTCAAATGAACTTGTTCCTTTTTCCAGTTAAACAGGAGTGACTCAGAGTTCCTTACGAGTTAACTGGAAAAAGGGTGTGAGGGTAAATATGCAATTTGTGATTTTCTTTTCTTGAAGACCATTGATTTGTGACGTTTCTGCATCTCACTTGAGATACAGCTCAGAGTTGAAAGACCATGGATGGAGTGCGTCCATTTACATTCTCAGTTGTTCATAAACATTCTAATTGTAATATAATGATGTATAATTCTAATTATTTTGTTAAAGACAAAGAGGCTCCTTGAAAACTGGATCTTTTTATTCATTTATCTAAAGAAACATAATAACAAGATATAGTGCTTGGCACAGTTTTTACTTTCAGAAGCCTATTTCAATCCAATCATGGTGTGCACACAGTATCGCTACAAGGGATCATACAGTATACTGTAGATTAAGCATCTCTGCTACATCTTCACATCAGCAAGCTGTGTCTCATACTTATACCTTGGATTCAAGGTGCACATGCAGCTGACAGTGTTCAAATATGAACTCTCCCAGGACATCTCCATCCAGAAAGACAATCATGTAAACGACACACTGGGTGGTTTACACTAATATTACATTTACTTATTTCCTATATAGCTTGATTGAATTATTAAATATCCTTATTAATTCAGTATAAGACTGTTGTAGTCACTCTGGCTGCTGGTCTGTGGTCCGAGCTATCATTGGAGTGGCAGCCAACCTCTTCTCCATCCACAAGTCTCTCTGCACTGGTTGTCATGGGCACCAACTGACAGTAGACCCAGATTACCTGGAGACAGTTCCCTTCTCACTTGTCAATTCAATTCAACTTTGTCATTATACTTACACAGGTGTGTATTATAATGAAAAGTATTCCTCATTAGTCTCTCAGGTGCAGTATGTATACTGTATATATTGAACAGCAGACAAAACAATAGACAGAAATACAATAACAATAACAGTGTAAACAACAGTGTGGTACCAGTGCACAATTGTCAAACACTGTGCAGATACACAGAGAAAAGTATACAAACAGGACAAAACCAGTGCGAACAGTGCAAAATAATACGGCAATTATTACATGACTCTGAAGCCCCGTTCCTTTGTTCTGACCCCAGGAAATCGAAGTTCCAGCACAGGGCCTCAGTTCTGGCACTAAGGCCTTTCCTCTCTCCTGTGGTCTTACAGAAAGCAGCTTCTCCTGCTCTGTCCATCATGCATAGAGGCCCGTGGGAGGAAGAGAGTCCTATATCTGTTCAAGTCAGAGTCTTTTGTTTCCTTTTCTGCTTCCCCTCTGCCTCAAGTCTGGTCCAGACTGGATCAGTACCACCTGAACTTTCCCTGTGCCAATTTCCAAGGTGTAAAAATTGTGGGGGCAAGGCCTATTTGTTCACTTACAATTAAGTGATGTTAAGTATTTCTAAAAATCTTTGGGTGCCTGGACCAAACAGCCTGTTGCCTGTCATAGGAATGTAGCAAAAAAGAGGCCCTCTCAGTGTTCAGCCAGAGTATGACCTAGAGGTCTTTGCATGAAAGCAAGAGAGGGAGATGATTTTATCTTTTGGATAAGGATCTTTCCCGGGACAATGCAGATCCATTAATAATTCTCCCTTAAGATGGATGTTGACTGTTAGCACCTGGATGTCTGGCAGAGGGACATAGGCACATTTGCCTCGGCACATTTGGAACCTGCTCAACACAAAAATCATACAGGTGCTAAAGGAGCATTAACATTACTAACATAATTACATTGGACAATATACAAAAGATGGGAAGACACAAAAACACATGTCACAATATGTGCTCACAGAACAGGTTTGCAGAACATGTAGACATTACAGAATACATAAGACACAAGTACATTCACATTTTACAGTACAGTGGAAATTCAAATCAACTTTAATTGTCATTATACTTACACGGGTGCATAGTATTGTGAAAAGTGTTTCTCATTAGTCTCTCAGGTGTTGTATATAAATAGTACGGCAGACAAGACAATAGACAAAAATACAACAACAATAACAGTGTAAACAACAGTATGGTGCCAGTGCAAAATTGTAAAAAACTGTTCAAATACACAAACAGAGAAAAGTATACAAACAGCTCAAAAACAGTGCGATGGTAATACGGCGAACAGTGCAAAAATAATATGGCGATTCATAAATAGTACAACTAGTACAGTTTTAAGTGCAATTTTGCCTTACATTCAGTTGTCGTGTATGTAGTGGTGTAGGAGTACAGTCATCGTGGGTACAGGAAGAATTGAGGAGAGATCATAGTATGATGGGAGGGAGTGGGGGTGTCACCAGCTTGACAGCTCTGGGGAAGAAGCTAATTTGGAGTCTTGTGTGCGACTGAAGCGTCCGAAATATTCTACCAGATGGTAGGGGGACAAACAAGTTATGACTGGGGTGAGTTGGGTCAGACATAATTTTGGTGGCTTTTTTCAGACTCCTGGTGTTGTAGATTTCAAGGATGGATGGTTAGGCACTGCCGATGATGTGTTGGGCAGTTTTGACCACCCACTGCCACTTTTATCTTGCATGGACAAGCATATGATCAAATATTTAGTCCGTATGCAGTTGAAAGATGAAAAGATGGAGATTTAATTTATTTATCGGGATGTTAAGATGAGGTTTATAACTGTAAAAGTGGTGAAAATCAGATTTATCAATTACATCGATCAACTTTCCATTATCTGAACATCATTTGCAATTGCTAGTTCCACAGAGCAGGTGTAATTACAAAGACAAAGAGAGTTTAATGATCTTATTTTTTGGCCCTCATTTCAAAACAGAGAAAATGTCACATGAGGAGAATTCAGTTTCCTTTATAGTTTAGAGTTGATTCTTTAGGTAATTTTATACCGTTTTGCTATTAAAATGTACACTGGACTCTAGACAGAGATAGTAGCAGGAGGTAGAGTAGTTATAAACACAAAATATAACTAGCAATAAAATATTTCATTGTTATATCCTGGCTAAGCAATGTTAATGTTACAATTTGATGTTTGACTTGTAAGTACAGGAGCACCATGAATGCATATGCAAGAGGGAAGAAGGGGCTGCACAGTCCGCCTGAGAGTTTCTGTTAAAAAAAGCATACAGTTTGCAACATACAGTACCCCAGACGTTCATGTTGTTGAACCTCTAGGACCTTGATGTTCTTGCTTGGGTTAAGAAGAATGAGGAGGGTGTGATTGTTAATTGTATTATTTACTGGTGTTTACTGACCTACAGAGCGAAAGTGGACAAGAGCATGAAGTTCAATATTTAAAATTTGTAATAAAAAGGCTATCACCGTGCAATAACATAAGAGTTGAATAAATGTGGCAACTTTGGGTCTCACACGATGGAAAACAATATTAACATGGGCTTTGGACTTAAAACCAGTTGATTTGTATATCACAGTTATGTGCAAATGCTTGAATGGCAACAGTAAAACACCATTGGAGCTTAAATTCAGGTGGGAAGCTACTGTACATCAAATTATGTCTGCAGTGTAAAAAAGAAAGTTTAATTCCATAAAACAGAAAACAGGGGTTTTCAGCTACTGAGCCTTTTTCCATGTCAACTTAGGTCACAGTATGAATATAGCATAGAATAAAGTCCTTTGAGCTGGGAGCTGCATCGGTGTGCATGGACAGGAAAGAAGTGAGCAAAGTTAAATTCAATGCTGAAAATTGGAAATACAAAGCTCAAAGTTTCACCTGGTGAGCTTCAACAGCTTGACTGTACCCATCCCAGACGGTTATCCAAATGTGCCTGGTTCAGTGCCACCATCATATTGTTATACAAGACATTTAGAAATTCATGCGTTAGTGATTTTGTTTTTATCTATTAAGTTGAATGTCAGTCTCAGACACATTTTTTCTTTCCTGATTACCTGGAAAAAGGGTGTGAGCATAAACTTGCAATTTGTGAAATATTGTTTTTCTGAAGAACATTGATTTGGATCATTTCTGCATCTCACTGGACGTACAACTCAGAGTTAAAATGGACTAGTTTATTCCCGGTTGACTGGAAAAGAGATTTGAGATTAAATCTGCAATTTGTTTTTTCTTGAAGAAAACATTAATTTGTGACATTTCTGCGTCTCACTTGAGATACAGCTCAGAATTGAAAGACCATGGATGAAGTGGGTCCATTTATATTCTCAATGTTTTCATAATACTCTAATTATGATATATACATCTAATTCTAATTATTTTGTTACACCCCTTCAAAACTGGATCTTGTTATCCATTTACAGTATCTAAAGAAACATAGTATTTCAAATAATCCTCACTTTCCTTTCCCCAAACAGAATGACAAGAGGAGGAAGCTTGTCTGATGCAGTTTTGGAGAAACAGCTGACGGCACAAACTGTATCTGTGGTAACCTGTATGAAATCTGAAGTAATTTTCACAATTATAAGTATTTTGTTTCTTGCCATTAACTGTTACAGGTAATACCTATTGAGCACACCTGCAGTAGGAACTAGACAATAGTCAGAGGACTGATCAGGGCTCTGAACTTGTACCTTTGACTAAGGTACTTCCTTCATATTACTTTATGAAACTACCCTGACAATTAAGAACTTGATTAAAAACTGGAAACTCCACATCTGGGTGGGAATTTATTCCCCAAGGAACAACAGTGATTGCAATTTCAATCCCCAGACCTACAGGTATTGCTTTTTTATTTGATAGATGAAAGAGCAAAATGGAACAGGGTTGCATTGGGAATCAAACAAGAATGATTTTACAGCAGCAGTTTGATACATAGGACAGAGTGTGTTAATCTCAGTTATTGAGATGGTTCTGGAACAACACTGGCCATATAAAATTACAAACAGCATGTATATTTTTGTTATTATTTTCATTAGAAATATTTATCCATTATGTTCTATTTTTAAACAATGTCTATTTTCCCTCAGTGGAAGACTGTACCAAACAGACAGTTATTGTAATGTGCCTGGATCAGTGGCAAATTCGGCTAGTACACTTCAGAGAGTATCAGGTGCAGCTGCTGTAACTCTGAGTGAATCAGTGCTTTGTAGGATTTAAAAAAAAGCTATTATTCAGCCCCAAAGACATTAAGAAATTCACGCATGAGTGATTTTGATTTTATCTATTAAGTTGGATGTCAATCACAAACATTTTTTCTTTCTGGTTACCTGGAAAAAGGGTGTGAGCGTAACCTTGCAATTTGTGAAATATTGTTTTTCTGAAGACCACTGATTTGGAACATTTCTGTATCTCACTGGAGGTGCGACTCAGAGTTCAAATGAACTTGTTCCTTTTTCCAGTTAAACAGGAGTGACTCAGAGTTCCTTACGAGTTAACTGGAAAAAGGGTGTGAGGGTAAATATGCAATTTGTGATTTTCTTTTCTTGAAGACCATTGATTTGTGAAGTTTCTGCATCTCACTTGAGATACAGCTCAGAGTTGAAAGACCATGGATGGAGTGCGTCCATTTACATTCTCAGTTGTTCATAAACATTCTAATTGTAATATAATGATATATAATTCTAATTATTTTGTTAAAGACAAAGAGGCTCCTTGAAAACTGGATCTTTTTATTTCAGAAGCCTATTTCAATCCAATCATGGTGTGCACACAGTATCGCTACAAGGGATCATACAGTATACTGTAGATTAAGCATCTCTGCTACATCTTCACATCAGCAAGCTGTGTCTCATACTTATACCTTGGATTCAAGGTGCACATGCAGCTGACAGTGTTCAAATATGAACTGTCCCAGGACATCTCCATCCAGAAAGACAATCATGTAAACGACACACTGGGTGGTTTACACTAATATTACATTTACTTATTTCCTATATAGCTTGATTGAATTATTAAGTATCCTTATTAATTCAGTATAAGACTGTTGTGGTCACTCTGGCTGCTGGTCTGTGGTTCGAGCTATCATTGGAGTGGCAGCCAACCTCTTCTCCATCCACAAGTCTCTCTGCACTGGTTGTCATGGGCACCAACTGACAGTAGACCCAGATTACCTGGAGACAGTTCCCTTCTCACTTGTCAATTCAATTCAACTTTGTCATTATACTTACACAGGTGTGTACTATAATGAAAAGTATTCCTCATTAGTCTTTCAGGTGCAGTATGTATACTGTATATATTGAACAGCAGACAAAACAATAGACAGAAATACAATAACAATAGCAGTGTAAACATCAGTGTGGTACCAGTGCACAATTGTCAAACACTGTGCAGATTCACAGAGAAAAGTCTACCAACATGACAAAACCACTGCGAACAGAGCAAAATAATACGGCAATAATTACATGACTCTGAAGCCCCGTTCCTTTGTTCTGACCCCAGGAAATCGAAGTTCCAGCACAGGGCCTCAGTTCTGGCACTAAGGCCTTTCCTCTCTCCTGTGGTCTTACAGAAAGCAGCTTCTCCTGCTCTGTCCATCATGCATAGAGGCCCGTGGAGGAAGAGAGTCCTGCTTCCCCTCTGCCTCAAGTCTGGTCCAGACTGGATCAGCACCACCACTTTCCCTGTGCCAATTTCCAAGGTGTAAAAATTGTGGGGGCAAGGCCTATTTGTTCACTTAGAATTAAGTGATGTTAAGTATTTCTAAAAATCTTTGGGTGCCTGGACCAAACAGCCTGTTGCCTGTCGTAGGAATGTAGCAAAAAGAGGCCCTTCTCTGTGTTCAGCCAGAGTATGACCTAGAGGTCTTTGCATGAAAGCAAGTGAGGGAGATGATTTTATCTTTTGGATAAGGATCTTTCCCGGGACAATGCAGATCCATTAATAATTCTCCCTTAAGTTGGATGTTGACTGTTAGCACCTGGATGTCTGGCAGAGGGACATAGGCACATTTGCCTTGGCACATTTGGAACCTGCTCAACACAAAAATCATACAGGTGCTAAAGGAGCATTAACATTACTAACATAATTACATTGGACAATATACAAAAGATGGGAAGACACAAAAACACATTTCACAATACAGATGCAGCCATTCAAAGTGCGCATTACAGACACGTACCGCAGGTGGCGTCGCGCATTGTGACGCAAGATGATGCGCGGTACCGCGGTACGTGATTGGTTGACCAACAGGGGCACTCGTGGTCCGTTGGTCTGTCGTAGAAAGACTTACAGTAAACGTCTTTGCTGTGCCCGTTGTAGATTTTGAATTTTACCACTGAAGGGAAATCTTAGTAGCTGAGCATAAAAAGAATAGGAGCATACTGTAACGCGTGTGAAGGCCATAAACGATATTAATTTTGGAACATAAACATACAGTATATGGCTGGTCTTGGTACGTTAAAGAAAAAATACACACCAGTATTCCATTTCTCCCTAAACATTTTAAGCATCGAAGTCTTTAACTAAAGAGATACCGGAGTCAACAAGCATACTTTTAGAATTTGATTAAAAGGGAATATAATATGGAATTGTGTATCTAACGAAATTAATAACGATATAATTATATTCATGTACCGCAACACATGAATAGTACGCGCTGTACATTGTCTGTCGATAATGTTTCTGTAGTGCTTTTTCAGAAGTCTCCATGTGACTGCACCGGTGGCGCTGTGAGTTAGGTTTCTGACTCCCATGTCACATGGTCTGTGAACAAATCCCACTGGAACTATGAGTTTTTTTTTAACAAACATTTCTTTGAAAAATTAAACGTTTCCCTTGGTCAGAGATTAAATACTCGCACCAAACAAATGTATATTTCTAAATATCACAACATGATCGGATTTAAGTCTTTTTAATAACAATGAATAGTCACCTATGCGTTACAAAATAAACATTTATATTGATTTGAATCGCGTTTTGATTTAAATCGTAAACGCGTGTTTAAATACTGTATATGTATTTAAAGGCGATATATAAAAGCGCTGATTCTTATGGAATGTGTTCCGCTGGGGATTCAAAAAATTTATTTTTTTTAATCGCGTATCTAAGGAAAATAGCAGTATAACTTTGTTCATGCACATCATTATACAGTATCTCATTTTGTATTTCTATAAAAAAAAATCGTTTGCCCAGCCACTATTGTTGTTATTGTTTTAATCCTGTAAAGCGCTTTGAGGAGCACAGCTTTCTCACCACTTAGATTACTTTTTGACACCATCCTTACACAAAGCAGAAACTGATTGTATTTTCCGATGACATACTGTACAAGTGCAAAGATTACAGATTTTAATCGTCTTTTTTCTGATACACTCCACAGGCATTCACAACAGCAACATATGAAACGTTTGCACATATAGTTAAGTTATTACTTGGTTTTCAAAGTGCAATGAAATACAATATTGTTGTTGTTGCTGTTCTTGTTGTATGTATCGCATACTGTCCAGCCTTAATTTCTCTATAAAAATTTACTCTATTACACACACACACACAATAGAAGCAGGAAGCGGAAGCAGGGACCGTTGTCAGAAGGGAAGAAGGTGACTATTCATTGTTATCAAAAATGACTTAGAATCGATCATGTTGTGATATTTTGAAATATAAAAGTCAATTGATTGTCCATAATATCGCTATTCTATTTTTTCGAAGAAATGTTTGTTAAAAGAAAAGTCCAACACCAGCTGGATTTGAACACACAACCTGTGAATTGGTAATCGGGCACGTAGACCAGTAGGCTACAAGGGAAATCACATGAAGAGAGATGCGAAACAGCCCTACACAGCCCTGTCGCAGTACACGAATATAATCATATCGTTATTAAATTCTTTAGATATGCGATTCCATATTATATTAGCAGAAAAGCTAAAAACTACCACTTTTTCACATGCTATTTCACATGCTAGTTAAATACTTCGATGCTTGAAATGTTTAGGGAGAAATGGAATACTGGTGTGTATTTTTTCTTTAAAGTACCAAGACCAGCCATATACTGTATGTTTATGTTCCAAAATTAATATTATGGCCTTCACACGCGTTACAGTATGCTCCTATTCTTTTTATGCTCAGCTACTAAGATTTCCCTTCAGTGGTAAAATTCAAAATCTACAACGGGCACAGCAAAGACGTTTACTGTAAGTCTTTCTACGACAGACCAACGGACCACGAGTGCCCCTGTCGGTCAACCAATCACGTACCGCGGTACCACGCGTCATCTTGCGTCACAATGCGCGACGCCACCTGTGGTACATGTCTGTAATGCGCACTTTGAATGGCTGAATCTGTAGTAACACAAGTCAAAATAAACATACAAATACAATCAATCCACATTTCCCTTATTGGCCTATTTAGGCATTATGTTTGATACTGCATAATTAGGCAGTTATTGCAGCTCTAATTTCATTTAAGACAGTGGCATACTGTATCTGTGCTGTTGACCTCAACCTCACAAGCAAGTCTGACTTCATCCTCCAATCCATGACCCCATCCATGAGCATCTGCAGGTTCAACGATGTCAAGGGCTGCTGGCAGCTAGTAGCTTTTATATTCCTCTGGCTTCATGACCAATATTTCAGCCCAACAGTTATGTCACATAGAGTACATGGTGGTCTGAAATGAGCTACATGTGTGACTGGATGCTCTGCACGGCTGCCAAATAGCATTTGAGTTTGGTTTAAGTGTGGACCAGAGTCCTTTCGGAACCTGACTAGTTTGCATTTAGTAATTAACAATGATGTCAACTGTATCTAAGGCCTTGGGTTTTGCAATTCAGTTTGGTTCATTGTATTAAGAGTGTGTTCATAGGAAGACTGTTGTGTGTAATTAGTCAAATCATTTGTAAAAACTGAAATAAGGCCACCTGGCCTTTTGTTTTGGCTTCAGTAATAGGGTAATTTCTCTAAAATGAAAATAACATATCTGTGTAATCCAGTTCGGAGGGGTTTGAAAAGGTTATTTGCATATAGGTGGTTATTTAACAGAAGTGTAACAGCACATTCTAGTATTTTTGCAAGAAAGGGTAAATTGGAAATGGGGTGAAAATTATTTTGATTGTCCAGAGCCATGTTAGGCTTTTTAGCTACAGGGGTAATAGTAGCAGTTTTGAGGACCATTGGTGCAACACCAGTGCTCAAGGATTCATTTATTATATTGAGGACAACGGGGCAAAGAAAAGTGAAACAGGACTGAAATAAAGTGGTGGGGATTGGATCTAATATACAGGTGGTGGATTTCATATAGTACGTGAAGCTAGTTTTCTGATGGATGCAGAGTCAAGAAGAGAGAAGGGAACCAATAAAGTTGGGCAGGCAAGCAGGGAGGAGGTGTGGAAGTGACATGTGCTCTGGTGAGAATGTGATGCCGGAAATTGTCGATCTTGGAGCTAAAGAAATCTAAGAATGTGTTGCAAAGTAGTGATGAGGCAGGTGATGTGGTGGGGCAGTTTGGCTTAAACAGTCTGTTGGTGGTGGAGAAAAGGTGTCTGGGGTTGTTATGGTTATTTCAATGATGTGAGAGAAATAGATGGATCTAGCGGTCTCTATCGTATCCTTATACTCAGACAAGTAATCTTTCCAAGAATGATAATGTATGTTTAGGCCAGAAAGACGTCAAAAGTTTCTGGGAGACTGCCTTCATTGATTGCAGATGGTCAGTGTACCAGGGGGCAGAGCGAGAAAAAGAGATGGTTCGAGTTTTTAGAGGAGCAAAGGTGTTGAGTGTAGATAAAAGAACGCTATTAAGCAAATTTATTTTGTCTTTTAGAGGGTCAGAGGAAGAGAAACAAGATAAGGAGGACAGAACAGAATTTGTGAACCTAGGTTGATCAACTGATCGCCAGTTGTGGAAATTTACAGAGCATGTGGGGGAAGTGTTAGAAACAGGAAATTTTAGATTGAAAAGAATAGCAAAGTGGTCAGAGAGGTCTAGTTCAAGGGAAGTCAAGTGAGAAACTGAAGAGCCAATTGCAATGATGAAATCTAGGGTGTGTCCTTTGTTATGTTTCGGGCTGAGAACAAAGTGGGTTAAATCAAAGCATCTCAATAGAGCTAGAAAATCCTTTGTCAAACTGGAAGACTTGGAGTCAATATGTATACTAATATCCCCAAGAATAAGGATCCTCTTAAATCTGAGGCATAAAAATTCAAACTCACCTAAAAAGGCGGATCACTACCTGATAATTCAAGCAGGTAGAAGAGAGCAGAAGTGCCTCTTTAGGAAAAGGACCAGTGGAAACAGAGACAGAGAAAAGAAGTCAGTTATATTTAAACAGCTGTTATTGTTTGGATGTTCTGAAGTTTGTAACTAGTCCTGCTTCATTTCTCATTAGATAAAGAAATTGCTTAAAATGTAGTTGCTGTGGGACTCCAGTAAGGAGTATGGCTTTTGTTTTAACTGTTTTTATATCAAAAGGGAATTCACCGGCCTGTCAAAAGCAGGAAGACTGGCTATTGGTGTAACTTTAAAAACAGACACTTTATTAATTGAACATTAGTACTGTATAATGAGGTGAATGAGTGCTCAGTTGATGTGTGTGAACTGTTTATTCTATTTATATATTCCATAGTGACATCTAGAGGGGATACTGAGAATTGACAGTGAGCTATTCACTGGAGTTGATCCAGTAAATCTTTAGACAGTTAGATAATTATGTATATAATCATGTTCCTTAACCCACTCACATCTTACTTTCACGTGACATTTATGATTATATATGCATCTGTTATGGGTATTTGTTCATGGTATGTGTGTTTTGCACAATATTACATGTACACCTGTCAGAGTGTTTTTAATCTGCATCAGTGTGGCCTGGCTTTGGCTCTGAAGGAGGAATGAGTTACCACTGAACTGAAATGGGCTATGTTAATTGGAACTCTTTAGTTTAGGAACATGTACAGTATAAAGGACCACAATGTGATTACCATAAGCCTGGTAAGGTAATTCTATTAGTAAAATAGTACATATGAGCCAGTTTCTGCTGACTGAGACTATAACTCCTAAACTATTCATCTTCACAGAGCCTGTCCTGGTGTAAATCAGATGTTTCAGCCATTAAATGTCTCTGTGGCTAAGGATCTGCACCTATGGCTGGAAGGCTGCTGGTTTGAATCCCACGGCCGGCAGAGAAATTCTGCTCCGTTGAGTCCCTGAGCAAGGCCCTTAACCCCAACTGCTCCAGGGGTGCCATATAAATGGCTGACCCTGCACTTTGACCCCAAGCTGTCTGCCCGTCTACATGTGTCTGTGTGTCTCATGGAGTGTAAATTGGGGTAGGTGAAAAGATGAATTGCTAATACAAGAAAATTGTATTTGGCCAATAAAGTGTATCTTATGTTAAATTATTTTTCTTCTTCAGGCTGTGTGTGAAACATTTGTTTTTATACATTATACATGCAGATATCTGGGTCTTTGCAGTAACACTATTGTAGCAGTCCATGTGTCCCCAGGAAGCAGTGATTCCATGAGGAAGCCATGAGTGATAGTGAAGATTAGACATGTGCAGATTAGAAGAGGTTTTGTGGGGAACAGACCTCACACTTCAATGTGATACTACGTGCATAATGTCCTTTCATTTAGTGTGGACTAGATTTCATGACATGTAAACTGACAGCAAGTTATTGAACTTTCATTTTTTAAAGAGTAATTGTCTTGTATAAGCATGTCTGAAACACTTCTCCAAATATAAACATTAAAACAAGATTTATTATAATGAGTCTCAGAAGATAGTTTCACTGATGAAATCATTGGTCCTGTTACAATGAAGACAGCAATGACCTGTTCTGTCCCCCTCTTGTGGTCATTATTAATATTGCAGTCGTTGTTGCTTCTTTTGGTTCTGTTTGATTAACTCATCTGAGTGAAAAACATACAGATCTCCAGTGTCACACATTCGCTTCTGTAGTCTGTCTATGTATGTAGAGTTGATTGCTTTCTATTTTACACAAACAATAAATATCACAAGATAAAAACAGATATCTAGTTTGCTAAAAATATTGAAATATTTTAATCAGATGGCATTTATTATCTATAAAGTTAATTAACAATATTTAATTTGTAATTTTCAGTTTCATAGCCTATTAAGCTTAATACTTATATACATCTATATATTCTTTCTGTGTGTTTATTATACAACATTTACTGTATAAATGATCAAGTAAAGGTTTATTCCATGCTGAAAAGAGAAGAAAAGAAACACAGATTCAGCTGTGGAGACTTCTTCGGGGAAACAACCTTTACTTTTTTCCTTTGCAGGCCAACCCATCTGTTGCAGCTACTGTACCTACTTGAATTATTTATAAATGATGTACAGACTCAGCTCTGTTCAGTGTGATTGCAGAAGCTCTGCAGCTGTTCTCAGTCTCAGTCCTCTGTGGTTCCTGTTGATGAGCCAGAGCAGCTCCTGTAGAGCTAAGGGAGGTTTTTGTACAGATGTGTATCACTGTGTGAGAGGAGTGCTCAAGCTCTGCTGCCAGTAATAATCTCCTGCATCTTCAGCCTGGACTCCACTGTTTGTCAGTGTAAAGGCTGTTCCAGACCCACTGCCAGTGAATCGATCAGGAACCGATCACAGGGATCAGTGCTGGGACCGATATTGTTCTCTCTCTACATGCTGCCACTAGGTAGGATAATATGAAAACATAATATTAACTTTCACGCAAATATACATTTCGTTTACACCAAATGACAACTCTTCTATTATCACTTTAGTTAATTGCATTAATGAAGTAAAGACTTGGATGTGTGAAAACTTTTTGTTACTTAACTCTAATAAAACTGAAGTTCTGTTGTTTGGAGGAAAAAATACTGATAGGAGTACTATAACTGCAGCACTTAACTCAGAGGATTTAAAAATTTTCCTCAAAGACTCAGCACGTAACCTAGGCGTCATATTAGACACAAGGCTCTCATTTAACTGTTAATTGTTAATTGTTAAACCAGTATCTAAAACATGCTTCCTACAGTTAAGAAGTTTGACAGTTTGACACTTTCTTTTTGTTCACATGTTGAATGGACAAATCGAGTTCACCCACCTGTCTACCTTGCGTCCAAACCCAGGAAATCAAACTGTGTAAGATTATTTTTAAATACTGAAGTTCAGTAAGACATGGTTATCCACAGGTGAAGCCAGCTTCCTGTCTGACTGCGTTTCCACAGCAACCAGCCTGACTGGTAGAACTAGCCAACTCCACAGCGCCCTTCGCAAGGACGGAAGAGACAACTGGTACATTGTACTAACAGCCAGACCCAGACATCACTGTGTTCCTGAGCTGATAAAACTTCAAGGGATATTCTTTAGCTTCTTCCAAAGTTTAAGAAATAAAAACTGAAGAGCAGTAGTGAATCAGTAGTGCAAGCACATATAACCTTGCAATGTATCTTTGAAATTTTCAAAATCTAAATTATAGAAAAATAGGGGATTTTACAAATATTTTTAAAGCACTGCAGTATGGTATTGAACGAAGGGGACAAAATTCAGCATCAGCATAGTGTAAAATGACAAAGTGGGCAGGGGACTTCAGTGTTGGAGAGTTGTGATACACAGTTCAATGAATATCATGAAGCTGACAAGAGCTCCACACTCACGAGTCATTCTGAGAGCAGTGTGGATAAAACTATGGTTTGTAGGAATGATTTTTTAAGTTCTGACATTGCTGCCTGGCAGCACTGGGGCCCTGGATTCAATTCATGGGGTGCTGATTGTGTGGAGTTTGCAAGTTCTTGCCGTGTTCATGTGGGTTTCCTTCATGTGCTCCTACCGCAGTCCGAAGTCATACTGGTAGAATAACTGCCTGCTGGGAAACTTTACCCCAGTGTGAGTGGGTGTCTGTTTGTATCTGTCTTCCCTGTAGTGGACTGGCTTCCCATCCAGAGTGTATCCTGCCGTGCACCCTTTGGAAGTTTTACAAGTAATGTAGCATCATATTGTATTCTGTATACATGGAACAAGTAATAGGTTTATTCCCAGCTGAAAAGAGAAGAAAGAAAATTCATTTACATTTCGGCTATGGAGCCAAAACGTTGTGTTTTCTTTCTTCTCTTTTCAGCATGGACTAATCACACTTGTTTGAATACTGTGACCGTTTAAATGATCTCTTACAGTTTTAAACTAAACTTGTACAGTAAGTGCACCTGCAGTAGGTCCCAGCTGCAGCAGTGCAGTCGCTGTGCAGTCCTGCTGAGGGAGGTTTTTGTATGGCTGTGTAACACTGTGTTAACAGATCTTTGCTGTTGATGTAGTGGTTACCAAGACAGTAATAATCTGTTGCATCTTCAGCCTGGACTCCTGTGATGGTCAGAGTGAAGTCAGTCCCAGATCCACTGCCACTGAAACGCTCTGGGATCCCAGTCTCGCGGTTAGTTGCTGCATAGATCAGGAGTTTAGGAGCTTCTCCAGCTTTCTGTTGGTACCAGGCTAGATATTTAATATCATACACTGCAGGACTGGTCTTACAGCTCACAGTGACTGTCTGTCCAGTGAGAACAGATTTCACTGCTGGAGTCTGAGTCACAGTAATCTGTCCACTGCATTCTGAAAACAAGGGAAAACAGTCATATACATTTGTTTAGCTATTTTACTTTTTGTCTGTACATCTGGTTTATGTAATGTGCTAAAAGCTATTTACACCATCAAAAATTAAAAGAAAAGTTAGGACTAAGTCAGCACCTAGCCAAGTATTAAATTATACCCTGAGCAGAGATGAGAAGTGTCCAGATGAAGATGGTGATGAAAGTCATTGCTGCTGTGGGTTCTGTTGCCATGAAGGGCAGCTCTCAGTCATGAAGTGTTAAACTCACAGGGCTATAAACACTCCCAGAGCACTGAAGCATGAGCTGCCAATGCAAAGTGTTTCTTCTATGCAAAATGTCTTCCTACAGCAGCACTTGCAGCCAGTCAGAGCTGGAAACAGAGGCTTGGTGCTGTGTGTTGTGACAGAGCAAGATGAGCAGTTTAGCATGAACACTCCCAGGACAGACAGACTAGACAGAAAATAGCTTTATCTCTGCTTTAGCAGAGAATGAGAAACAACCAGCTGAGCTCTTATTCCACTCAACACAGCTGGTATGGAGTGGAGTGTGGAGAGTCTGGTTAAGGCAGCACGTGGCTCTGGTGTTCAGACACAGCAGGAATGAAGGATTAAAGCTCAGTATGTAATTTATCATTTCTAACACATCAGTTTACTTCTTAATGTTCAGTGACACGGGTGATTAAGACCTGGAGAGGCTGGAGAGCGAGACGTTAAACAGGACATCTCTGACTTCAGGGAAAGACTCTGGGGAAGTGTGCCCTCTGGTGGCACCAAAGTGATTTTATTTTCCATTAAAATAAGTTTACTGAAACCTCCTCCCTACAATCTGTCTCATCACCTGAAAATGCGTTTCAAAATGGTTTGTATGTTTGTCTTGACTACTTGGATAAAACAATCAAAGAAAGGACATGTTACATCTCAGGTATGTCACTTTGTCCCTTTCACAAAGCGTTGACCCCACCGAAGCACCTCACAAATCAGTTTAACTGTCCTATCACCACACCCCATGGCAGTTCCCTGTTGGACACTCTGGCTGAACACAAACTGCTTCGAATTTGACTTTTCTCCTGTTGAGCTGCTTTTCTCTCTGCGCTTCGTCCCGGTTAATCTTTCTGGCTTTTTGAACTCTCCCTGTTTTTTTTTACCATGGCTTACGGATTTTGTTTCTGGTTGTGCTACACTTTGTTCTTTTGGATTTCTAGCTTTTTGAACTCGGCTCTCTACACAAACTTGATCGCTGGATTACGCACTTGGACTTGCTGTTTCGCACTCTGTATTTTTCTCTGCACAGGATCCAACTTCCCTCTCAGTTCATATTTCTCGATTGTAACAGTACAAGCTGCTCAGAGACACGGGAAAGATCACAAACAAGGTGGCTAGTGGGCCCATCTTGCTTTCTTGGTTTCAGTCAGCTAATTGGAAGGCTGTGGGCAGCTAGGCCACTGCTATTGTGCCCATTTAGAATGCACTTAACCCAGATTGCTGCAGTAGAAATCTTGGCTGGATCAATGGCGTCTATTAAAAATGACAGCCGAGTTAATTGGTGATTTTGGATCATCTGAAATGCTCATCCAGCCTCTTCTTGAATAGAATCGTGTTCAACGCAAAATCCGTGACAGGTTGTCCCACGCTTCCACACTTCTGTGTGTAAAGAGTTGCCTCTGGTTCTCAATCCTATAAAAGCTCTTACCATTCCTATTGCTTTTCCCAAAACCAGGCTTAATCCAGTTGCAGATATCGACATTGAATTTTTGTGCACCTGCACCTGCAGTAGGTCCCAGCTCATGAGTTGCTCTGCAGCCCTGCTGAGGGAGTGTCCAGATGAAGATGGTGATGAAGGTCATTGCTGCTGTGGGTTCTGTTGCCATGAAGGGCAGCTTTCAGTCATGAAGTGTTCAACTCACAGGGCTATAAACACTCCCAGAGCGCTGAAGCATGTGCTGCCAATGCAAAGTGTCTCTTCTATGCAAATTGTCTTCCTGGGTTCAGCAGCACTTGTAGCCAGTCAGGGCTGGAAACACAGGCTTGGTGCTGTGTGTTGTGACAGAGCAAGATGAGTAGTTCAGCATGAACACTCCAGTGAACAGATAGTGACTTTATTTTCTTTGAAATTACATTGACCGAAATCTCTTCTACACTTTTCACCTGAAAAACCAATCCTGTTCCAAAATGGATCTTGCGTTTGTCTTGACTGCTTAGATTAAATGATCAAAGAAGGTACAAGCTACTCATAGACACAAGAAAGATTGCAAACGAGGAGGCTAGTGGGCCCATCTTGCTTTCTTGGATTCAACTGGCTGATTAGACGGCTGTAGGTTTAAATCTCAGCTACACCACTGCTGCCCCTGTTGTGCCCTTTTGGAATGCTCTTCACCTAGATTGCTCCAGTTAAATCAATGAGCTTTCTTAAAAGATGATGTTCTAGATGATGAAAGGGAAACAGCAGATGTACTAAATGATTGCTTCACTTGGGTTTTCACTAAAGAAGAAGTAGACAACTTGCCTCAAAGCATTTCAACTGCTCTTCAGGTACAGGAGAGACTAAAAAATAAAAAAACCTCCGGGGACTGATGGCATCAGAGAAAGGAGAGGTGTTCTTCAGAAGACACTGACAGAGCTCTTCCAGCAGCAGCAGCAGCTCAACACTGGGCTGTACCCAGGAGCTGGAGGATTGCTAATGCAGCGCCCATCCACAAGGCTGACAATACTGACCCAATTACAGACCAGATCACATCACTTCTATAACATGTGAGCTTATAGAAACAATTCTTAGAACTAATAACCTATATGGAAATAACATTCTAGTCACAATGGAATTAGAAAAGGTAGGTTTTCTTAACTACTTCATTAGAACAAGCAAGAAAATGAGCATGAACTGAGCATACAATATGGTCTTCATCTAGATTTTCTTAAGTTCCTCATAAAAGATTAATTTTCACTTAACAGGCAGAAGGTATTCAGTGAAATGTATGGATATTACCTGAGAACTGTCAGTTTTACAAATGACAAGAAATTATGAGGATTTTCTGATAATTCAGAAGCAGTAAATTTAAGTTTAATAGTAAAAAAATCAATTATAAATGTAAAATGGGAAACATTGAACTGGAAGAGGCTGCTTACTGTATGAAAAATATTTGGGTGTTGTGAGGAAGCAATAAAAAAGCAAATACAACTTTAGGCTACACAGTATTCTCACACGTGTAGTATTCAAATCAAGGGATGTTATGTTAACATTGTACAATACACTAGTTAGGTCTCATTTAGAAAATATTGCATACAATTCAGGTCATAGTGTGCCAATAAAGATATTGCTGCTCTGGAATCAGTCCAGAGAAGAGCATCCAGATGCAGAAATATGAGGGAACTTTATATAAGTTCTCAAAACCTTCAAAGACATTGAGAAGGTCAACATAGCAGACTAACCAGAGGACACATGGGGAAATATGCAGAAGTGCATTTCAATCCAGGAATAGAAGACATTTCTTTGTCCAAAGGATTGCAGGAGAACAAGCTTTCTGGCCATGGGGACTCACCTCCAACAGCAGTGTGCAGCCCCACCTGGATGCTGTACCAGTCCGCTCCACACACACCAGCTCTCAGTGGGGAGGAGAGCAGAGTGATGAAGCCAGTTCAGAGATGGGGGTTATTAGGAGACCATGGTTGGCAAATTTGGCCAAGACCCCAGGGTAAGACCCCTACTCTTTTTGAAGAACACCCTTCTTTTTTAATGACTGGGACCTTGGTTTTACGTCTGATCCGAAGGACGGTGCCTTTCTTACAGTGCTACATTTGATCTTCATCATTTTTAACAATATAATGTCCTGACCACTGTACTGGAGAATTAGGACCCACACAGATCGCATGGCGAGTGCTCTCTACTATTCAGAAAGGTACTTTAACCTGTGATTTGTAAAGTTCTGTTTAATTTTATGGGTGCATCTTATATTCTGATAAATATGTTAGTGAGATGACTAATACGCTAATAATTTTATATATATATTTGTTGAGATGGAATGATTTTGACTGGATCATACAGCTGGGGTGTACCTGTGGGGCTTATAATTAAGTAGAGGTGTAGGCGAGGATAATTAGCTGGTAATTAGCGCAGGTAGCAGAGAGCAGGAGTGTCTTTGGGAAAAAGACCAGTGGAAATTGAGACAGAGAAAGGATACAAGTTATATTTAAACAGTTGTTATTGTTTGGATGTTTTGAGGTTTGTAACTAGTCCTGCCCTATTTCACTTCAGGGAACTGATAGTTTAAAATGTAGTTCCTGCAGGAATCCAGTAAGGAGTATGTTGTTTTAATTGTTTTTTTACATCAAAGAGGATGTCACCATTGAAAGTAGGAAGACTAACTATTGGTGTAACTTTAAATAAGACACTTCATTAATGGGACATTGGTATATTGAGGTGAATGAGTGCTCAGTTGAGTGTGACGTGTTTATTCAATTTAAATATCCTGTAGTGACATCTAGAGGTGATACTGAGAACTGACAGTGATCTGGTCTCTGGAGTTCATCGAAAACATCTTTGTACAGGTAGATAATTGTGTTTCTAAAAACTGAAGTCTTACTCTCACTTGAAACTTATAATTATATATGCATCTGGTATGGGTTTTTGCACACGCCATGTGTTTTATACAATATTACGTGTAATCACCTGTCAGGTGCAGAGTATTTTTAATCTGCATCTGTACGGCCCGGTAATGTGTGCTCTGAGGGAGGAATGTGTTACCACAGAACTGATGCAAAAAGAAAACAGTGTGTTAATTGCACTTGTTTACTTTAGGAATATTTACAAAGGACCACAAGGTGATCACCATAAGCCTACTAAGGTAATTGTATTGGTAAATTACTACAGTACATATGAGCTAACCACCTTCTGACTGAGACTACAACTCTGAACCCTGATTCATCTATCATTTATATTTTTAATAATATGATATAACCGTAATACATTTTCTGGTACACCTCTGCACACCATACAGAATAAGCGTTGTTTAGACAGATTCAGAATTTGTGATGCCTTCTTATCATACAACATAGTCAATTTGTGTTAGTTTATACAAACATTCACCACAAGAACGCAGTAACTCACATTAGAATGCAGCAGTTGTAATCTATCACAGAGGGAATCAAAGTATTAGTGTAATAATATGTTCATCTGGTAATTTTCCACAGGTCATTCTATATTATTATTATTACTGTAATATTACTGTATTGCTGTTCTCTGGTGGCATTAAATGATTAAAGTCCCAGTGATTTTTACCATGAAGGTAATTGCTTTGGTCGGTTTCATGCAATAAAATTGAAATCATATACGGAAAAACAAGACAGGTTGTGCTTTTACAGCAGAGACAGCAATGTCCTGCCCTGTCTCCCTCTTGTGGTCAATATTAATAACTGCAGTCTTTTGTGGTTCTGTCTGTTGATTAACACATGTGAAAGAAAAACATTCAGATGCCCTGTCTCACAGTAGCGTCTGTGAAGTGTCTGAAAATGTGGAGTATATTGCTATTTTGCATAAACAATATCACAAGTTAAATACAGTATAGATATCTAGTTATGCTAAAATATTGAAATATTATGTTTGTTGGCATTTATTAGCTATAATGCTAAGTAACATTATTTTATTTGTCGATTTCAGTTTCATAGCCTATAAGGCTTAATACTTAAATACCTGTTCATCTATACATGTACATCCTTTCTGTGTGTTTATAACATAACATTTATAAATGATGTGCAAACTCTCTGTTCAGTGTTATTGCAGCAGCTCTGCAGCTGTTCTCAGTCTCATTCCTCTGTGCTTCCTGTTGATGAGTCAGAGCAGCTCCTGTAGAGCTGAGGGAGGTTTTTGTACAGATGTGTATCACTGTGTTACCCGCTATTGCTCTGCTGACAGTAATAGTCTCCTGCATCTTCAGCCTGGACTGCAGTGATTGTCAGTGTAAAGGCTGTTCCAGACCCACTGCCAGTGAATCGATCAGGAACCCCAGAATAATGGTTTGTTGTACGATAAACCAGGAGCTGTAGAGCCTGACCAGGTTTCTGCAGGTACCAGTGCAGGGCACTGTAACCACTGGTAACATAGTTGCTGGTTGTACAGGTGATAGAGAGCTTCCTGGGAGAACAGACTGAGCTAGAGACTGAGTCAGAACAATCTGCCCACTGGACTCTGGAAGTGAAATTGCAAAAAGAATGAATTATTAATACATACTTTTTAAGAAACATTTGTATATACTGTATATATTAACTATACCTCAGAAAACACATTTGTTACTATTCTATAGACATTCTTTAAATTTTAGGTTTATTTTAAATTTATTCTAAGTTCTATTTTGAAATTAATTAAAAAAAATAATAATAGTAATAACTGAATTAGAGAGTATTTTCTTTAATTCTCACCTTGAGCAAAGAGCCCCAGTGTCCCCAGCAGTAGAATCAGTGGCATCTGTCACGCCCTCTGCAGCCAGAGTGCGCTCCTTCTCTGTCCTGTCTTTCATTTCCGGTTCTTTGCTGTCCTTCCGGTGTTGCTCTCTCCCTCTGGGACTATATATTTCCGGGTCTTGCACTCCGCCCTCGCTCAGCATTGACGTTCGGATGTCCTGAGACCCGCCTAGCACCAGGTCTCCCCACATCCGCTACCTGAGGGCATAGGTTTCTATACGGCATGCCTTAACTCTTTGCACTTTCGAGCCCGGGCCTTTTTCCCATTTCGCCGCTACGCATAGGGTCATTTTCTGCTCTCCTGCCTCTCCACGGTTCGTCCCGTTTTCAGACATCTGTGACAGAATGCTGAGCCAGGGCAGAGTGCAAGACCCGGAAATATATAGCCCCAGAGAGAGAAACACCGGAAGGACAGCAAATAACCGGAAATGAGAGACAGGACAGAGAAGGAGTGCCCTCTGGCTGCAGAGGGTGTGACAGCATCATTGTCCTGTGTGTGTCAGTGACTCTGAAAGGGCTTAACAGTGACTGATCCACACTGTGAGTCTTAAAGTGTTTGGAGCAGTGAGGCAGCACAGGTATGCAAAGCACCTTCCTGTATACAAATCCTGTCACAGACAGTTAGAAAAGACCTGAGCTGGGAAAACAGGTGCAATCTGCAAAGGTTGGGTCTGTTATGTTTATATAATATGTAGAGCATGTACAGTACCACTAGATCAGTACTCTGATGTTAGAGCTCTACCACATTTAGGCTCTGCATATTAAAAACAACAGCTTTTTCTCTAAACATTCTGAAAGCACTGATCCAGCAGAGACTCACCTTCCCCTGGAGGTCCTCTTGCCAGCACTTGGGGATCCCAGTCCTCCGTTGGTCTTGCTACAGAACCTGCTATTCCTCTGTCTGTTTATTCCTGGTGAACTCTCCCCAGTGACCCTGCTGTCTACTTTCCACACAGCTCCTCTCACACTGGTCCCCCCACCTTCTCCACAGACAGGTCCCAGTCTGCAGACTGCAGCCTTCACTCGCTCCCAGCCCAGTCAGCCCTCACATCTCTCGCTCTCTGCTTCCTGCTCGCTGCCTCACCTCCATCTCATCTTTCTGATCTCCCAAAGATCCCTGCAGTCCTGCGCTTGGGGCTCAACCTGTCATTTCACTGCAGGGCTTAATAGCAGCTGCAGCGTAACATACATGGTGTAGAACTTATTGATACAACACCAGAACATGCATAATAAACTATCAGCCTTAATAGAATATATTTGTTAAATGATCTGCTGTAATAGGAAAGACTGATCATTCACTCAGGGATTACCAGGATAAGACTTAATAACATCAGAGTTAATACATTTCACATATGTTAACTCAAATGATCTCATATCTCATAACATATATTGAATATAAAGGCTGTTGTCAACCTTGTAGGTTATATCATTATCAAACAGTTAAATCACATTTATTCTCACATACAAGTAAATATTATTTCACTATCGTGAACTATCAAATGTGTGTCAATAAATTTTTTGGTATACTTACATTTTTTTGTGTATCTGAACTTCCCAAAGATCTTATCATAGAAAGGCTATCTATTTTCTAGGACTTTGGAAAGATGTTATATTGTGGTTGGGAATCTTCTAGGATGTTCCACTTGTTAAGATGCAGACCAGAAGCTTAGGGACCACATTCCAGGTGAGTTTTAATAGGGCTTTAGGGATATGACTGCCAATTGTGAAAACACAGGCTTGGTGCTGTGTGTTGTGACAGAGCAAGATGAACAGTTTAGCATGAACACTCTCAGGAGAGCAGGACTAGAGAGAGAGAGCAGCTTTATAAGGAGAGGAGCAACCAGCTGAGCCCTTATTTAATTCAACACAGCTGGAATGGAGTAGAATTGGTTTGATCAGCGGTGGTACTTGGTCCAAAAAGTTTAAGAACCACTGATATAGAGGGGTGATCACTCCTGTAATCAACCGATTTTAGTTGTCATTAACATATTTTTCTCTGCAGTTTGTGATAACTTTTAGGTTCTTTCGAATACAGTCTAAAAGTGATCACTTTGTACATTTAAAATTTTAATGAAAAATAATTACTATAAACTATACCTAGATGCAATTTGTACTTCAATAAGTTGTGACAGCACTGGAAAGGTGTGAATACAGCAAGGAACTGTAAATCTGTGTAATCATTAAGCTCAGAAGTTACAGAAATTACCAATGAGGACTGTCCAGATGAAGATGTTGATGAAGGTCATTGTTGCTGTGGGCTCTGTTGCCATGAAGGGCAGCTCTCAGTCATGAAGTGTTAAACTCACAGGGCTATAAACACTCCCAGAGCACTGAAGCATAGGCTGCCAATGCAAAGTATCTCTTCTATGCAAATTGTCTTCCTGTATCTGTAGAAAATAGTTCCTGAAATAGAAGTGCAGTTCCTGTAGGTGTTAATTAAAGCAGTGTGTTTTCTTCACCTTCTTCCATACAAATCCTGTGCCAGGCCTGCCATTGTGATCTGAGTTGAGAGCAGAGGTAGGACTTGAAAATGGATGGATAGTTTTCCTCTGTTCTGCATCATTCATTAGTCACATTTTTTTGAAAGATGAGATGGAGGAGCTTTCTGTCTGATCCCTGACTGAATATAAGAGAGACATTGAGCAACATGAAACCCCAGTGGGTGAGGGCCAGGGAGAGATCACAACGTCTCACTCTGTACAACATCTCCCTCTGCTGGGGACTGTGGGGAGAGCATTATCATTACAGCCCTGCTCTCCTCACGATCTCAACCCAGGAGAAGGAATTTCTCACACAGCCTGCTCTCAGCCTCCAGGGGACAGCAGCTCCCTGTAGAAGAGAGCAGGGACTTGTAGCCTCCAGTCGACAGCAGAGGGAGCTACACTGAGGGGCTGTTCTTTCCACTTGCTGGAAGGTAGAGATCACACTTTCACACACAGGCCTGATGAAGTGGTTTTGTTACAGTATATACAGGGAATTCAAGGTGGAGGTTGGCGTTGGGTTTTGAAGATCCTCCAGAGGAAAGTTTTGCTTTAATAAAACTCCTTGCACTGTAAATCTACAAAAAAGATTAATTATTTATTCTACAATAAAGATTTAATGTGCTGGGGCCACATGATCCACAGGTATTTAGGTTGAGAACTATTCACAAGTAATATTTTAATAGCCAGCCTTGTGGGGTTAACTACCTTCTCTCTGCTGTGTTGAAGGAGCTCTCTGCTCTACACTGTGATAATGCCATCTGCAGCTGAGTGTTTCTGTGTTGCCTCCTTTTATACCCCAGGGAAACAGTAACCCGTTGGAGGCTTCTATATACCCTTGGACATGTTAATTGTAATTGCAGAGTGTGGAACGTTATTGTTGTTTAATTTTGTTGGATTTCATTTTAAAAAAGAGATACTTGCAGTATTTAAAGAAGTATTAAAATAAGTGCCACAACCATTAGACTTCTAAACTCTTAATTAACCGGCCCCCACTCACACCCCACTATTTCTGCACTGAACTCACAGCACTGCCTCTGCTTGGTTTTTGCACACTGCTGCTGTCTGAATGCTAGTGGACATTACAGTTGTTACAGTATACTTCATTTATACTACTGCTATTGTATTCTGTATAAATAATGTAATGCTTACGGCCGACAGGCACTGTGTAAGAGCCGGCATACCAGAGCAGGTGACGTCACCGCCCTTCCCTGTGATAGCAGGACTACAGCTACTGGGCTGTAGAGAGATCTCTCTTTAGCTCACGGGGCTGGGTCACTGCAGAGTGATGCGGGAGTCCTGGGTTCGAGCCCCCGACGGTGGGGGGCCGACCTAATGCGGCAAGGGCGCCCGCCTGAGCCCCCGTTGCGTTACAATAACATGCAGATTCCTGCCAACCACAGTTTAATTTTTTTATTTTCATTTTATACGGCTTCTTACCATTACTGTATGCTATTGGCACACAGGCAAATATGTTCCTGTCTCCAACAGTATGTGCTGCCATCTGTTATTTCATGTGTTATTTGAGGAAACAAGCAAGTAAGCACTTTATCGTACTCAGGTATATATGACACTAAACTTGAAGTGTGAACAGAAGTGACCCTTGTGTTTTATGGGAATCAATCAATTATTAATTAAAAACAATTAGATTTTTTTAGTGCTATTAGTGTTATAACATTGTATTTTTAGAATAGATTAAATAAATCTACAATATCTTAAATATAAAGATATCTGTCATATGATGTTGTTTTATCTGGGGTATGAATATAGCTAGAGCCACTGTGTCTAATTATGGAACTCCATATTACTACAGATATGTCATTCATGAAATTCAATGTGTTTGTGTGCAGTTGAGTTCTATTTCATTGTCTTCATCTCCAGCACCTGCACCAGCTGCAGCAGTTCATTCGCTGTACAGTCCTGCTGAGGGAGGTTTTTGTACGGCTGTGTAACACTGTGTGAACACACCACCACTGTGAGCACTCTGACAGTAATAATCTGCTGCATCTTCAGCCTGGACTCCAGTGATGGTCAGAGTGAAATCAGTCCCAGATCCGCTGCCACTGAAACGACTTGGGGTCCCAGAGTTTATTTACTTATTTACAAGATAAATCACAAGTCTAGGAGCTCCTTCAGATTTTTGATGGTACCAGGCCACGCGTTCACCATAACTGTCACTGTAAACTGCACTGCTGGTCTTACAGCTCACAGTGACTGTCTGTCCTTGGAGAACTGATCTCACTGATGGACTCTGAGTCACAATAACCTGTCCACTGGACTCTGAAAGGAACAAGACAGAACAAGAAACAATGAAAGTTATACTAGAATTTTGTTCAAATATGTAGTACAATATTTGTTTACATACATCTTCCACAAAATCTTTCTGCTGTATATCATTCTTACCTTGAACGCAGAGAAAGAGAACAAAGATGAAGATGGTGATGAAGGTCATTGCTCCTGTGGGTTCTGTTGCCATGAAGGGCAGCTCTCAGTCATGAAGTGTTAAACTCACAGGGCTATAAACACTCCCAGAGCACTGAAGCATGTGCTGTTAATGCAAAGTGTCTCTTCTATGCAAATGGTCTTCTTTGATAGGGAAGGATATTTAGCCAAGAAGAGCTGTAAACAGATTTTTTGCACTGAGGTCTGATATGAAGACATGTTTACTGGAATCTGGTCCAGCATCATTCTGAATATTAAAGTTAAACAACGTTTTTGCATCTTTATTACAGGAGTATTCCAGGAGTCACTACAGATAACAACCCCCATGCCCAAATTTAACTCATGTTTTCCTGAAAAGGTAATCCATTGTTTCTGATGAAGTTCAGTTTGGGATCTTGTTCTATTCTAACAGCATGTGACAGCTCCCAGTCACAGACCCAGAAGGTCAGAATGCCGTTGTGAAGCCTATTTCATCGGGCCACTCCTAGACTCTCTGGTTGGTGGGCTTCCGGGCATCCATCCTCCAAAGCTGAGCCCAGAATGGTAGGAGTGTCTGGAACAGGAGGCAGGTGCAATGAACAGAAACAAGACAGAGCTGGAGCGCCCTTAAGAGGAGAGGCTTACGATCAAGACAGATGCCATTGATTCTACTGCTGGAGACACTGCAGCAATTTGATCAATGAAGCATTGAAACAAAAAATCAATCTAACATTGTTTGACTTTAGTTCTACTATCTTAATACTAACATATATCTTAATCATAATTGGTCAATTTAAAAAATGAAATAAGTAGAAATTTATTAAATGTGCTTTTTCAGGCAATTCACTACACGACTGTGTACAGAAATAATTAATTCATTATTGTTTCTATTTCACCTCCACAGTCCAGTGGGCAGATTGTTCTCCAGCTCAGACTGTTCCCCCAAGAGAAACTGTCTCTATCAGCTGTACAACCAGCAGCTCTCTTACTATTGGCAGTATCGACCTCTTGCACTGGTACCTGCAGAAACCTGATTAGGCTCCACAGCTCCTGGTTTATTACACAACAAACTGGTATTCTGGGGTTCTGAATCGACTGACTGGCAGTGGGTCTGGAACAGCCTTTACACTGTCAATCACCGGAGTCCAGGCTGAAGATGCAGGAGATTATTACTGTCAGCAGAGTAGCATCTCGTAACACAGTGACACACATCTGCACAAAAATCTCCCACAGGAGCTGCTCTTTTTCATCAACAGGAACCACAGAGGACTGAGGTTGATAACAGCCACTGAGCTGCTACGGGTGAACTGAACACTGTTGGGTTAATTAGGAAATCAGTAATACATAGTACAAATGCAACATAAACTTGAAATTTTGTATCTATATTACAGTGTGAAATATATTTCCTGAAGAGATTTAAATGCACTTCTCTGGTGACTTAGCAATTATTTGAATACCCCTGTGCTGAAAAAAAAAACAACCTGGTCTCTGATACTGTAGCTCTCCAAGAGGATGACCAACTGAAAAATCTATCTGTCCGTGTCCAACACATCAACATCTGCTGTTCAGACTCAAAGACTAAACATCTTAACTAAGAATCACCAGTGGACACAATCATCCAGAACAGTGGACATCACCTTCATCCTTGTGATGCACTCATGCTTCAGCCTGTTCCTGAGAGCTGATTTACTCACCAGTGTCTTGTTGACTTTATTCAGAGCCTTACTTGCTGTACAGAGTAGTGAGCTGTGCTCACTCTCGAGTAATTGAGAGGGAGTTTGAAGAATAAATATCCTGTATTGAATCCTGTGCTGTCTATGCTACACTGTTGACTCTGGGAGATCTGACAGCCTGTGTGGGGATAAGGTGTGAGTATGAGGCACCTTGAATTGCTAGGTGGCATAGTCAGCTACAGTTTTGTGGGTTCAGTATCCCAGGCAGTATCCCAGGCATTGTGGGTTCAGTATCCCAGTCAGGAATAATAAATGTTTGAGTAGAGAGTTGCTTCAGTGTGTGATCTGTAAGAGATAGAGGTTTAAAACACATTCCTTTGTAAAACTACTTATTTGATATTTAAACAGGTGTGTCATTAGCACAGGTGCAATTTGTATAAATGAGTTCTAAAGAAATCCAGAGAAAAAAAAA
Source organism: Atractosteus spatula (assembly GCF_055471065.1). Taxonomy (NCBI): domain Eukaryota; kingdom Metazoa; phylum Chordata; class Actinopteri; order Semionotiformes; family Lepisosteidae; genus Atractosteus; species Atractosteus spatula. Next base: position 13,134,461 of record NC_142729.1, read on the forward strand.
AGAGCCTCCAGATCTCACAGAACCCTGAGAGTCCAGAGACCCTGCTGGCTTCCAGGACACAACAATGGCCACAAGGTGGTGCTCATAACTTAAGTGAGTTTAAAATTAGTAAATCTACTTTTTAAAAAAAAGAGGATTCCACGTCAAATACTTGCTTGAAGGCCACATACAGAAAACTTAGTAAAGTGTAAGAATGTTCAAGCTTTTAAGTGATTTAGGGACAAACTGTTAATAGTACTGCTTAAGAGCACTAATTCATTGAGCTTTGAAGGCAACACACATTAAAGTAAATAGCCAAACCCTGACAGATTGCACCTGTTCTTCCAGCTCAGGCCTTTCTGTCTGTGACAGGATTTGTATACAGGAAGGAGCTTGGCATACTCATAGTTTTCCTGCATCAAAGTTTAACTCATTCAGAGCACCCTAAATTACAAACTGCAAGCGTTTCATTTTGAGCTGAAGACCCTTACACCTGAAGAAGGACTCACAGCCGAAACGTTGCATTTCCTCTCTTCTCTTTACAGCACGGAATAAACCTATTACTTGTCCCTTTGCAGACTATGCAGGCTGACGCGGCTACCCATCAAAGTAAATGTATTGCAGTAAATGTATTGCAAGGCGCTCTGTTTTATTGACACTCCGAATCAAGTGTTGAACGAGCAAGCGCCAGAGTTAAACGAGAGAGTGCAACAAACTGGGATCTATTCGGGCAGCTACACAGGGATAGGATGGCAACTGGATACAAGTATAACAGGGGTGCGAAACTACAGAACTATTTACAAGAATGCAGGTGATCTCATCACACTGTACACCCGTTTTGCAGTGGGTTCCCTGCACTGGTCAGCGGCTTTACTTGTCCCCACCTTGAACACTACTACTCCCCTCCTGCCACTCGCCGCATAGCCCAGCCAGGCACTCTTCAGCATCAGCGCCAGGCGAATGCACTACAGCATTATTGGACAATGTTGTGAGGGTCTGGCAGAATTTCTCTGTAAACTGACGAGCTATAGAGGAGACACGTATCACCTCTTTTTACACTTGTAAATGAGAACATTCCACTCAGTGGGCGATGCATTGTTATCTCAATCACCTGCTAATTCGTTTTACACCACGGGAAGACAGGATAATGTGATTGTACTGTATCTGTACGGCATGTGTGTTGCGTTTACAAAATTAAACTGTTTAAAGTGTATAATTAAAAAGTTAAGAAAAATTAAAGCTTACACAAAGATTCTAAGATGATCACAACAAAGTGTATTGCATGTCTAATGGTCTAACCCCATTTTGATTAAAATCGCAAACGCATGTTTAATTAAATGCCTTTTTTGATTCATAATCTGACAATGCAAACCAGGGTAGTTAGATTGAAGTTCATAAAAGGATTTTGGCACCCCTGTAGCATTTTCACGAAACCTCCTAGAGTTGTGAGAACACTTGCTTTGTGTATAAAGTATATTGTGAATGTTTTCAAAGTCTTCACTTTTTCGTTTTTATGCCATTTTTTTTACCAGGCACAAATATTCTTATGTCCATATCGTTGCAAGGGAATCAGTGTGGATTTTAATACTAATTAAATGACCGCGGGCACTTTTCCTCCCCCTCTACATTCTCAGAGTAGAATAGGCTAACCTTCTAATGAAAGACAGTCCCCCTTCCCCCCACGGACAGGAAAAGTGCCTGCAGGAACTTAAACTTAATATAAACTTAAAGTGGTCAGAAGGAGCACGTAAAAATGTTTCCAAAATAACCACATGTAAGACTTTGATGCTTAAAATGTTTAGGGAGAAAGTGGAATACTGGTGTGTATTTCTTCTTTAAAATACCAATACCAGCCATATACAGTTTGTAACATAGGGATTTCTATATTTATGTCTTTATTTAGTGGTTACATTAGTGACAAAGGCTATACTTTTAGCTTCAGTAACGCGTACGCCGTATGGCATACATGTTTGTAATGACAATATAGTGTTGATAATATTTATTGTCAGTCATAATATCAGCGAACATGGTTTCATGGAGGGCTTCTCAGATAGTTGGGCATTCAGGTAGATTGCCAGGCGAAAGGATTTGTAAATATATTTTGTTAAAGCAAGTCAGTTTTTTGCAACACATAAAATACATTTTTCCAAGAAAGATCTGATGACGAGGAAGAAAAATCATCCATTTTTAATGCATAAAAAGTGGTTATTAACTATCAAAAGCTGCTTTTATAGCTTTTAAAATCATGCAATGTCTAATGATTGTACCCATCGGTCACGTTAATAAAGCACCTTGAATTGAATTGAGAGACAGAGTGAGAGTGAGAGCAAGAGAGAGAGCAACACACAGGGGTCTATTTGGGTAGCTACACAGGATAGGGTGGCAATTGGGTACAAGTATAACAGGGGTACAAGTATAATCTGGGCTATCTCACCAAACTGTACGACCGTTTTGCAGTGGGTCAACTGCTCTCCTAGTCCCGCCCTGCCCACTACTACACAAGTCCTGCCCCTCGGCGCGTTCCCTAGCCAGGCACTCTTCAGCCACAGCGCAAGGTGAATGTGCTACAATATAATAGAGAGTCCCCATTAACCCCATCTTGATTAAAATGGCAAATGCATTTTTAATAAATTGCTTTCATTGATTCACAATCTGAATCAGATTTAGAAACAGCCTGATTATAAAGTTGTTGCAATTTTGTTCTGTCAATTCTTCCTCCCAAAACTTGTAAATTGCATTGATCAGTTCTTGCATTGTGCTAGGTTTAGCCGTTTTCCGAATATAGTCTTTCAGGGAATGCCATACCATCTCTATTGGATTTAAATCTGGGGATTCAGCTGGAGTTTTTACCCAGTTCACTCCCTCTGCTATAAGCTTCGCATTTGCTGCTGTGTGTTTTGGATCGTTGTCCTGAAAGAAACGGTGCCTTGATCCAAAGTGCTCCCTGATATATGGGGCGGCATGCTGTTTGACCACGACTTCCTCAAAGAATTCACGATCCATTATGCCTTCGAAAATAAGAAGTAGTCCCAGACGTCTTCTAGATATACTCCCCCAGACGTGAACCTTCAGTGGATGTTTTGGGTTTTGCTTCACATATTTCCCCTTTTTATAAAACGACATGGTTGAAAACTGTTCCAGAGCCACTGTTGTTTCATCATTGAAAAGTACATCATGAAGTGCCTCTCCCTGTTCAATCCATTGAAAAAAGAAAATGAGCATAAAGTGTCTGATGGTCATAAACGGTATTAATTTAGGAACAGCATCAGAGATATATTTTTAACTGCACTGCATCGGAGAGAATCCGTATAGCTTCTGGGAAATACATTTTTCCTGCATCAAAGTTTAACTCGTTCAGAGCGCCCTACATTACAAACTCCAAGTGTTTCATTTTGAGCTGAAGACCCTCTTCTCTTTTCAGCATAGAATAAACCTATGACTTGTTCCTTTGCAGACTACGCAGGCTGACGTGGCTACCCACCAAAGTAAATGTATTGCAGTAAATGTATTGCAAGACGCTCTGTTTTATTAACAGACACTCCGACTCAAGTGTTGTACAGTGATAATAGACGTGGGTAATGTCATCCCCATTAAACAATGTGCTTATCGTGCAAATTCTGCTAAACTAAAGATTAGACACGAGAAGTAGTGTCTGAATCACTGTGCCCGTCCTCGCCGAACCTTAAAATACTACAATATATTATATATTATATTATATATATATTACATTCCCTATTAATCAAATTCTAAAAGTATGCTTTTGTTTACTCTGATAACGAGCGTAGTCACGAAGGGCTTCTCAGATAGTTGGGCATTCAGGTAGATTGCCAGGCGAAAGGATTTGTAAATATATTTTGTGAAAGCAGGTCAGTTTTTTACAACACGTAAAAGACATTTTTCCAAAAAAGATCTGATGACGAGGAAGAAAAATCACCCGTTTTTCGCACATAAGAGGTGGTTATTAACTATCGAAACTTGCTTTTATAGCTTTTAAAGTCATACAGTGTCTAAGTTAAGTGGGAACACATCATTATATCTATTTTTTTATTTCTTTTTTAAAAATGAAAAAAAAATCATTTGATAATGATAATGTTTCTTTACTGGCCCTATACAATTTCTTGCATTAGGAATTCATCTTTTTGCATACCCCAGCTTTTCTCCATGGAGACACAGACAGGGAGAGAAGCTTGGGGTCAGAGCACAGGGTCTGCCATTGTACAGCACCCCTGGAGCAGTTAGGGTTAAGGGCCTTGCTCAGGGGCCTAACGGAGTAGGATTCCTCTGCCGGCCGCGGGATTTGAACCGGCAACCTTCCAGTCACAGGCGCAGATCCTTAGCCAAGAGGGGAGGAGAGGGGGGGGTCTGCTCTCATTGACAGCTGATACTCCTCCATACACTCAAGTGAAAAATTAATAACGCCAATGTAAATGTCGTATTTACAATTTGTTGATAATAAAAATGATAAGTTCTCTAAAGCTTTCTCAGTCAAGTATGATAATTTACCTAGGGAGCTGTTTAAGCATGCGTAGGCAGCAAAAGATTAGCTAAAGTGGGAAGAAAACGCCCCAATGCAATTTCAGCCTAAACCTGTCACCACACGCCCTACCCCCACTGCGATTAGAATATACACAAAGCACTGAAATCTTTCGAGTAGATGATGAGGTGTTTAGCAAACATAGGCATAGTACATAATTCAGGCTTTATGAACTCACACCTGGGATTCGATTAATTAGGGTTATTCATCATTAGAGTTCATAAAGCCTGAATTACCTTTGCTAGTTAATGCTACTTCACTTTCTCGGGAGTGATTTTTTTAGGCAAAAACCAGACTAACAGGCTTGTTTTGTGATCTTCCTAAGATTCTTAAGCGCATTGTAAAACTGTTTCCATATGAAAGGATTCATATGAAAGGCAGTGACGTCACCGTCCTGAAACGTGTGTGTGTGGCAGGCAAGTCGGTTTAGCTTTTGTCACTAATGAAACCACTAGATAAAGACGTATAGAAATCCCTACATTACGAACTCAAAGTGTTTCATTTTGTCTATTGCTACAATATTGACAGCAGTGTTGTTACAAGGAACATGTCAAATCACAAATGTGTGTTTAAATACCTTTATTGATTCACAATCTGACAATGCAATGTAAATCGTTATCTTTGTCTTCTAAGTATTTTAATTAACTTTAAGCATATCTTTCTCACCATTTAGATTTATTTTTCATACCATCGGTTAACAAAGCAGGAGCGTATTGTACCTCCTCTTGGGATCAAACATTGAAAGATTAGATTGTAATTGTTTTTATTTTTTTAATAATTTTTAGAAAAAGTGTAATCTATACTAAAGCTGTATTTATTTGATACTACTTGATAGTTATATTAATAGAGATATAGATATAGAGAAGTTGATACTGTTTAAACTTTTAATCATTTTAAACTGTATTACAGCATCTTACACATTAAACATGAAAAAGTCGGTATATTTTATAAAAGCAATATTGCTTAGTTGGACAGTATAAAGCAAATATGTTTTTTAATGTTTGTAATCTCTTTTCTTGCAAGTACAAACACAACAGAAACTGGAATGCTACAAAACCCTAAACTGACAATACACACTAGCTGAATATAGCTGTGTCAGTCTTCTGTGATTTGAACATCATTGGGTGCTGTTTATAAAAAGCTGTTGAGTAAAGAATATGAATTTTCCTGCTGAATGAAAACAGGAAATAAAGAAAGGGTATCAGAAACCAAATAAAGCTTTATTCCCATGCTTACAGTATGGGTAATTGAGGACTGCGCTATTTTGCTTCCTATGGTTGTTATCACATGAAGCCATATTGAGCAGTATTTCTCGTGCTGTGAACGTGTGTACACAGTGGTCCCCCAGTGTGTCTTGTTAGTGCGTAATTACTCATGGGTGAAAAACCTGAGGTTTACAAAAAGAGAATTATCTCACTGATAGTTTTATTTTCACAAGTAGAGGTCTTTAAAATGCATTTTGTGATATTTAGAATTACCAACAAATTCAATAATTGTGTCGATAATATTTATTATCAGCAATAACGATAGTAGTAGCAGCTTGAAATTATTCGTTGTTATTAATAAATGCCTCTAACGTGATATTTAGAAATATATACATTTCAACATAGTGTATAGTGTATAGTGTATACGCGATTCCATATTATATTCCCTGTTGCTTTGTTTACGCCAATAATGAGCGAATTCAAAGAAAAGGTTAAAAGACTATCACTTTTCACAAAGTATATAAACTTAATATGGTCAGAAGGAGCATGTAAAAATGTTTCCAAAATAATTACATGTAAGACTTTGATGCTTAAATGTTTAGAAAGAAAGTGGAATACAGGTGTGTATTTTTTCTTTAAAATACCAGTACCAGCCATATACAGTTTACATAATATGTTTATGTCTCTATATTAATATTGTGAGACCATGAGATGACCATGAGATGCGTTATGCTCCTCTTCTTTTTATGCTCAGCTACTAAAATTTCCCTTTAGTTGTAAATTCCATATAAATATTCAATTCTAAGCAGATTAAAACGTACACAGTAAAGAGATTAAATGATTAAATCTTTTCACTAACGACTAATGCACCACGAGCCTGAAAGCACTACATTATTAATAATATCTTCTGTGTTGCATTAACATTGGAATGTTTTTTTTTTACAAGTGTAAAAAGAGGCAATACACAACATGTCTCCTCTATAACTCTTCAGTTTACAAAAAATTCCTCCAGAGCCTCACAACATTGTCCGATAATACTCTTCTTGTGTCTAATTTTTAGTTAAGCAGGATTTGAGCTACAGACCATAACAAAAAACAGAATCCACTTTTTTCTGTCTCTCACCCGCTGTGATTCGGGTGTTAATAAAATGTGTTTACAAAGAAAGTGGAATACAGTAATACTACCAGCTATACAGATACATATATTTAGATATTTAGATCCTTAAATTAGTATAATTATTGATTTCTTTAGATACGTGATTCCATATTATATTCCCTATTATAAAATGGATAATTCCGGACCTGAAATCTAATTGGCTGACACACTTTGGAAGCCGTGCCATATTCTATGATTAATGCACATCCAGGAATTTTGACTTTTTACTGTGTGATAAAGAAATTTTAAAGACTACTTCTTAGCGTAGATAAGAAAGCGTAGATAAAAAAGCTTGGATTCTCATGTATCTGATACACGTATCTTTTTCTGCTGTCTTTTTAACAACATTTTAACAACAAATTGCTGGCGTTATATCCTAGAAGGCACTGGGACCAGCACCAGTGGGAGCACTAGGGATTGGACAGTTTTTCAGTGCTTGTACGATCGACGGAAATGTTCAAATAAATATGCTGAAGAAATAAACAAACAACAAGTCATTTATTCCTTTATCATATTGACTAGCTAATGTCCTCTCTTTGCTAGTTAGTTACTTGTGGCTGTGTTTCTGCGTTGAGTAGCAATGAGGGACTATATTCACAGGTGGAGAAATGTAAACAGCTTAATTTTCGTGTTACATTTTTAAAATTAAAATTTATATTTATATTCTATATAGCAATCGCATATTTGGGGACCATTTTATAAAAGCAATAAGGCACTCGAGGTTTGTACTATATCGTGGATATAGTCACAGTTAAGAGGGTTGCTGGCCCCCTGCATCACATCGGGCCTAACAGCACCTTTTAACTGTGACTATATCCACAATATAACACGGCCTCTCGTGCCTTATTGCTTAAATAATTAGATTCTGAAAAGTCTGAGTTTCTTTTACTGCGATAACGAGCGCAAGTATTCATGGAAAATGGTAATCACTTAACTCATTTAACTTTGAACGTTTTGTGGTATTTAGAAGACCAAAATATTCAATATAGTGTCGATAATATTTATTGTCAGTAATAATATCAGTAGGAGTTTGAAATTATTCATTGTTATTAATAAATGACTTAGCTTCAAACGTGTTGTCATATTTAGTAATATCAAAAATGTCAATATAGTGTCCATAATATTTGCTATTTTAGTTTTTCAAAGAAATGTTTATTTGTTGAAAGAAAACTCATGGTGATAGCTTGAGTTGAACATCTGACCTTAGAAGCCAGTCACTTAAACCATCACGCCACAGACACAGTTATGCACTAAAGAGTGAAACAGAAGTACACGTGAATGGAAAGTCTTATACTACTGTTTGTGCAACAGTACATGAATATAAATATATCGTTATTAATTACTTTAGATATGCGATTCCATATTATATTTCCTATTAATCAAATTAAGTATGCTTTTATTTACTCCGATAACGAGCGTATTCACAGAAAAGGTTAGAATGATCATTTTTCACAAAGTATATAAACGTACAGTAATATGGTCAGAAGGAGCACGTAAAATCATTTCCAAAATAACCACATGTAAGACATCATGTTTGATGCTTAAAATGTTTAGGGAGAAATGGAATACTGGTGTGTATTTTTTTCTTTAAACTATCAAGACCAACCATATACAGTACAGTTTACATACAGTAATATGTTTATGTTCCTAAATTTATATTTTTTATGAGTATGTGAAAGGCATGGTGAATCTGAGATTCTCAAGAGTTACTTTGTATGGTTGGAAACAAAGGCAGTTACAAAGAATGTGGACCAGGGAAATACTTTGAGTTATCAGCTTGTCCAAGGTCAGTCATTATTAATACTATTAGTAATATCTTCGGTAAAGACTTTGATATATAAAATATTTCTGCATAATTAAAATATTTATGATAAAGGTGGTAGGTTGTGTACTTTTGTCCAACTGAGCAATCTTGCTTTCATAAAATATACCAACTTTTTAATGTATAATGATTAACATGCTGTAATACACAGTTTAAAGTTAAAAGTCTAAAGAGTATACTACTTAAATTCTTAATTGAATAAAGATTGTCCCTCAGCAGTGACTGGGAATCGAAACTGGGTGTTTTCTGATGACAGCTTAAATGCTGTACATAAGAGGTTAAGCTTTATTAGCTCCACCTGGCAGTTTTACAAGGTGATTCCAGATACTATTAACATAATCTAATTTGCATACTGTATGATACTGTATGATGCAGTATGACGCATTTAGATGTGAGACGCTCACCACGTTGTACCGCAGCATACCCCACTCGTTTTGAATGGCTGCATCTGTATAGAGCAGTCTTGCAATATATTGTGCAATTTACTGTACAGTGCATGACCGTAAGTCACTACTGGACTGTTTTATTTTTTATTTGCCTTTAAATAAATATGTTTTAATATGTTTTCTTTATTTTTAATAATTGTGGATATAGTATTTAATAAAAAATAAAACAATCTGTTAGTGTTACTGTATAGTATGTCTAGTGCAGAAAAGTACTAATGGATGCTTTTAAGACATTGAAATTTTATTATTAAAATAAGATTAACTTCATGTTGGACACAAGGCACGTGAAGAATTCATGTGCCATCTGTTTTAAAGAGTAGTGCAGGACTGCATTAGATTATTTGAAAAAAATAAAAAGGTGAACTGTAGCAACACCCTGGGCATTCTGAGTGGCTGCAGCTGTAGCTCTTTAAAGATCTGATTCCTTTTTTATATTAATAGTTTATATTTTTTGTAACACTCAGCACTACTGCTCTACATTGTTCGATCGATTGAGGATGTAATTCATAACAGTCTCAATCACATGGTCCATTACCTACTGGTCTTTATTCCCTTTTTGTCTTAACCTTAACAGAGTTCCTCCTTATATCCCCACCTGTCCCAATAGTCCATTACGTGCTCAGAGAGTCAGTGAACTGGTGGTACAGTAGATAAACCTTTCCTATGTTTAACCCTGAGTCAACGGGAAAGCACTTATCTTTATCTCTGACCCTTTTCTGTGCCATCTATCAGACTAGCTTGGTCTCACAAGGGGACTACTCTTACCTATATGGGTTATTTTTATAGACTAATCTTACAGCTTTTCCTGTGTTCTCTATTGATTTCTAGACGAATCCAAAGGGAATCAGCTGCAACAGACTCATCATAGAACCTTGAAATTATTTTCTTGTCTAGAGCATCGCCAAGCCTGACATGAGCATCTTACATTGACACAGACATTAAGAGATACAGTCAGCTTTGAGAGATGGCCTTTATTACATGCTCAGCAAAAGTCAAAGCTTACACATAATAAAGCTTATTTGCAAATCTGCAAAATAATGTTTGAAATGAAATTCTTGCATCATGGCACTCTCTATATTTCTCCTTTTCACCAAATCTTAAACAGAAAACATTTTCTTAGGTAAATTATGTTCAAATGTGTTCCAAAACAAAGCTAGTTAAATTTTGTAATGCATATAAAAATCAATTTTCTACGTACAATACCCTTAATAAATGAAAATTGCATAACAGTTAAACACGTGAAAGAGACAGAACTGCAGAGTGCTCTTACTTGTTAGCAGATGTGGAGAGTTTTTATCTGGTAGCGAATTCAAGGAAGAGTACAATTTTCTAACACTTTCTGACATTCCCTGACAGGCTTCATGTATGTACTGTATCATGTTTGTATTTCTCTCTATTAACCATGGATCTCCTTTAAAAGTACTGTGTGGAAACAAAGATGTTGTATTTTGCTTGGATTGAAAATGAAAAGAGCTGTAATACTGTAGATAAGGCAGCAGGTTCTTTAAAACCCAATCTGTGTGCATTGTCAGCCAATTTATGTTCTTTTTGACAGTTCACTGCCAATTTAGTATTGTACTGAATCATATGGTACATATTTCTAGTTTTCTAAAGAATAGGCAATATTATGATATGATGTAACAATCATATTATGAAGACACAGGAATGTATTATGATCCAACAAATAAAATACTCATTTTAACACCCAGTCATTTCTGAATCTTCTTAAATTGGGGTTCTAGAAAATGTTTTTAATTCATCATATATCCCAATAAGGAGTTAAAGGAAATAGAGCCTTAGGGACATGTTTTGCTTTAAACCACTTGTCTTGAGGAATAACAGCCCGACTATCATGACAGATGATACAACCTGTATCAAACAGAAAGAAGGCTGCAATGATGTTGACAGTAGGGGTATATTATACAGCAAAGTATAAAGTATTTATACACTAGTGAACAGATGATTGGTGGGAGTTGTCTTTGTCCCATAAATTCCATGAACTCCATTTACAAATTCCCTCTAAAGTCTACTTTTTGTTGCTTCACTTTTTCAAAACCTTTTTATAATTCTATACTATAGATTAAGGATTCTTTAATCTTTTAAACCAGATATGATGAACAGAGAGGTGCATTGGCTAACAAAAAGCATCTTTTCAGATTAAAAAATAATCAGATTCAGAATACTGTTTGAAAATGAAAAGAAAAGACTAATTCCTAATGCAAGAAATTGTATAGCGCTAATAAAGTGATGTTATGTTTGAAAACAAAATCAACAAACTGCATCAGAGGTTTCAGATAAAATCAACACGTATCTCGAAATATATAATCAGGAGCATCAAGGGAAATATTATCTCTCTCCTAATATGTTGGTCATAAATTTATCATTAATTTCACATTCTATATAAAGGTGTATTTATTATGTATCTGTCAATACAACTCCACAAATGCTGTTTTAAAAAATATGCAAATAAGAAGCCTAAATCATAAGCAATGAACAATCTAACTGCATCCATGTCTATAAAACTACTGATTTAACAAAAAAACCCTCAGATTAAAAATGTTCTCTAAAATGCCAACTCTTTCATTGTGTAGGTTTTATTGGTTTCACTTCTTTCTTTCTGCACCCACAGCCTTCTTTATCTCAGTGATAATCTTATCTTTGTTGAGACTGACATTCTTCTTAGCTACATTCAGAAGATCATCAAGCTCGTTTTCATTGTATGACAGCTTGAATGTTTTGTAGATCTTCTTCATTTGAACAATTTTTTCCTTGCCTGAAAGAAGACAAAATGATGATGGAATAATCATTCTTGTCTTGACAATTTAAAGTGCTTTAAATATGTCAAACCAAAAGCAAAACACATTAGAAACATCAAAATAAGATTAAACAGTACAAGTTGTTAAAAGAATTAGAAAATTAGTATAAAAAGGTACTGTATGTTTAAAGACCAGATGTAAAAGTTTCAATTGATCTGTAACCTCATATAAAGGCTGGGATCATTTTGTAGTGTCGGAGGGACAAAACACTTAGCATAATCTCTCAGGATAGGACCTAATTTTGGAATAGAGACCAGAGTCCAAAGACAAGTAACAGTAAACCCATGTAGTCAGGAGCCAAAGAAAGAGCTAAAAGGTGAGCAGCAGTATTTTCAATTTTATTATAAAATCCACACAAATCTATTGTGAGGAAGCTAAAGCAGGAGAGATATGCTTCTGCATTTTAATAACAGATAATTTGTTTAGGTGGGTAGCTGCGTCAGCATGCATAGGCTGCAAAGGAACAAGTAATAGGTTTATTCCATGCTGAAAAAAAAGTAAACACAACGTTTCAGCCATGGAACCTTCTTCAGGTGTCACCCACACCTTAATACAATGCGTGTCTGCCCAGCATTGGACTAGCATTTGTCAAAGGTATAGTCACACCTTATGTCCTGTGCCTGCAAGGTTAGGCTCCAGCTCATTTTAAGCCACGATGGGTAAAGTTATTAAAAATTGATGGTTGGATAGATAATTTTTCCCCATGATCACATTACTTCTGTTGGTCTCTTTGCACGGGATTACATAATTACCTATTAGATGTTTCTACTGACAACTGATGTACAGAATTACTAGGTGTCTGAGGTGAAAACCTGATGACAAGGTAAGTGGTTTGATTAGGGTCTGATTCACTTACTTTCACAGGAGTCCTTGTTGAACAGAGGGAAGTGCATGACTGTGGGGGTTTTATCAGCACTGTAAACGTAGCAGCTTAAGGGACACTCCTTCTCCTCCTTAGTCACTGGTGGAATGGGTGGGAAGGGAATGTTGTTCTTCTCACAGTATTTAGCTGCCTTAGTGACAGTCTGGGATGGGAGTAGAGAGAGGAGTGCAGCAGAGAGGTTTGCAAAGGGGATGGGGGTATGTCAAGAGTTAAGGAAAGAGAAGAGAGGAAAAGGCACAGAGAGAAGATCAACAGCTTTATCCAGCTAGGATAGCAAAAGGTCTGTACTGTTTTAGTTTAGTAATGATTTCATCAAAGTATGCTCGGTCACACTGTATAAGGCCATAATTTCTCTTGCACTTCTGAACATGAAAAAAATAAAACCATTTAAGAAATACACGACTGCACAACACTGAAAGAGGTGAGAAGTGGTTGGTAACTTTTAATATATTGTGTTGCATACTTTATAAGTTTATCTCATTCTTGGCTAAGGGAGAAGATGATTTGATGCAAAGCATGTAAGCCTATATACTGTATAAGACTTCACTATACTGAACTGCTAAATATTGTGATTTCCAATACAGCGTCTTACCAAAAATGGGTCTTCATCAGAAAAATCAAATGACAGAATGAGCTTAACTCTCCTGTCATTCCTTAAAACCAATGGGTAGCCACAATCATTGGCAATAGCAGCATCTTCCAAGTAGATCTTCTCATTATTGACCAGATATTCAGGGAGAGTTTTTGCTGGAGAGGAAATAAAAGGCAAAAATATTTGATGCCATTGCTTTGGTACTTGTGTTTATAATAATCATGTAATTTATAACAGGTGTGTTTTATCTTTTCTTAAGAAACAATATCATTTTCATGTATTCTATTACACTGTTTATACAATGTTGTTTCAGGATGATTCACATCAGTATTAAAAAAATTATAAGCATGTCTTTTTGATCTCCAACTGAACACTCTTGTACTATAACTATAACTATAGGAACATCAGAAAAGCCAATGTTGAGAACTGGTCAGCGCATGCTGCTTTATTAACACATTATACTATATTTCTATATAATATTTGATCACCATTTCATGTATTTCACTGCTGTTCATATTCTAACCTGTGTCAGGGTATTTATACAGGAAGTTGTACTTGGTTCCCCATGTCCAGCTTAAAATGAGAGCGAAGATTTTCTTGAACAAATCAGGTGTTAGGTCCATTTTTTCAAGTGAATCTGAAGGGATAGAAAGGAAGTACAGCATTAGAACCTGGTTTTTACCTGTACACGTGATTTAATCCTTAAGGAAATACAATAAGTTGAATTCAATTATAAAAGCTTGGTTCCCAGCTTTTCACATTGACATCAGTAATGTGAATATGAACATCCTTTGATTAAAGATGCTGATAAGTAAGATTTGTTATTGCAGTATTTCAAACTGTGTAAATTTATTGCATTCTTTTTATGAAACACAGTATTCTAAATGTGATTTGTAGAATGTATCTTATAGAACATAATTGCTATATATAAAAGGGTGGCAATGGTGGTTAACATTGCTACCTCTCAGTGCCGGGGCCCTGAGTTCAATCCTGGACTTGGGGTGCTCTCTGCATGGAGCTTGTATGCTCTCCCTGTGCTTGTGAGGGTTTCTGCCAGGTGTTCAAGTTTCCTCCCAAAGTCCAAAGACATACTGTAGTGGTAAGCCATCTGGCTTCTGGGAAAAACAGGTGCTTATGTGAGTATGTTTTTCCTGCAATGCAATATACCTTTCCAGGGTATATCCTGACTTGAGCCTGTTGCTTGCCAGGATAGGTTCTGGCTTCTCTGATACCTTGTATTGGATTAAGAGGTTAAAAATTCCTACAATTGCTAAACATAATTGCTACAATGTTGGTTTAATTGCTGCTTAGTTTCATTGCATACCATGTGTTTCTGTTCTAAGGGAAAAATAATTCCATGATGACTTACCAAAATTCCATAATTTCTAAATGAAACTGAAATACTGAAATCTGAGAGTGACAAAGAGGAGATAAATGATCATACTGCATAGGAAATACATTACGCTTGGAGAGTCAAGTTAAAAAAAAAGAAAACATTACTTACAGACTTCACTGAGACTGGTTCATACTGTAATGCTGTTGGATTTATATACTGTATACAGTATTTACCTGTTTTGCTTCACATAAATGTTTGACAGTGTACATAATAGCCAAGAGAAAAAAATCTGTAAATAACTATTGTTTTCTTTTCTGTATGAGTTTTTAAAATTTTATTATCCATATTTTTTTGTAAAATTAGTACCTAGAAATCCCATTTTCATTTTACTGAATTAAAATTGATATATACGCATTATGAAAGTGAACATTTAAAATCCAAACTTGAATGCTCACACTGAGAACTTTCATGGGTGAAAAGTCAAATGTTAGCAAAAACTGCAAAGAAAAATAAAAAAATAATTTATAGTAAAGCCATCATAATAATTTGCTTTACAAATACAAATTATTTCAGTCACACAGTATTATTTTGACAAGTTATACATTTAGATTAATGGCCTCTATGGTATGGTATGGTGTATGGTGCAATAGTAGTGGACAAAAAATAACACAACAGCATTTTGTCAATCCGATCACGTATTCTTTTCCAATCATATAAAGTAAGTTTTGAGAATCTCACCATGCCTTTAGCATGCTCATAAACAATATTAATTTAGGAACATAAACATATTATGTAAACTGTATATGGCTGGTATTAGTAGTTTAAAGAAAAAATACACACCAGTATTCCATTCATGTGTTTATTTTGGAAACGTTTTTACGTGCTCTTTCTGACTGTATTAAGTTTATATACTTTGTAAAAAGTTATGTTTTAACCTTTTCTGCGAATACACTCGTTACAGCAGTAAACAAAAGCATACTTTTCAAATTCGATTAACAGGGAATATAATATGGAATCGCGAATCTAAAGAAATTAATAATGATGTAATTATATTCATGTGCTACTAAAGAAAGTAGTACACCTTCTTTGGATATATTCTGCTTCAAAGAAACAAATAAACGTTTCTTTGAAAAACTACAATAGCAAATATCATGGACACTATATTGACATTTTTTATATTTCTAAATATCACAATATGTTTGAAGCTAAGTCATTTATTGATAACAACAAATAATTTCAAACTGCTACTACTGTCGTTATTACTGATAATAAATATTATCGACACTATATTGAATTTGTTGGTATTTCTAAATATCACAAAACATTCAAAGTTAAGTGAGTTAAGTGATTACCATTTTCCATGAATACTTGCGCTCATTATCGCAGTAAACAAAAGCATACTTTTAGAATTTGATTAATAGGGAATATAATATGGAAACACGTATCTAAAGAAATTAATAACGATTTTAATTTAAGGATCTAAATATATGTATTTACATAGCTGGTAGTACTACTGAATTCCACTTTCTTTGTAAACATGTTTTAGTTTAATTTGACTTATTCATTCATGATGAATTGTGAGAGAGTGATAGATGGAGACAAGATGTAGGTTTCTTGTCCAAACAACATTCCCCAGAATGCAGTGGGAAATTGGCGTTTTACTCCTGATGGTAACTCCAACAAATTGTCACATTTCACAGCCTTGCGAAACAATCAGGACGTTGTCATCCAACCTATGGTTTGATGGGTTTTTTTTATTTTGAAACCATGATCTTGATATGCAGGTGTGAAGTAGAGTTAACAGCTTCAGATTTAAAAGGTTATTAATAATATCTTCAGTGTCGCATTAACATTGGAATGTTCTTCCAAGTGAAAAAAGAGGCAATAAACAACATGGCTGCTCTATATATTTTCAGTTTACAGACCGTCCACAGACGGTTACAGACTGTTTACAGACCGGTAATTTATTATGAATAATATCTTCTATATCGCATTAAAATTTGAAAGCTTTTTATTTATGTAAATCCACCTATTTTCCAACCACTTTATCCAGTACAGGTAACAGTTTCACCCCTCCTCCCTGTCTGTCTGACCTCTTTTTAACCATTCTGTGCCTGAATCGCAGTGTGTGAGAAAGACATAGAAAAAAAGTGAATCTTTTTTTTGCTCAAATCTTGCTTAACTAAAAATTAGACACAAGAATAGTATTATTGGACAATGTTGTGAGGCTCTGGTGGAATTTGTCTGTAAACTGAAACTTTTCTATTTTCTTTAAAATTAACTATTTACTTATTTCTTTTCATTTATTGCTTTTAATTTGTGAAGCAGAGTATTACGATATTAATTGCTACTTCAAAGTTTTGTGGGTGCAAGCTTAAAATCAACAAACCGTGAAATCTGTTCTCAATATCTCAATAAAGGTCTCAATATTTTTGCAAGGCAAATAGTTAAGAGTATATTATACTTAGACATTTCCATCACATTCTCAAGCTCCTCATGAACAACACTATCCAAAAAAATCCTACTGACTCTCATTCTAATCTTCAATACAGCACCTCAAATCCAATGGTCTGCAGAAACAATCTATTTATTTAATCCACAGTGAAATCTGACTCTCTCAGAATTTTTAAGAAGTACCTTCACATCCAATAAATAATGATGTTCATCTGCAATTAAAAGTTTATCTCATTACATTGTAGTGGCAATGCTTGTTAATAAGACAGAATTAAGCGTTGCTGTGCTTTCCTAAATGAGGCCCCATCTCTCTCTTCATCTCTGTGATGCAGCCACAGAGAAGTTATTCATGCAGGCCGATTTAAGTGTTTTCTTTTGATAAGGAACAACTCCCAAACGGGGATGCACTTAGCTAATGATCAATGGTCATCCCTGGCGCCTATCTGTCTAGGGAGTTCCAGAGGAACTCTTGACTGCATTCCTAAGTGTCAGGAGTAAGTGACTCATCTCTCACCTTGGTCAACCAATCAGGGACTGGCAGGGCGTGGTAACACCACGTGGGTCTCCAATGCCCGCCAAACTCTCAACCAATCAGCACACATCTGTGTCTTGGTCAAAAAGGTAGCACAAGCTCAGGTCGGAGCTCTCCTTGGCCATTTTCGCGCACCCTCAGAGACAATCACGCGACAACCGGTGTTGTCTGCACTGGGACTTGGACTTTGTTCTAAGCGGGAGGCCGAGGATCCCGGACGTACTCAGAATTCTGCAACAACCAATGTGAATGCTCCGCTTGATTAACGGCAGCCTACAGTTGGACCCTCATCGACAACCTGAATAGCTTATTCAGAAGCAGCGCTGGACCGGGAACGAACCAGTTTTCTTCCCGTGCAATAGAATGACCTGCGAGGACCCGCGGTCACACTTTGTGCATAGAGACTTTCTACCAGTCAGCCAGACTACTAGTAGACCCCTGGGAGCAACGACTGCACTGCACACCGCAGTTAGATTCCTCCGTCCGTGGCTGGTAGCCAGAGGACGCCGAGACGACGCCTATTGGATGACTGCTGGGACAGAGTTTGCAAAAGAGCCTGTCAGCTGGTTTTGGTGTCCGTGCCAGGAAATCCAAATCCATACACAGTGGATAAGTAAACCCCATGTTCTATGTTGCGTCTTGAGAATTTAATTGTTACCTCAACACAAGTTGTTATCAATTTAATTCATGAGTAATGTATTTACTTCCGAGTCTAGTCTAACAGTGGGTAATGACACTGATTAGATATGGTATAGCCGAACGATATATTGAAATATATTCTCTGTTGTGTATCTCTTTGTGTTTGCATCTCTTCGGGATTATATACCTTGTATTTTGATAACCCTCACAGTAAGGTCTGCTGCCTGTATTCAGGCAGACTGGTATATGTTTTGTGCACAATTTATGTTTAATAAATGTATCTTGTGTTAATTTAGGTGAGGATGACCTTTTAGTTTGGCTGTAATTCTTCAAATTGTTCTATACTTCCCAGGTTCAAAAACTCACCCTGAATGGCCTTCATATCTTTCTTTTGTTTAGTCTCTTCGGTGTTCCCTTTTAACAACTGATTGCAAATCCATTCTGCAACATAAAAATCAGACAAATGCTTAAACAGTTTAAGGTTTTCTAAGTACAGTACATAACAGTACATTTTAATAGTTCAGGTGGGTAGCTGCGTCAGCATGTGTAGGCTGCAAAGGAACAAGTAATAGGTTGATTCCATGATGAAAAAAAGAAGAAAGAGAACAACGTTTCGGCCATGGAGCCTTCTTCAGGTGTCACCTGAAGAAGGCTCCACGGCCAAAACGTTGTGATCTCTTTCTTCTTTTTTTCAGCATGGAATAAACCTATTACTTGTTCCAGTACATTTTAATTGTGTGTTGGTTATACAATCTATATTTATATACTATATATAAGGCTTATTTGCAATGTAAGGGAAAATGAAACACTTGTAATTTTTAATTTAGTTTGTAAAGCAAGGTGATGTTTTGGTTAAGTGGTGGAGTTCTCACCTGCTATGCCTCTGACCTGGGTTCAATTCCCAGCCACTGCCCTTTCTCTTTCTCTCTCTTACCTACTGTCTGGCTCACTTACTGCCTCAGTCTTAAAATACTTTTAATTAAGCATAGTTAAAGTCATTGTCCAACTGCTCCTGTTTTCTATGCTTATTTGCTTTTAATACAAAGTTTTTAAAACCAATATATAATATAGTTAAGACAAAATCTAAAATAAAATTATCTCATTATACACAGTATTAATAATAAATAATACATTACTACTTATTCACAATTACATTGCATTAAATAGAAAAATTATGTTACGAATTAATATTATTGTACAGTAAGAATAGCTCAGGAAAGCACTAATGGGTTAATACACATTTGATTTTTATTATTAAAATACGATGAACTGTGAAGAACACATGCAGACCCACAGTATATTAAGGATTCTACAGAGTGCTGCAGTCCTATATTAGATTATTTGGAAAACTAAAAAGCTGTTGCACTGTACTTTTGTCATACCTTGCACATTCTGAATGGGTGCATCTGTAGATGCAGATTGGGAGAGCATACAGCACATTCATTACTTACAAGATATTAAAATTATACCTATATCGTACTGGAAGTCAGCGAAGCAACTGCCACACAGTCCTGAGGAAATAGTAAAAAACAGAGAGAGAGCAATGAAAATGGTTTGAGGTCACTTAATCACAGCATGGAAACAATCAGACTATTTAATTCACTTCCCATGTGTAATACTGTAGATCACTTCCTGTAGCGGAGCTGGAAAATCTGCACATATATGGTTCCTGATATATAGAAGCCTACATGCCAAACAGACTGTGCTGATGGTCCCTGTTTTAACCCAATAAGTAAAAGTGGAAATCCTCACTCAGTCAAAGCCATTTTCTTTTTACCAGCAGTTAATACAAGGCTGGTATTATGAACAAGGCCGTTTCTGAGACAGAAAAAGGATAGTTGTTTTAACCTAAATTGCAAAGGAACAAGTAATAGGTTTATTCCATGCTGAAAAGAGAAGAGAGAAAACACAATGTTCCAGCTGTGAATTCTTCTTCAGGTGTGAGAAAGACAGGGCAGACAGCAAAGATTAAATAGCACAGAAGAACAAAAGCTGGGAGAGGAGAGGAGGAAGGGGGGGCAGAGACGCCACTCAGAAAGCGCAAAGTGGAGAGGGGTGAAGAAAGGTGTGAAGTCAAAACCAGCATGAGAATAGAGAAGATTACATGAAAACAAGTCAGTCATTGAGAGAAAGGGGGAGGTGTGAACCTAGTTTCAGGATGAGTTTTGTTTCTGTTGTTTTTCTGCAATGGGAGTTGAGAAACCCTTATCTGTGAACTAAAAGTTTACATAGATTATGTGGTCAGCGGTTAGTGGAGTCACCATGGGCACCTCTTCCATTCAAGATAACTTAGGAGTACCTGGGAACAGCCATCCTGGGAACAGCCATCCCTATAAAATTATTAATTTCCCTAATTTCCTAATGCAAATGTAACACATGGAATATCTTATCACCATTACCAAACATTATGTAAAAGCCCAACACAATAAACTGAAGTCCAATAGAAATATATGGAAAAGTTCCTCCATTTGCCTAAAAATCTTCTGTGTGTATCAAAGGCTTTGTCATCCAAGTGGAGTTTTTTCTTCATCTATAGTGTAACAACAAAGATGAAGAAAGACCTTGCAAGTACAGGATGTCCATCTCATCTCTGAGCTCCTCCACATTCCCTCCTGCAAAACGGCTCCCAAAGAATGGTGTTTCCACAAAGGCTCCATACCCAGAGTACCCCACTTCATGGCGGGTAATCTCACACCAGACCCCTGTGAAGGGAAGAGACACAGAGAAAAGGAGGAAGAACAGAAGAAGAGTGAAGTGAGAAAGGGTACCAGAACTAGAAAAACTCTTTCGTCCCTAAATCGCTGCTAATCTCTAAACCCATTTTGAAGGCACTGAGGCCACTCTTGTGTGTCTATTTTTCTAATATTAAATGGTATTATTATTGTTAGTTAATAGATAAAATTAATATTCTTGTTGTTTTAATGTAATACCTTGTCCAACTTTTGTTGTAGTTGTTGAGTATATGAAAAAGGTACTGAAAATGAGAACTGTAACATCCTGGTTGGAGGTCCATAAAAATTGTTTATACCCTTTATAAAATTAAAGTATATGGTAGTATGCATGGCTAGTTTGAAGGATATGAATCTCTAATCCCCAAACAGCCCTTGGTTGAATGGAAAAGAAAAAGAAATTAAGGAATTTGGACACAATGGAGGAAATCATCTGCCTCAGGTATTTAAGGAGGAGAAGGTGTCAGGAACAGTTCTTTCCGGGCCCTATGCGGACGACACGATCCGAAAGGTGAAGAAACAATAGGGAAAAATATCATGCAGGAGTCGGTCAGGAGACAGGGGGGCGTGTCCAAGGTGAGCTGGTGTCCGGGGGAAGTGAGTCCGGGGCAAACAATCCAAGCATAAATCCAAAAGGGAAATCCAAAACGGAAGGCAAAGTCCAAGACCAGGGGATCCATCCAAAGTAGTTAAAAACCAGAACCGGGTCGGGACCAGCGGGACAAGGAATCAGGAACAGGAAACTAAAACCATAACGGAGCCAGATGCAGCAGGACCCCAGGCTCTCACGAAACGGGATTCAATGAGAATCTGGCTTTAAAGGTGGAACTAAAGAGGAGCTCGAATAAGAAACAGGTGTGGGGAATGGGACAGAACGAGGAAGGGCTGGAGCGCCCTTAAGATGAGGAGTAACGATCGTGACAGAAGGCACACTGTTATCTTTTATATTGTGTAGCTTGAGAGAAACCAGGAAGGAATTATTGAGTTTTACCAGGAGACAGAAGGATTTATTGGTTTTTAGTTTAAGTTATTTTTGAAGAGAACAGAAAATAGTTTTAATCGCAAACTAATTGAGGAACACTATTTGGTTGAAGGGAAAACATGGGTAAAAAACACTAGAATAAAAAATAATATTTTTCTTCAGAAAAGTTCAGACTTCAGAAAACTCTTATGATTTGTTGGTATAACCTGCCAGGGCTGTTGACTTCATATATTATTTCATAGAGCAAATAATAGTTTACACAGAAAGCAAGGTCCATGGGTTCAATTATCAAAGAAGTTAAACAATCCTTCATTTTTTTAAATACATATTGGCAGTTTCTTAAAATATAAATTATTTTGAGTTGTTAATAGCCTTATAGTTTAGCTCTAATGATCATTTCCTTACCTTTACCAGTAGCAGCTGGTTGGTCATAATTTTTCAGATCAGATTAAGTGCTAGCGATGCGGTCTGTGAACATTTAACATTTACTATAAAATATGTAATACCGTATATGGCCTTTCTGCAGGATTTTAAATAAGATTTATATTCATCCATCATCATGTATCTTACCTCTATCGTATTCATCCTTCTGTCTCTGCTCCTTGTCCACAACTGCCAAGATGGGGTAAGGGTTGTTCATTTCATCATCGGTTTCTTTAGAAAAATGTTCTTCATCCACCTGGAAAAAATATATTGTAGTGAAGACCCAGCAATGGTACTTCCCAGGTACTCCCACCAGGTTTGGAGGGTCTCTGAGATCTTCAGTGGGGCTCACATAGCTGTATACAATTAGAGATTATATAAAGGTTAGTTTTCAGCTCTAGTAATTAAAAAAAAAATCTAGATTCAGCACTTGTGTTCTCCCTTTAGAGTTACTTGTCCTGAATAGTAAGGTCACATCACCTTAAGCATGAAACTTCTGCTAAAGCATCAAATCATAATAAAATATCCCAGAATTTCCTTTAATTTGTTTCTATATCCTTTCCTATTTTATTGTACACACCAATGGTGTGCACTAATGAAAATTAAGTAAAAATAAAAAAGTGAATTTCATTTTTGAGCAAAGATATATTGTAGGGAAATAAAACCTTTAGTAATTACAATTTACCACATTAAACTGTATGCTTTACTCAGAAGCATCAATGAAGAGAGAGAAAGACTTTCAGAAATACACAAATACATGATGACAAAGATGCTAGAAACCCAGGCAGGAAGGACTGCTGACCTGCTTCACCATGTCATGCACAACTGTAGATGCAAATATATCTGTGATGGAAAAGTTCTCATCCTTTTCTGCCTCCATAATTCTTGCCAATGCTTTTAGACAGTCAAACGAGCCAGTTGTGAGTCTTTGCACCATCTCTTTCTCTGCCTTCTCTAATTCAGAGGACCAGGTCTGGTTGTGGTACAAAGATGTCAAACACCTGCATTCATACATAACAAGAGTAGAGACCAGGAGAAACGTCGGAGCTCAATCCTTATATCTTACAGAATTAGAGCAGAATTAGAAGTTCTGCTGCTTTATGCAAACCTTCAGAATTCATATTGATTCCACAGATCCACCTGGCACAAACCTGGACCCCAGAGCCCAGTCTCTCAGACTCACCAGGTAGATCCTGACACTCCACACAGGTACATGATGGTGTCCAGCAGGTTCTGAGCCCCCAGCTCAGTTAAAGTCCCCATGAGAGCCACCATGGCGCGCAGACCCCCCCCTGAGCCCAGCACGGCGATAGGGGGGACACAGTCCTGATTGAGGAAGAGAGTAGCAAGAGAAAGAGCATGATAAAAAACAGTGTCCGAGTCTGACAGATAATTATTAGGCTATTAAATAGTGTAAATGAATTGCAAAGTTACTGAGATATCACAACTGTGTATCGTGTACCCTACTCCACTCAAGGGTGTCCCTTAAAGAGAAGAAGATTCAGAATTATTTAAATTTAACATTCTCCTATTATGTTTCTCTCATGAAAGCATCTAATGTAAATAACAACAGTGCAAGAATCTACTTACCAGCAACAAAAGTGCAACCTGTTATGATATTTGTAATATCACCACTTAGGATCATTAAAACAGCATGAAATATTGTAACTCCATCTTGGCTGTCACCCTCTCCACCAGCGCTATTTAATCACTCCAACTCAACCTACAATTTCATGGTTCAAACTGAATTATTTCTTCTTCCATTTACTTATTCTACTTCATTTCACAAGTCCCTTCCCTATTAAGACCTGTAAGGTGCCTGTTTTGCACACAATTCAGAGCCCTGATCCTTGCCTACTGTTATCTCAGACAATGCAGAAGCCTGCAAAATCTTAGTTTCATTTGTCTTCCCATACACTTTTTCCCTTTCTGCTCTGCCTCTTTTATTAGACTTTATGTACTCTCCATTTTCCCCAAAGCCTGTCCATTCACCACCCTCTCATCTATTAACTGCATCCATGTAATCGGGAAAGGAGTAACATCCCTGTGGCATTCACAGCAACAATAAACCCCTACGACAAATGCTAACTAGCATAATTAATTTTCTTATGTCATATCTTTTCACTAACATGACAATGCACCTGCTACAAAATAAAATGTCTTTATTTTCCTGATAATAACTTTGTGATTTTGATGCTGTTACAACCCCAAGTGTCTAGGGGTAAAGGGGTGTAACATTTAGGATACTTTTTGGATGCAGGTGGGTTCTGGTGAGGGACTAGGAAGCGTGATAACAAAGGTGGATGCAGAAGTGATGATTTTAAGTTGAATAAGTGACTGACAAGACACGATAACACACAGGGGTAAGGAACTAGAGTGGTGCCAAAGAAAAGAAAATAACAAACAAAATGGAGCTGGCTAAGAAAATGAGGGAAAGCTAACCTGACTACAAAAGAAAACCCGAAACACACGGTCTTCGGTGTCTCCTACACCCTAGCTAACTTCCACTGACTACCCAACAACCATATAAGACAAATGGCACTCACCCGTACTAAACTAGTGTACTAATACAAAATCAACTAAGTGTGTAGAATGTACCCAACAACCTAAACTAACCTTATACACAAAAGTTCACACAAAAACAAGTGAACTAGGAATACAAATACGGGAAAACAAGAGTAATCAACAGGAACAGGGTACAAAAGACCACAAAAGTTGAACATATAACACATTAGGGCAAGGTAATGGCAAAACAAGGATAAACACACAAACAAACGAAAGTACAAAGAAACTAACAGAAACAAACAAAACAACAAAGCCAAAGCTATACAAAAATACACACACACAAAGCAAAGCAAAGCAACGCAACGCAACGCAACGCAACGCAACGCAACGCAACGCAAAACGAGACTGAAGTCAAACAAAAGGCCTCTTCCTTCAGAAAACCTCCATGTTATATGCTGAATAAGATGCATTCTGATTGGCTGAGAAGCTGATTGATGATTATGTCATACGGAACAGTGGTGTAATGGTGGGTCAATGGAGGAGGGAGAATAATCAAGGGTCAGCAGTGTGGAACATAACAAAAACACACATAGACCACACACTGGGATGTAACAATACAGTTTTTTGTATGATGCTTACAGTAACTAACTGTACTTGCATTTTGCAAAATACACTGAATATGTATTTCTGCAACACAAATAAAAAATAATAAAAACCATACCAATTTACAAGGGATTTTCAGATTACTCAGGGCCTTCTGGATTTGGATTTTTCTCTGCTTAACAGCCTTAGTCTCCCCCTCACAGAGAGTCTGTGAAACCCGTACATATGTCCTGTGGAAGGAGATAAAACGAACATGAAGAATGTGCAACCTTGGCGCTTTCTGTTCCTAAAAATGCAAAAGGAGACATATTAGAAAGAATCTGGAGAATTTCTAATTTGCTTTGCTGACTGGATCTCACTGTAACTTGAGTGTTAATGTGTTTGTTAATTTCTTTGTGTATTCTTATTAATTTCAAGAAGGTGAATAGGGACTAATACAGTTGTAACCACTTTAAACTTTCAAAAATATTGCTAATATTAATGTTACTCATTTAAAAGTATTTATTTTTCTTGTTTTCAAGTAACAGGCACATTGTTAAAGTCAGTATTTATCTTTTCGTAATATCCTGGGATATAGCACCTTATTTTCTGCCTTATTGGACATCAGCTGGTAGGTTAAAGGATACTGCTAGACGCCCAAGAAGAGGAGGGGGTCAACTGTTGAGGTGTGATCTGCTCAGGACTTTAGGATCTCTTGTTGTTCACCAACACAAATGCTCCACAAGTGTCTTTGGTCAGTGTATCGCACAAACGAGCTACACTGTGGTACAGCAAAGAAAAGGGAAGCTACTCTAACACGTCAATGGGTTCTAATGCATGTTTTGAATGTTTTTATCTGTATATTATATATATTGGCTCTAAAAATATATTGTATTTAACTTTAAATGTTTTAAAAAAGATGTCAGTAGTTTTGAATTAACTTGTGATTGCATATTGTAACCTCTTCAATGTGAGGCATTAGTTATTAATTGGGATAGCCTTGTGTCTGGTTTTGAATCCTAGCCAATACCCAAGCCTGTGGGGATAATCTTTCTATAATCTTTCTAATCTAACTATAAACTATAGATTTAAGGGATATTAAGGGATAAGGGATTTGGAAATGCACATGGAAATGCATATCAACCAAGGAGAAAACACCTCAGTAATCTAACAGCTTAGAATCAGTTAATCAGTACATTTATACTCATCACATCCTCATGAGAAAAAAAGAGGAAAGAAAGCAGAAAATAATTCGGAACATATGAAAAGAGGTGTAATTGTTTTTTGTAATTATACACAGAAACGTGTTTCTTATACTGTATCTTAGTACACAGATTAAGGAGCACTTACTTTCCAGTATAGTCTTTTGCTTCCCTCATGCTTGTCTGTAAGATAATTGAAAACAAGAAATCGTAAAAGACTTGTAAGCACTATATCCCTCCGTTTTCTGTACTACTGTTTCTGCCCCATTGGGATACATTTGGGATACATTTCTGGAATCACAGAACTACATCTTGCCACTTCAAGATTCCGTTTATCAAAAAGCACTTCCACAATTATTATTCCATTTCCAATGCCCTCTATATTGTCTATAGTACTTTTGTGATTCAGTATGTTACTGTTTTTATGTGGCGATACTTAAATTCTCTCAAGAAATGAAAGGTGATCCAGAATTCAGCAGCACAAACAAAGCAGCAACAGGTCATCAATCAGGCTTGCCCTTGCTCTCATTTTTCCAAGTCTGTAAAATACAGAAGCTTGACACTTACAATATTTAATATGTGAAACAAATAGTCATAGATGTTGTGCCCGGGAATCAACTTTTTTTAAAATGTTTTTCTGAAGCTTGTCACCAGAAAATTACTTTGTTGTGCCAGAGAACAAAGATAACTTGTTATTTCAACGCTACAATAGAAGCTGAAATCAAATAATGTTTATAAGTCAGTTCACTGCTGATAATACTGAAGTAAATGATTAAATGAAAATGTAATTTAGAAGAACAATTTCAAAGCATAAACATTATATTTCATTGCCATTAATATTTTTAAATCTATACATTTAAGTGTTTTATTGAATGTGTTTTGGCTGGTTATATTAGACAAATTTACAGCATTTAATTTTGACTGAGTTTTTCCAAGTTTTTCCCAATTTAAATATTTTTTCAGTGTGCTATTTCAAAAATTATAATTTGCATTTTTTATATTTATATGTACACAGTTTTGGCTACACATTCGCCCCTTGTTTATGACTTCGACTAATGCTACATACCATGCATCATGCACAAAGCATTGTTTAGTCTCTTCTTTCTTTAGTAATGATGTTTTTAAGATTGTCTAATATGCATTAATTCAGTAAATACTCAGAAACCTTATCCATGTTGTTTTTTGCTAGTAAGGAATGTTTCCTGGTGGCCTCTTTTAGTGGATCTGTTAAAAAAAGATAATATACTGTAACACTGTCAGCCATTGTTAGTATACAAAACTGCAGGAGGCACACATACACACAAAAACAAGTGGTAGACTAATGGCAGCACTAAGGAGAGGCATGAACTGCTTTAAAAATACATTTAAATACTTCTCCATTTCATGACATGTATAATATCACTTAAAACAAGAGCTGCTCATTACAAAATGAGGTTCCTAGCCTTTTTGTTGTTTACAGTGTGCACATTGCTCCCTGTAGAGGCACTGATAGTGGGCAATGTATCCTTTAAATTTGAAGTAAAGTCATAAACCATTTAGAAAAAGAGGATGTCATTGTTTTCTTATAAATCAGTGCTATGTACAACATACAGTAGATTATTCCAGTGTATCATGTTTTAGGTAAATCACAGTGTATAAATACCTTAATGCCTTAAAGACTATGTCAATTACTCCTATAGAAAAACACCAGGCTTGGATTCTGACAAAATGATTTACCATTTCTATCTCAGGAGTTAGATAGAAAAAACCTTAGATGTGTGGCTGCACATCAAATACAGTCTTATATGATAGCCAATGACTTGTTTGAGCCATTTCAGTCTGGTTTCCACTTAAATCATAGCACTGAGACTGCTCTTTTCAGGGTTTTGAATAATTTATTTATTGCCTCAGACTCAGGAGCTACATTATACAGTAGATATCCTTACGCTTCTTAATGCTGCTTTTGATACTGTAGCAACACAAAATTATTTAAATTGCAAACTTTTTTGTCTATCAGTGGTACTGTCCTTAACTGGTTCTGTTCTTAACTGACTGGCAGGCAGCATATTTATAAAATATAATAACAAAAATCATAACAAAAAAATGTGGTTATTATTAAATTAAGAAATGTACCAATGCAACCATTCAAAATGCACGGTACAAACCCGTACCACACGCAATTACCCACAAGTCACTGCGTTGTACTGCGGTACGTGATTGGCTGGCCAAAATGACCGACAGGGGCACTCGTGGTGCATTGGTCATTAGTGAAAAGATTGAATAATTTCATCTCTTTACTGTGCATGTTTTAATTTGCTTAGTATTGAATATTTATATGGAATTTTACAACTAAAGGGAAATTTTAGTACTGTAGCTGAGCATAAAAAGAAGAGGAGCATAACGCGTCTGATGGTCATAAACAATATTAATTTAGGAACATAAACATATTATGTAAACTGCACATGCCTGGTATTGGTAGTTTAAAGAAAAAATACACACTAGTATTCCATTTTCTTCCTAAACAGTTTAAGCATCAAAGTCTTACATGTGGTTATTTTGGAAACTTTTTACATGCTCCTTCAGACTGTATTAAGTTTATAAAGTTTGTGAAAAGCTATAATGTTTTAACCTTTTCTGCGAATACACTCGTTATCATAGTAAACAAAAGCATAGTTTTAGAATTTGATTAATAGGGAATATAATATGGAATCACGTATCTAAAGAAATTAATTAGCAATATAATTATATTCATGTACTGTAGCTCAAATTATCACAATAGTACACTTTCTTTGGATATGTATGCTTCAGTTTCACTCCTTCCCACCTGATTACGTCTGTGGCATGATGGCTTAAGCATGTGCCCTCTATGCCTGGGGTTGGAGGATCTAACCCAGCTGTTGCTATGAGTTTTCTTTTAACAAATACACATTTCTTTGAAAAACTAAAATGGCAAATGTTATGGACACTACTATATATTGACATTTTTTATATTTCAAAATATCACAACTGTTCAAAGCTAAATCATTTATTAATAACAACAAATAATTTGAAGCTGCTACTGCTGTCGTTATAACTGATAATAAATATCATCGACACTATATTGAATTTGTTGGTATTTCTAAATATCACAAAACGCTCAAAGTTAAGTGATAACTACATGACTACTTTTCAGAATTTAATTATTTAAGCAATAAGGTACGAGAGGCCGTGCTATATCGTGGATATAGTCACAGTTAAAAGGTGTTGTTAGGCCCAATGTGATACGGAGGGAAACACAAAGATTCTAAGCTGATCACAAGGAAGAAAAATCACCCATTTTCACACGTTAAAAGTTGTTATTAACTATCGAAACCTGTTTTTATAGCTTTTAAAATCATGCAATGTCTACGTTTAGCAGGAACATATTATATCTCATTTTTTATTTCTTTTTTAAAAATTAAAAAAATCTTTTGTCCAGTCTAAGGGTGTTTATAATATAATAGAGAGTTCCCATTATTCCCATCTTGATTAAAATCGCATACGCGTGTTTAATAAAATGCTTTTATTATTCACAATCTGACAATGCAAGACATAACTCACATTGAGTTCCGTACATCCACAGTGGTGCACGGTGCACTATTTTGTCAGTAACCTGCTAATCTGCTTAACACCTGTAGAAAACATTATTTTATTTCTGTACGGAATGCGTGTTAAGTTTACAAAATTAAAGTGTTTCAAATGTTTATTAAGAAATACAGTAAAAAGAACTTACAGCTTACACAAAGACTCAAACTACAGTATGGAAAAACATGTGTTACGAAGTTGTGGTGCTCTAGCAGTGCTGTCCTGAGGCTGGCCTCTGCCCAGTGATATAACTTTAATATAAACAAGATCTAGTATCACATATGGAATCTAGTATCTAAAGAAATTATAACAATATTAATTTAAGGATCTAAATACTGTATATGTATTTATATAGCTGGTAGTATTACTGTATTTCACTTTCTTTGTAAACACATTTTATTAACACCAGAATCACAGCGGATGAGAAAGAGATAGAAAAAAGTTAATCCTGTTTTTTTTATGGTCTGTAGCTCAAATCCTGCTTAACTAAAAGTTAGACACAAGAAAGGTATTATTGGACAATGTTGTGATGCTAAAGAAATTAATAATGATATTAATTTAAAGATCTAAATATATTCTAACGCATATGGCCGACATTACAGGTTGTGAAAGCCGGCTTGCCAGCATGGTGACGTCACCGCCTTTCATATGAATCCTTTCATATGGAAACATTTTGACACTGCGCTCAACAATCTCAGGAAGAACATGAAACAGGCTGTAAATAGCCTGTTTTTTGCCTAAAAAAATCACCCCCGACAAAGTGAAGTAACATTAACTAGCAAAGAGAGGACATGATAAAGGAATAAATGACTTGTTTTTTGTTTATTTAAACATGTAATGTCGGCCAAACATGTATGTAAGGTCGGCCATATGGCGTACTGAAGCTGAATGTTTAGCCTTTGTCACTAACGTAACCACTAAATTAAGACATAAATATAGAAATCCCTACATTACAAACCTCAAGCATTTCATTTTGTCTATTGCTACAATATCAACAGCAGTGCAATTACAAGGGACATGTCAAAATGTTTCCAAAATAACCAAAATCTAACGATTTGAGGGTTTTGATAATAATAGAGAAATCATAACAATGACCCCATGTTGCTTCATGCTATTCATGTTTATCCAACCAAAAGAAGGACAACTAATTCAACATGAAAATACTTTATTTTTTCATTGACAAAAAGTAATGCCACACTCTCTTGTTTAACCTGATTGTTTTGTTTCTGCACAGACTGTTAAACCAGAAGGAAAGAGCGCCTCTTTCTTCGAAGCCTTTCGTTGAATTTATTTTGGGGTGTTTATAATATAATAGAGAGAATAATAGAGAGTTCCCATTACCCCCATCTTGATTAAAATCACAAATGCCTGTTTAATAAAATGCTTTAATTTATTCACAGTCTGACAATGCAAGAAAGAACTCAGAACATTAAGTATATTTATCCTCACCCCAGTGCAAACAAGACAGCTGTGTACATTGTCAGTGATGTTAATTGATTCCATCTGATGCCTCTAAGTTTATTTTAGTGGCTTTGATTATGGTTAAATGATTATATTGCTCCCTGGAAAGTGTTCTCGCATATCACCAGTAAGTCAACTCGTCTCTAATCTGTGAGTGAACGATCAGCCATTTCTATTACAGCAGATCATTTCACAAATCTATTTTATTTTGTTTGTTGTTTGTTATGTATGTTTTTTGGAAATTAACCTCTGACAGTAGAGGAGACACCGTTCATTTTTAATATTGTGTTAAAAGTCAATTTTATCGTAGAATATTTTGTTAAACTGCATTTGACATTTATTCTCTTATATCTTTTTTATACTGAAAATAATAACAGTAATTGTTTTGTTTTCATGTTCTATATTATATCCACATAAAACTTCACTTTTTATGGTATTATTATACCATATAGTTAATATACTGTATATATTTAATATATAATTATATTAAAATATCTTTTTGCTATTGTATAGGAAGAATAGTAAAACTGCATGTATTGTCATTTGTGTGATTATCATACTGTTTGTATCAGTATGATAACTGTCTGTTAAATATTTGTGACATTACAGCTGTTAAGGGCCATGAAAAAACAAATACCTTTTCTGTAACATGAAGTAAGAGTCCCAGAGAAATGAAAATATTACAGTTGTGAGTGGTAGGCCTGGGGAAACAATGTAGCTGTGGATAATTTCAAGAGGGATATCTTCCATTTCCCAGTTTGGAAATCAACCTAAGAGATCAAATAGAGCTGGTTTTACACAAGGTCAGCTTGGATTTTAAGGAGGAAGGAGATAACCTGCTGTATTCCTAAGGTCCTGTTGACTCAGGAAAAGCACCATCATCAATTGCAGGCCAAAGAGTATCAAAATATCCTCCATGTCTCAGAAATATTCCTATATTAGGGTATATTAGTGCTTGGGTGGATCAAGGTGAGACGGAGCTCAGCTTGTGTTTCAGGAAATGAGAAGGTTCTTAGGGCACCATGAAACTCATGGTAGTATTTAATGCCATTCCCCGTTCCTCTCTGTAGTCACTGTTGGCTGGGTAAGGGGGTGAGTATGATGTGCAGACAGTTGTTTGACAGATAAAATGCATTCCAAGACACTCACACTCACTCAAACAAGCCAAACAACCTTTAATGTGATCTCTGATAAAAGAGCAACATATCCCAAGAATTGGGAGTGTTTTTTTTAATTAATTCCATTTAAGTTAGAACCCTATCTTTCACTACATAGGATAAGTGTAGTGCTTATTAAACAGGGAACAAATAATGATTAACTCCATGGTGAAAAGTAGAAAGAAGAAACAATATTTTGGCTGTTGAGGGAACTTCTTGTTCTAATATTTTTTGTAGATTATGAATGAAAGATTAATCTTACCTTGGTATGGTGTTGGTTTTGATTTGGAACCACCCATCTCTGTATTGAAATACAATTATGTGTGTTACATTCAATCAGCATTGATATTGTGACATTTATGATGATCAATCTGTGCTGTATGTGTGTTTAGAATTCAAATTTACATACACAGTTACATGGTTGTTTTGAGCGATTTAGAAGAGACATGAATACCATGTTAAGAATTTGGGATAAACACCAGTGCCTAATTAAATAAAACTATAATCCTCATGAAATCTTTCTGAATATCTGCATTCATCTGTATTAATCAAAAGTATACAGAAAATTAAAAGTTTTATTATATGTATAGATTAATAAGAGAGTGAGAGTAACACTTTTGTATAGAACCATTACAGTAATTTCTGACTAACAGTGTTCCATGTAATTTAGCAATTGCATGGTCATTTTGGTGCAAATATTATGATAATTGGTATTGATATTGGTGCTAATATTATTATCATTTCAGTTGAAACAATAATTGAGCAATTAAATCATTGAAACAATAATGCAACTCAGCATTTACATGTTTCCACTTGTTCACCTCCCAATTTTTAGTGTAATTCTTGTCTCCTTCCTGTCCTACAAGCCCACCTACACACTATGGGTGCCAGGGCCTTCATTTGCTATACCCCAAAGCTTTGGAATTATATCCCCCAAAAATAAGATATCTAATTAGTTCTGTGTCTGCCCATTTACATTCTTACTGCATTCCAAACCCTAGTTGTAATCGCATTAATTCTGCTCTTTTCTCTCTTTGTGTGCTTTTTATATGATTATCAACAACAACAACAACAAGAACAACAAATAATAATAATAATAATAATAATAATAATAATAATAATAATAATTATAATAACCTACTGTACTTGTAGATCTGCTTTACAAAGGCATCTCTGTTATTCTGCTGTTGCAATGCAAAACAATTTAAGTACAGCATTAATGCAGAGAGAAGAAATAAATATTAATTATTAGTATTTAATCCTTCTTTTTCTTACCAGTTTCAAAGAAGTGACCTAGTTTGGTGTTCCAGAAAAATCCAAATGATTTAATCTTTGGATGCATAGGACATATATTTATAGGAAACACAGAGGACCAATCAGGAGATGACAGCTAAAAAAAAACTTAGTTTAAGTTTCACTTTCAGTATTGATTGTAATGTTTAACCATTAAAGGCACTGTACACTGTGCCTCACTGTCACCACAGTCACTAGCTTTGGAGACGCTTTAATAGTCTGTCCATTTCCAGGTCTGATGTTTTTGTTTCATTTCATATTTCATCCAGTTTATGTGTAACAATTTTTCCTTTCTTACAGTCTTTCAGTGTTCCTAAATTTAATCTACATTTCAGCCCTGACAAGGCCCACCCACAATGCGTTTTATGCACACATTGTTGTATGATGGGGGTCATGCTAGCTATACCAATGTGGATTATGATACAGCTTTTTAACACTCTGTAACACATACAGAACCGGGCACTCAGAACACACAGTATTTCTTCCAATTTCCTTAAAAATAATGTGTCGCATTGCGTTATGTAATTTACTGCCCAAAGACAATTGATACTGTAGGTAGCACTTGTGATACATTAGATTTTAGTGAAACCATTGCTTCATTTAATCTGTTTCTCTCTGTGTATGCTTCAACCAAGTTAATATGGAATATTAATATGGAATTTTACAAGTAAAAGAAAAGTTTGGTGGTGGAAAATAAAATCAGAAGTATGACGTCATATATACCTAATGGACCTAGGTTAGATGGTAGTGGTCGCTAAATATAAAAAACAAAACAAAGTACACAACAGTATTCCACTTTCTTCATATATATTTTATGCACCAAAGTCTTTAACTCAATAATTTACAGTGGGTATTTTGGGAAATGTGCTTAATGTGCTTCTGCTAACTTTTATATCATTTATATTTAAATTAATATGTATGTTGCATATGAAAAGTTATAATGTTTATCCTTTTAGAAGGATATTACATAATAAGAACATTGTATTTGTTGTAAATTGTAAAAAAAGCTCTATTGATTTAGTACCACTTGATCTAGAATATAAATCATGTAACAAAATACATTTTGGCAGCTAAAAATATCACTTCTGGATTTTTTGGAAACATTTTAATGTTTGTTTATCTATCAGTAAACATGAGGACAAACAGACTACATGAAGGCTACCTGGTAAGTGTCTTCAATACATCTAGAGAGCTGTGCAGGCTGAAGAGCCCCCAGTGAGGCTGCGAGGTTGTTTAGTGTATTTTCTGCAGTTACTCACTTTTACTCGGTCAGAAGTCTCTTGCTAAGACAAACCTGGAACTGGAGGTGGCCTCAGAGGTCAGTGGTGGTGGGATAACAAAAGAAATTTGACAATCCCTGACCACTTATAAGGAACTCCTTTTCACAGCCAATGCACCCAGCAGAGACTTGAGGCACATTTAGATACCTATTTTTCATAGATTTCCTTTTAATACCCAAGATAGACTATGTGGTTCTCACAATTTGTCATCTGTTTTAGAGAATAGTGTGTTCTGTTTTTTTGTGAGAAAAAGTTAAAAAACAACATTAAAATAAAATGGGTCAAGGGAGTATGTATTATATAAGTTATTGAAAGAGAGATCATTAGCATTCATTTCCCAGCAGCCTCTCTAAAACATTGCCAGGAGTTAGTAGGAAGCAGTTAAATTGCACGAGAGGAGTCTTTATCTTGTAAACAGGACAACAGATCAACACAAGGGGAATTAAGGGAGAAACATTATAGTGACCGACTATAATAAGGGGGAAACAACATAGTGAACAATTATTAAGGAGAGAAAGACTGGGTGCTTGGGCACCAGGTGTCGAGGGCTACTGTATGTTACGAAGAGTCTTTCAGGACCCTATGCAGACAACAAAATCCGGAAGGGAGTGAACAGACACAGGGAGGGGACGAGGAACAGGGCTGGTAGACGAATGGGGGGGGCGTGAAAAAGGTGCTCCGAGGGGCATGGTCCAGGTGAACTGTTCAAAAAGGGAGTCCGAAGGGAAGTCGTTCAGGTAGATGTCCAGAGCCAGGTGATCGATCCAAGATGAACTAGACAAAGTTAAAAGTCGGAGCAGGATCCGGCGAGGGGTTGTAGACAGACGAGAAAAAGTTAAAAACCGGAGCAGGATCTGGCGAAGGGTCGGGGGGAAAAAGGGGGAACAGAACCAGGCGCTCCAGGTCCCGGACTCGGCTGGTTCAGGACACCTAGGAGGCGAATGCCACCCGAGCCGCAGACGTAGGGCGACCCAGTGGTAGGCGAACCTCCGGGCGTCCGTGTTCCAATTCAGAGCCCAGAACAGAGTGACCGTCTGGCTTTTGTAGTAAGGCTGGAACAGGGAGCAGGTGCACAAAATCAACTAAAATGTGAACGAGCCGAAATGCCCCTAAGGGGGAGGGACTACAATCCTGACAGGCTATGTAGATGGTGGTTTCATTAATGGGCCAGTGACATCTTAGTGCTGATTCAGCTTCGTCCTTTCTGTTTTCTGCCCTGTTCAAGGTTGCTCTTAGCATAAGTGCCAGGCAATTGTCACTCCATTGAGGGGTAATGTGTGGGGTTGCAAATCGGTTTGATTGGATCTGTGATCAAGGGGGGCCTTATGGAAGGACAGTGCACAATTGATCAATGCATTATTACACCGGCCATCTGTGTACAATCAGCCAACACAAAGCTTCACCCCCCTGGGAGAGAGTTAGGAGTCTTTGTGAAGAAGGGTTTAAAAGCCTGCCTGGTTCCAATGAAAACACACTGCTGCAGTTGGACACAGGAGAGGACTCAGGCACCAGGGACTGGGAGCAGCAGAGGATGACCTCAGCATCGTCTTTCTCCCTCCTCTACCCAAAACTCTGAGACAAACAGGATAGAGGAGAACACCAGGAAAGTATTGTTCAGGACAGTCATTCAAGTCACTAATCAAAGTGTATTTTCATCTGGCATCATGTTTAAAACCTACAATAAAATGATTTTCTAATTACTAATTACTATTTATGCAAAATTACTAATAATTCTGTGTACTGTACTGTATGTAATGAAAAAAAATGATAATTCTGTATGATACAGTCTAATGATATACAGTGCAGGATCTTATTGAGAGTTGTGTGTAATCGTTGTATTTGATGAAATTGTCACTAGTACAGAATGTTTACAGTATGATTAACATAGGAAAGAATTAATGGGTTAATAAACCTTCAATACTGTGCTGATTTCCTGTTAAAACATGCATATATGGTGCTTTAATGATTCAATCCACCAACTGGCAGTTTTACAGAGCAGTTCAAGACGGTAGCTCCATCAGTATGCGTAGGCTGCAAAGGAACAAGTAAAGGTTTATTTCATACTGAAAAGAGAAGAAAAGAAACACAACGTTTTGGCTGTGGAGCCTTCTTCGGGTAAAAGCCAAAACGTTGTATTTCTTTTCTTCTCTTTTCAGCGTTTTACAGAGTAGTGCAGTTCTGAGTCAGGTTATTAAAAAAATAATACAATTAAAATAACATACTTCCTACTGCAGTATACTGCCTTACTCCTTGCACATTCTAAATGGCTGCATCTGTACACCTCATTGTCTTACTGTCTCTGCTCAGCCTGATTCTTTTTCACTTTAATGTTTCATTTCCTGGGAACAGCTTGTTTTCTTTTTTAGTGTAATCTACAAGGGCTGATTCTGTTGTTTCAGCTTTATTGAAAATCACAGTGTTCTTCATGAAAGTTTTTACATTTTATCTAAGTTTTAAGTGTTTAGGCCTTAGAAAACTGAAATACAGAAGCCTTTTGAGCTTGGTAATGTAAAGCTTTTTAATAAAAAAACAAATAAAAACAACATCCATTCTAAAGTAGGGGGAGAACTGTGCGAAATGTTAGCTGATGTGGTGGAGGAGAAGCTCTCCATAATATCTATAAGACACCCAGCCATTGTGAGCTAGAAAAACATGTTATAAGTTGTCAATTATATCATTATATAGTTGATGAGCTTAGTAGTGAATAATATCTGAGTACTTTTATACACTAAGAATTCTGAGCACTGTAGGTAATTAAAAAATATATTTTGTTTTATACAGTACTGTGACTTACAGTATTATATTTATAGTTGCATGTAAGCGTTGTATTTAATGTAATTGTCACTAGTACAGTGTACTGTAAGAAAGTGCCTTTCCATCTACATTGGTGAGAGACGAATAAAGATGTTTTACAATTTCAAGGACCATGTCAGTACACTGTACACTGAAGCCACTTTATTTCTTTCTCATGAAGAAATTTACACAGACCTTTATGAGTGTGTCCTTTCACGTAGGTTCAAAGATTCCTATATGAGAAAGACATCAGAAGTCAAGTTTATCCTTCAAAGTTTTCATATTCTCTAGCACTCGTAATCAATGTAAACGTTTCTAATCCTTCTGTTCAATTTCAGATTACTGTTTTTTATGTTTCCACTTGAATTCTTCCACCAGATTTCTTCTCTTGACTCATTTCATCTTCTGTTTTTAGGAATTAATCTCAATCAATCAATCAAAGTTGATTTATCAAATGCACAGCAATACAGCGTGCAGCAGTAGTTGCTGGCAATTAAATGTCTTTTCTGCAAGCTCACTGGGGGGGATAAAAATCACAAAATTAAAGGTTACATAATAATAGATAAAAATGCAATAGAAATTGACTAAGATAAACTCAGACAAAACTCAATATGAATAGAGCTGCTATGTGTCCAGGGTGTATGCAATACATTATGTCTAAGTAGTGCAGTATGCTGAATACAATGACAACTGTATGTCTACGTATCCATTACGGGTGATTTGCTGCAGGTTGGCTGTTTAGCAGTCTTATTGCTTGGAGGTAGAAGCCGTTCCGTAATCTGTTGGACTTTGACCGAATGCTTTAGTACCGTTTACCATTTAATCTCCACTTGATCCTTTGCTGCTTCCCAAATCTAAGGTGATCCCCAGTATTTAGTTCAGCAGTTTTACTGTTTACTGTTTTCACCTGTTTACTGTATCTTTTGAATAATTCAGTAAATTGTAGTAACTCAGTAGTGATCTGCTAAATACTGTATATCAATTCCTCTGCAACACAGAAACCAAACTAGGACACAGTAGGTAATACATCACAAGAATGCTCTATATTGGTGTACATGAATGATATGTTTAGTTACAAGAGGAATAAGCAATAACATTTTATAATTAAATATGTTGTGAATGTACCTCATGTGAATGTAGCAAAGCTCTTCCTAAATAAAATGTGTTGCCATATTGACAAATACAGAAATTCAGTTTAAGATTAATAGTAACACATCAACCTTACTGAATGCAATCATTAAAAATAAAATGCAAACTAAATTTATATTAAAATTATCTGTATGTATAAACTGAGTGAAAACATATCCACCACAAATTTGACTATTCTGTATAAACTAAAATATAATTTATATTGCTATTTTGAGACTAACACAAAAAACATCTTCTTCACGTACAGCACTAAGCATAACACACAGCAAATATATCACTATTTAAAAATTTAAGGTGTTTTGCACAAGAAAAAATACATTTCATGCTTTGAGAAAATATACATAGTTATATGTTACTTCAGCTAGTTATATTACCCATATAAAAATAAGAAAATGAAAGAAAGTCCATTACATTAGCTTACCTCATTGCACCAATAAGGACCTTTTATCATACACTACTGTACAACAGCCAGTGGTGGTTGAATATGCTGATTGTTACCCTTAATCTCCATTTGAATATGAGAAACTTATTTTAGGAGACAAGAAAAGAGGAAAAGAAGAGTTGAGATCATGTAACTGTGATGCACTGTACTAATTGACTGGTCAGGTGTAGTAGAGCTGATTATCAGTGTAAGAAAACATTAGTTTTGCCTATTCGACTTTTCAGAATACACATACAGAGCATATAGAACATTGTGTAGATTTTTAGTAGGATGTTCATCACCTTGCTCACAAAAGATTAATTCTTGATGTACAAACTGTAGGCAGTCAGTGAAAAACATGTTTTTGGAATGATGCACTGTACATAAACTAGCCAACACTGTAGAAGCAGCAATGGCTGGAAGATAAAGTTAAAGCAGACAAGAGCAGAGCTTTATATATACTGTATATTAATAATATAAAGCATAAAAACAAAATGGGAAACTCTGAACTACAGCAGATTAGTTGTTTTGTAATAAAACATAGACATGTGTGCCGAAGCATCTTTTAGATCTTTCAGTCAGTGCAATGAAGTAATTAAAAAGGCAGACAGAATCGTAGGATACTGTGACAGGATGTAGGGCCAGGTCATAAAGGGAATATATTTTGGACCAAGAATTCTGAGAAGTTTCTAATCACTCTAACCTTATCTGTTGGGTTTTCTAGCTTCTTCTGCCTGGTTCCAATGAAAATAGAAAAAGGAACTCAGCGTAGCTGGGTAATGATTCTCAGCTGTTTTTCACCTATAAAAGAGTGTGCTAAGTACAGACTTTTGTTTTGTTCATGATCTTGAAGCAAGTTTAGAGGACAAATTAAGATTTTTTTTTAAATTGAAAATTAATTAAGGTTCTATAGGAGGGGTAGTTAAGGATTTTTGTTTG
Source organism: Atractosteus spatula (assembly GCF_055471065.1). Classification (NCBI taxonomy): domain Eukaryota; kingdom Metazoa; phylum Chordata; class Actinopteri; order Semionotiformes; family Lepisosteidae; genus Atractosteus; species Atractosteus spatula. Next base: position 13,175,353 of record NC_142729.1, read on the forward strand.
CAGATTTTGAAATTAACTTGAAAAATTAATTCTATGATGCACTTAGTGAATACTAGGAGAACATTTGTGTAGCTTGTTTTCCTCATGGTGGAAAGTCCCAGCCAGTAGTGAATTAAGATCCCTTGAATTAACTATATCACAATATACTGTGTACAGTGTAGAATTCAAATCAAGAATTGTGTAGCACAAAAAAGTTGATTGTCACCATTCCAGTGTTATTTCTGCGCCCTATGACTGATGATTTGCATTTTTTTGTGATCAGTTTAAGGACTGTGGGAATACCATGATCTGTAACTGGCTAATTTTTCCACGGTGCTGTCATCATGCAGCCCCGGTGAGATTGTAACCTAAAGTTTCACTATTCAGAGAACCTTAGTTTTGATGTAACCATATCTCCTCTGAGATTATTTATTCTTGTAGGTGAGGGATCAAACATTTATTTCTCTTATTTCAATAGTTTGCTTTTACTGTGTAAATAATTTATTAACATCATTTTACTAACCATCCTGCTAGAATAATGAAAAATGACTAACTGCAATTTAAGTGTGAGCTGCTATGTGCCTGAAACATGAGGGCAGAGCCAGCTTCAGGCAGCCTGACCAGAACTGAGAGTGCACGATATCTGCTTAAGCCATGATTAACAAAATCTAGAAGTACATAATGTCTGCTTAAACAATAATTAAAAGGCACCCAAGAATATTCTTACAGTTTATCACGTACCAAGGCTAGCAGCCTTGGCTTTACACCATATATGGCATGGAATTGTACTGAAACTGTTTTGGGTGGGTTTTCTGTTTGTGATTATAAAAAAGCATCCTTTTGTATCAATAAGTTGAGTCAGTACTTCATCGGCTTTGGTTCCCGTATGCATACGTAATAAAGTAATACCTGCTTCATACACAACCAGATCGTGTCTCCTTTGTTGGACACAACAATCTTATAAGAACCTGCTAATACGGAGACCCAGGACTTTTCCTTTGACCTAATCTTCTCTTCTTCTACTTCAGTGCAACACTTTTGGGGGTTCAAACCATTTGATTGCAAATATCCAGGCTCGCAGCACTATACACTGCACTTTAAAAGTACAATCATCTGTACTTTTGAAATACTCTAACTAACTAACTAACTTCCTAACTAAACCGTAACCTTGTGTAGCGGCGAGGCTTAATAATAAGGCAGAATTAAGTGTTTCTGAGCTTCCCAAATGAGGCCCCATTTCTCTGTTCATCTCTGTGGTGCAGCCACAGAGAGACCATTAGGGTGATTTAAGGTCCTAGGACAGCTCCCAAAGGGGGATGCACTTAGCTAAGCCTGGCTATCATGATCAATGGTCATCCATTGGCGCCTATCTGTCTAGGGAGTGCCAGTTGGACATCTGGACTGCATTACTAAGTGTCAGGACTAAGTGACTCATATCTCACCTTGATCAACCAATCAGGGACTGGTAGGGCCGAGTAACCCACGTGGGACTCTGATGCCCATGGAACTTTCAGCCAATCAACGAGCTGAAGTTCCTCCAGGTAAAAACAGGCAACACAGAGAGCCTGGGAGATTCAGATTCAGATTCAGTAAGATTCAGATTCATGAGATTCAGAAGGGATTCTGGAGAGGATTCTGTGGACAATTCTAAAGGGAATTCAAAGGAGAATTCCAGGGCAGGACGGCCCAGGAGCAGAAGGCTCCCAAGGGCAGGACATTCTCGCAGCACGCCTCCTGACCATCCTGAGACAACCACGGAACGGCCAGTGTGTCCGAGTGCCAGAACTTTCCTTTGTTCTAAGAGTCTAGAGCGGAGGTTGCCAGAGAATAACCAGAGGATCCACCGAGGGTAGCACCAGCAGCAGGCCTCGTGAACAGGTCGGAACTGTGGACAGCTGAATCACTATTCAGAACAAGCGCTTCATCAGGAACGAACCGGTCCTCTTCCTGACTTGCTGGGACCCACAGTCATCTTTTCTCCTGTGCACAAACTGTGCTAGTTAAAGCCAACACTAACTAGCCGGTCAGTGAGCATCAGCAGCGCACCGTCGCAAGCCGCACAGCACAGCCTGGCACAGAGCCAGAGAGCGCGGATTGGACAGCAACAAGCCCGCAGCTGATTCTTTGTGCCTGCAGGAGATATGAATCCCCAGAAATTGGATGAGTATTCAACTTCAATGCATTACAGCTCGAGAATTCAATTGCTGTCCCAACCAGTTGATATCAATTTAATTCCTAAGAGTTATGTACTTGTTTTGAGTATCTAATGTAGAAGTTGTAACCAAGTTCATTTATGAAACGGTCTAAATGAATGATATACTGAACGTATGTCCTCTTGATGTGTAACACTTCGTAACTGAATGAATATATATCTTTTGTATTCTGATAACCCTCTCGATAAGATCTGTTAGGTTTATATGCATATTCTGTGTATTAATAAATGTATCCTCGTGTATTAGTACCTGTGTGTGTGCGTTGTTTGAGTTATGTCGCATGGTTGGATTCTAAAGCCATCAAAAGAATCAACTTTGTGATTTACTGCTACAATTAATAATTGTCTCAGTAAATGCCCAAACCCTACAGAACTGGTGCCTTCAGAGAGCCACTATGATTACATATTTGGCGTCCCTGAACCGGTTATTTTTTCCCTACACTTGCTTACACTTATATAGCGCTTTTTCTGTACACTCCACTCAAAGCGCCTTACAGGTAATGGGGATCCCCTCTACCACCACCAATGTGAAACATCTACCTGGATGATGCAACAGCACCCATAGTGCACCAGAACGCCCACCACACATCAGCTATCAGTGGGGAGGAGAGCAGAGTAATGAAGCCAATTCATAGAAGGGGTTTATTAGGAGGCCATGATTGGTAAGGGCCAATTGGAAATAAGCAACCTTAGTATTTCCCAGGAGGTCTCCCATCCAGGTACTGACCAGGCTCATACCTGCTTAGTTTCAGTAGGCTGCCAGTTGTGAGTTGCAGGGTGATATGGCTACAACGAGGATAGGTGTTACAGATCCCTTTCTTGAATCACAGCTACTCAATGACAAAGAGCGCTTTAATATTTTTAGTGACCATGTTACGTCCCAGTGTGTGTTCTGTGTGTGTTTTTTTCTATGTTCCACACTGCTGACCCTTGATTGTTCTCCCTTCCCCATTGGCCAACCATCACACCACTGTTTCAATATGATGTCATCATCAATCAGCCCTCAGCCAATCAGAACTCACTTTATTCACTATATAACATGGAGGCTTTCAGGAAGAAAAGGCCTTTCATTTGACTTTGGTCCTGTTTGGTTCTGGTTATCGCTTTGTTTCGCTTCTGGTTATTGATTCGGCTTCGTTTGTTGGTTTGTTTTGCTTTGTGTGTGTATTTTTGTATAGCTTTGGCTTTATTGTTTTGTTGGTTTTCTGTTAGTTTCTTTGTACTTTTGTTTGTTTGTGTGTTCATCCTTGTTTGCCATTACCTTGCCCTAATGTGTTACATGTTCAACCTTTGTGTTATTTTGTACCCTGTTCCTATTGATTACTCTTGTTTTCCCTTATTTGTATTCCTGGTTCACTTGTGTTTTAGTGTGAACTTTTGTATATAAGGTTAGTTTAGGCTGTTGGGTACACTTTACAGACTTAGTTGATTTTGTATTAGTACACTAGTTTAATACGGGTGAGTGCCATTTGTCTTGTATGGTTTTGGGTAGTCAGTGCAGGTTAGCTAGGGTGTTGAAGACGCTGAAGACCCTGTGTTTCGGGTTTTCTTTTGTAGTCAGATTAGCTTTCCTTCTAGTTCCTTACCCTTATCACGCTTCCTAGTCCCTCACCAAAACCTACCTGCTTCCAAAAGAATTATCCTAAATGTTACACCCCTTTAGACACTTGGGGTCATAACAGACCATTTTAGGAGAGTTCCCTTGCAACAGCCTTCACACTGCTCAAAGACATAACGATCCTTAGCCCTTTTGCTCACAGACAGCTTTGGGATCCTGATAGATACCTTCATTTCTTGACTATCTTAGGGTTGCCTGTTTAAATACCGGAAGCAGGTAACCTACAAGTGGTATGTTTCTTTTATAGAAAAAAAACAAACACTTTATTTAAAAGGGAAACTCAAACTATATATCCTTGATATCCTTGTCAGGTTTGTGTACTATTCAGTACACAGTACACAGGGGAGTTCCACCTGTCCTAAATTCAATTTATGTCCTTTAGAACTGCTTTTGTACAGCCCTGTTTTCATTTTGAGTCTCCATTTATGTCCCTCTTCCCAGCCTTAGGTCTAGTAGTGGCTGTTGTCCTTTGTCTTTAGCCTCAGGTATTACTGTACTCTGTTTCCTTCTATCAGATAAATCAGAATAACAGCTACAACACGAAGCAGTTGAGTGTGGCAACCTTCTATCACTGCACGGGTCTTTCTCAGCTTCAGTTGCACCTGCTACCAACTCATTTGTTCATTTACATAGGCTGGAACGAGGCCCACAGCTATTCCCTTTTCCTGCAATTGTCTGTTGACATCAGGATGCATGCTAGCATTCTCTCATGGCCATCTTAGTGCAGGAGAAAAATATCTAAAAAATGTTATGACGTATAGTATCAGAAAAAATATCTTCCTTCTAGAAAGGTGCTGTTCACAGCATCACACTATGTTTTGTCTTCAGTTATGCTCAATACAGCTAAGCCTATGTAGGCAGCAGTATTGCCAGCTTTAATTTTACACCTAAGTGCAACCAGACAAATAAACATTATTGCTAATGGTTTTTCCAGCATTTAGATTGTGGTTCAGATTTTATGTGTTTAGGATTATTTTAATGAACATTGGGTATTTGAATGTCACAGAGCAAATACAAATGTCCCGGTGCCAGTTGATTAATAAAGACAGAGAGTTACTAAGAAGAGTGGTTGAGAGTAACGAGGCATGAGTGGTTTGTAAAAGCAATAGGGAAGGTCAACAGGAGGAGTCTTCACTGAACAATGAGAAAATGCTAGGATCCCAGAAAGCATCCTGAAGATTAAGACACAACTTTAAATTAAAAAAACTTAAATGGTACTTTTGATGTGTCAGTCTTCAAGTGTTGACTGTGCTGACACTGTATGTTTCATGTCTCCAGCAATTACTGTATCTTATGTGATCATTATGGCATTTGTCATGTGAGGAAACACTGAAGTAAGCATATTATTGTATCCACACACAGCACATATGACAATAAACTTGCATTGCATTCACATTTGTTTAGCATCCATATTACAAAAAAAAATTGGATCATTTATTAAATAATCCCAGGTTCCCTACTTTATTTTAGAATATTTGTTAATGGCAAGAGCTCTGTTTTTCCATGTCAGTAAAATGAAGGTCTCTGATTCTCACAGTATTGTGAATATTTACAATATATAGACTAAAAAAATGTGATTTGTGTTACAGTATATTTGTCACAGTCTAGCACATTAATCTCTGAAAAGCAAATTTCACAATAAAGTTTTATGAACCAGAAAAAAGAAATCAGGAAAGTCACCTTGTACATGTACCTTGTTATTTCATAGAAAAAGAACAATCATACAGTAGTTTAGTTATGTTACAATAGGGGGTGCAAACTTTTCTTTCTTCTCTTTTTAGCATGCAATAAACCTATTACTTTTTCCGCTGTAGCCTACGTATGCTGACGCAGGTCCCCACCTGAACTTTTACATACTAGTATAGTTCAAAAATACTGTTCCAAAAGGGGGTACGGTGACAGCACAGTACAATGGTTCTGTTACAACCTGGGGCTACAGCAACAGTACTATAGAATAGTCCTGGTACAACACAGGGCTCCAGTCACGGTACAGTAGAACAGTGTTCTTACATGATGTCATACAAATCATATTCTGTTTATGGCTTAATGTATATTCATAAAACAGTCAGAAAAAAAACATTAGAAGATTCAATGGAGTATGATTGTTGTATGATTGTTCTACTTCCATAAAATAATAAGGTACTATTTAAATAGTACTTTATGATGACATTTAATTTACTCAGCAAATATAATTTAGGTTTCAACAATAGATTGCTACATGGTAAAACACATAGGCATTCATTCTTCATCTGCACTTTACAGATGAATACATTAGACTATCTGGGAAATGGAATACAATTACCTCTAAGTTAAGTCACATTTTAGCTGTGTTTTAGTTTTAGATAAGACATTCATTTCCAGTTTGCTCATATAAAGCCCTAATCAGCTTTCAACCATAGCTGATAGAGATATAAAACAGCAAGTCACCTTGTGAGATTTGCATTGTGGAGGCTTGCGGTCACTGACCGCTCTTTATTTTCACACAACAGAGCATTGTAGAATTTTAACATATCTTACCTTCATGACAGCATACCAGCAAATTGTCTCCTGACGCAATAATAGCTGGGGTAGATTAAAACCTTACAAGCCTCAGCTGTGATTCTTTTTGTGTAACAGTTCAATTTGTTTCATGTTTTGATAGCTGAAATGAAGACAGGGTGAAATCAACACCCAATTATGTTTTGATACATTTATGCACTAGCCTGTGCCTTATATACAGTACAAGAGGTAAATTATGTACATTTTTAAAGGCTCATGGCTTTTTTAAATTTACTGTCACCATCACGTACAGTGAAACACTTATATCCAAAAATGATATAAGAAGTTTCTGCAGCATAGTAAATTTGCTCTGAGGCTGGGATTGGGGTTGAATGTATTTTTATTCAACACATTTCTGAAATGATTCACAATATCTTTCAGATATTTTGCCAAATATCTTGCGACACTTCCTCACCACTAACAAGACTTCCCCATGTGGATTTTAATGTAATGTATGGTTTTATGTAAACATTTTTCAATAGACCTGGATGTGTCTGTGTCTGGTCTGATGCAAACTTCATTAACTGTTCTTTCTGCGCCTTTATGTCATATAAGTTGAAGTGTCAATATTGCTTTGCTGCAATAATTCTTCTCTTTGCTTCTCCTCCTCTAGCCTCTTTAAGATGTCTAGCTATCTCATTAGTCCTTTCTTATTTGATTTTTTTTCGAGTTGCAAATGAAGAATTTCTGAGAAATATAGCTCAAATATACCAAATACTTCAGCAATGGCTGATGTTTACGGTAATATGACATGAGATGCATGTACAAGGTGACTTTCCTGATTATTTTTTTTCTGGTCCATAAAACTTTTCAGAGATTAATGTGCTAAACTGTAACAAGTACACTAAAACTGCAATAATTTAGAACCACACACAAATCACATTTTTGAAGTCTATATACAGTAAAAATATACACAATACTGTGAGAATCAGAGACCTTCCTTTTACTGACATGAAAATGCAGAGCTCTTGCGGTTTACAAATATTCTAAAATAAAGTGGGGAACCTGGGATTATTTAAGAAATGATCCAATTTTTTGTAATATGGATGCTAAACAAATGTGAAGGCTTAGTTGTATTGAGCATAATTGAAGACAAAATATAGTGTGATGCTGTGAACAGCACCTTTCTAGAAGGAAGATATTTTTTCTGGTACTGTACATCATAACACTTTGTACATATTTTTCTCCTGCACTAAAATGGCCATGAGAGAATGCTAGCATGCATCCTGATGTCAACAGACAATTGCAGGAAGAGGGAATAGCTGTGCACCTCGTTCCAGCCTATGTAAATGAACAAATGAGTTGGTAGCAGGTGCAACTGAAGCTGAGAAAGCACTGTGCAGTGACAGAAGGTTGCCACACTCAACTACTTTGTGTTGTAGCTGTTATTCTGATTTATTTGATAGAAGGAAACGGAGTACAGTAAAACCTGAGGCTAAAGACAAAGGAAAACAGCCACTACTAGACCTAAGGCTGAGAAGAGGGACATAAATGGAGACTCAAAATGAAAACAGGGCTGCATGAAAGCAGTTCTAAAGGACATAAATTGAAATTAGGACTGGGGGATCTGGGATCTGAAACACCTAACCTCAGAGGAGGTTAAGGTTTAGTTAGGAACAAGTATTTCAAAAGTACAGATGACTGTACTTTTATAGTGCAGTGTATAGTGCTGCGAGCCTGGATATTTGCAATCAAATGGTTTGAACCCCCAAAAGTGTTGCACTGAAGTAGATTAAGAGAAAATTAGGTTTAAGGAAAAGTCCTGGGTATCCATATTAGCAGGTTCTTAAATGATTGTTGTGTCCAACAAAGGAGACACGATCTGGTTGTGTATGAAGCAGGTATTACTTTATTACGTATGCATACGGGAACCAAAGCCGATGAAGTACTGACTCAACTTATTGATACAAAAGAATGCTTTTTATACAAAATCACAAACAGAAACCCACCCAGAACAGTTTCAGTACAATTCCATGCCATATATGGTGTAAAGCCAAGGCTGCTAGCCTTGGTACGTGATAAACTGTAAGAATATTCTTGGGTTCCTTTTAATTATTGTTTAAGCAGACATTACAGTATGTGCTTCTAGATTTTGTTAATCATTGTTTAAGCAGATATCGGGCACTCTCAGTTCTGGTCAGGCTGCCCGAAGCTGGCTCTGCCCTTCACATTCCAAGTGTGTAGCCAGCTCACATTTAAGTTGCAGTTATTCATTTTTCATTATTCTAGCAGGATGGTTAGTAAAATGATGTTAGTAAATTATTTACACAGTAAAAGCAAACTAGTGAAATAAGAGGAAAAAATGTTTTAACCCTCAGTCCCCCCTTTAGAACATATTGACACATTTTCCGATTCTGATTACAGTATATGTCCTGTTAAAACATAGCCATCCCCTGTATTGCCTGGCAAGGCGTAAGGCAGGTGGGAGTTTACTGTGATTATAATGAGGTGCGTACGAACCCTCAAAATGTGTGGGATTCCACCCCTGCCCCTTAGCCATTTCTCTATACGGCTGTGTTAAGTTATCCCCCTTTACATCACGTTCAGAGTAGTTCCATTTTTCCGATCTAGTATACCTACAGTAGATGGTCGTTCATATTAAAAGGAATGACCCCCAAGAGCAACCTTCCTTGTAACGTGTAACGTGGTATGGCAATACGTATCCAACACGAGCTCTGATTAGTCTTTACTACGGAGAAATAAGCTAGTGACAGAAACAAATTTTCTCCGTGATCCCTATGTTGTTCCAGGTCCCCTGTTGGTCCCGCTTTTGTTACATCAAACAGCAAAATCGCAAAATTTTAGTTGGTTAAATCTGCTTCACCTGGAGACGCTAGCTGACAGTGTTCTCCAGGTCTTAAGGCTGCCTGTCATGCTGCTGCATCGGCTAGGGTATTCCCCTTAGCCACCCATTAATCATTTTTACAATGTCCCTTACACTTCACCACTGCAACCTGTTGTGGCATCATTAAAGCATCTAATAACTCAGCTACCAATTCAGAATTTTATAAAGGTGTGCCAGCTGCTGTGAAAAAATCCCTATTCCTCCATAGTCTCCCAAAATCATGACACACCCCAAAAGCATACCGTGAGTCTCCGTATATAGTGGCAATCTTGCCTTTAGGGTATTTACAAGCCTCTATGAGCTCTTTGAGTTTGGCCTGCTGTGCAGACTTCCCAGTACTCATGCTCCTTGTTCGGAGAACCTCACTATCTGAGACTACAGCCCATCCTGTTCTTTTTTTTTTCCTCGTGCATAAAACAGGACCCATGCACTTCACAGGGGCACCACACAATCAGGCGCTGGTCCAGCACTATGCTGTTTACAGCCTGTACTGCTCTAAGGCAGGGTCCCAGCAGTCCAGAACCCCCCCACGCTCACTTACATATAGATAAAATGGATTCTCCAGGTGGGGAAAATCCAGGGCAGGAGTCTGCAAAAGATCTGATTTCAAATCATTAAAAGCTTTCTCAGCTTCCGTGGTGAGGAAGATTTGATCCTCCGACTTTCCTCCCCCCTTGAGCAGATCAGTCAGTGGTTGAGCCCATACTGCAAAGGAGTCCACCCATGTACGGTTAAAGTTACATATTCCCAAAAATGGCCCTCGATTATTTGAAAGTGCTAGATGGCTTACACCATCTAATTGCTTGAGCCCTATCCTTAGACATCTGAAGCTACACATTTTTTCTGTCTGTTAGAAAATTGTATTTTACATTTTTCAGCAGTTTTAACAGACAAACATGATAACTGTGCACCTGTGTCCCATAACAACGGTACTTCTACATTATTCACAGTGCAATGTAAAACAAGTTCCATCTTGTTTAAACTCTGTGTCAAGCATAAGGAGGCTACAAGGGGGCTTTCTAGTTTAAAACCCCTTCTGCCCTTCGGGTCTATCGGGTTATAGGCTGTTGGTTCTCTGTTTCCCCTCTTATCCTCTGATTTTTTGGCATCCAACCATTTTTTCTGCAATTCTTCTGAACGTGACCAAATTGTTGACAATAGTAACGAATTTGATTCCCCAAATGCTTAAGCATGGATTCCCCAGATCTCTTTTCCCCAAAATCTGAAGTTCCCATTTGAAATGCACATACTTTAGCGCACATATTCCATTCTACTTATATATAGTATACAGTATATCTGTTTAAATTATTGAGAAGCTATCCTCATTGACCTCCACCTCACTAGCTAGTCCTGAGTATTCAAACCACAGTGAAATAAACCTCTCTGTAAAATCTGCAACATCCTCACTCCTTCTGCTGACATGCTGTAACCTTCTTCCAATCAGTCTTAGGTGGATAGTGTTCTTTCAAAAAGACGCCACACCACCCGCCACCCCTGTTCGCTATTCTCTGCTTCGCATTCCTGTCTCAGAGTCCCTGCTTTTCTTTCTCCTATTCTTCTAAAAACCATTGCTGCTTCTACCGGTTAAATATCGTAAACATCCTTTAGAGTCTGGAGCGAACTACAGGTCTGCTGAATACCCGATTTAGGGTGAGGTACCTCTTTAGCTCACTAGTCTATATCCTCAGGTTTGTGTTTATAATCTAAGCATTTTCTTGTTTCCATTTCTTCTTGCACATTGCTAACTCATGCTTTACTATTTCTATTTCTCTCTTAAATTTTTCTTTTTCAGCAAATAAAACCTCATTGCATTCAGCCACAGCCTTATGCTCCATCTGACAATCCATACGTCTCTTTGAGCTTGTGCTCACGTTCGCCAAGCTGCTTTTTCACTGACATCCAGTCAGACACTTCCATCCCTTTTTACTGACATTAACCAATTTTTTCGGCTCCCACGCGCGCCGCAGGATCCCCCAGTCGAGACAATTTGACGGACTATCACAATTCGAGAACACGGACGGGGTTCCAAATCCCAGCTTTCCCGAACTGTAGAACAACTACAGCTCACTGACAGTCACAATCCAGTAAACCCCTGGAACTGTACTACATATCGCTTGCCAGGTGGGCTAAATCCTGGTCTTAACTCAACACCGGAATGCTATACCTCTTACTCTACATCCGCTGCCTGCTCAGGCATTACTTTATTACATATGCATATGGGAGCCAAAGCCGATGAAGCACTGACTCAACTCATTGATACAAAAGGACGCTTTTTATACAAAATCACAGATTATGCCATATACAGATGCAGCCATTCAAACCGAGTGGGTTATACAGCGTTAAAATGCGGTGTGCTTGTCGCAGTATAACATGGATTAAAGTATATACCTACCTATAAGTATAAACTATCATACTTGACTGAGAAAGCTTTAGAGAACTTAACATTTTTACTATCAACAAATTGTCAATACGACGTTTACATTGGCATCATTAATTTTTCACTTGAGTGTATGGAGGAGTGTCAGCTGTCAATGAGGGCAGACCCCCTCTTAGGCTGGGGAAATGATTTTTTTTTATTTCTAAAAAATAAATAAAAAAATAGATATAATGATATAAACATTTACTGCATTACAATACTGCTACATTTCGGCTGTGAATCCTTCTTCACGTGTGAGGGTGAAACGCTTAGGGTTTGTAATGTAGGGCACTCTGGATGGGTTAAACTTTAATGCAGGAAAAACGTATTTCCCAGAAGCCACAGTATACAAATTTTTTGGAATGTGTTTTCTTTCTTCTTTTTTCCAACTTGGAATAAACCTATTACTTGATTCTTATGGAAGCCCGTTTTCACCAGGGAGTAAAACACTTTTTCACTGACAAAAAGTAACGCCACACTCTCTTGTTTAAAGCACCACGTCTCTTCCCGTTAAAAGGAGGAGACACTTTACACTTTAACTCTTCAGTTCACAGAAAAATTTCACCAGAGCCTCTTCTCTGATTTCTCTGAAACTATTGATTACTAATAGTTTATGCTAACACCTAACTTTCTTAATGCGAGAAGTACTACTGTAAGCAAGATAAAAGGGTTTTTGGAGGGGGGGCAGTATTTCTTGCGTTGTGAACATATGTACACAGCGGTCCCTCCGGGTTCCAGTTAGTGCGTAATTATACATCAATGTAAAACCGGAGGTTTAAAAAAAGAGAATTAGCTGATATTTAGAAATATAACAAATGTCAATATAATGCCAAAAATATTAGCTATTTTAGTTTTTCAAAGAAATTTTTATTTGTTAAAAGAAAATTGATGGTAATAGCTGGGTTTGAACACTCAACTTCAAGATTATAAGTCAGTCACTTAAGTGATCACACCACCAAGACATGCAACAAGTATATCTCAATGGAAAGTCTTATACTACTGTTTGTGCAACAGTACATGAATATAGTTATACCGTTATTAATTTCTTTAGATACTCGATTCCATATTATATTCCCTATTAATCAAATTCTAAAAGTATGCTTTTAAACGTACAGTGCCATAGTCAGAAGGAGCAAGGAGCATGTAAAAACGTTTCTGAAATAACCACATGTAAGACTTTGATGCTTAAAATGTTTAAGGAGAAATGGAATACTGGTGTGTATTTTTTCTACAGTTTACATAATATGTTTATGTTCCTAAATTAATATTATTTATGACCATCAGACGTGTTATGCTCCTCTTCTTTTTATGCTCAGCTACTAAAATTTCCCTTTAGTGGTAAAATTCCATATAAATATTCAATATTAAGCGGATTAAAACGTGCACAGTAAAGAGATTCAATTATTAAATCTTTCCACTACCGACCAACGCGCTATGAGTGCCCCTGTCGGTCATTTTGGCCAGCCAATCATGTACCGCGGTCTGTCGCGTTATGATGTAGGAAAATGCCTGCAGTATGTGTTTGTACCATGCATTTTGAATGGCTGCATCTGTAGCTCCTAGCCCTGATTCCTCTGTCTATCAATTAGTTTGCTGTGCAAACTATAAATCAATATTGCTGTTCTCTGGTGGCATTAAATGATTAATGTCCCAATGATTTTTACTTTAAAAGTAATTGCTTTGGTCTGTTTCATGCCGTAAAAATGAAATATACACTAAAAGATGACACGCTAACTCACAATATTTATGAGAGAGATGGATATTCTGCATTCCTCTGCTTTGATCTAAATCTAAACAGGAACTAAACAAGTTCAGCATTGAAGTTCATCAAAGTTCTGCATACATATATATCCGACATATTGTTTAGAGGCAGGTCATTCCTCTTCACTATGCCTCTCCTGGTGTAAATCAGGGATGGTTTAATGTTTTAGGCAGAAAATGTTAGACATTTGAGACATTTGCATTTTTACATTATACATGTAGATAGCTGAGTCTTTGCAGTAAGACTATTGTAGCAGTTCCTGTGTCCCGAGGAAGCAGTGATTCCATGAGGAAGTCATGAAGATAGTGAAGATTAGAAATGTGCAGATTAGAAGAAGTTTTGTGGGGAACAGACCTCACACTAACCCACAGACACCATGTGCATAATGTCCTTTCATTTAGTATGGACTGGTGGTCAAGACGTGACAACACATTTTTACGCTTTCTTTTTTTAAAGAGTAATTGCCTTGTATAAGCATGTCCAATTTTATAAAGAGAAAAACAAGTATA